>NC_063154.1:28842479-29160229 GCF_020921035.1 Rhodamnia argentea | reverse complement strand
TCGACCCGTGATTAAAATCACGTTTAAGAATTTCTCGAGCCATGACGACTTTGGTTGTCATTCAATTGCGAGGGTCAATTACTAGACCCGATGGACACGATCGTTAGAAAATAATTTAGGGACGTTCGGAACCCATACGAGGTCAAACGGAATCACCCGTGATCCAAGTGTAGGGTATTATCCAAATCGTTCCTTAATCATTTTAGGATCGGCCTATATTGGTCTAGAATATTCCCTCGACAATTGTCATGGCCAAAGAGTCAATCCAGGATCAAGTTCTTAGGTCCACGTACTTGATTTTCCTAGCTACCCATTCCCATTTGGTTAGTCTGCTCGAGAAGGATCAACTCCGAGTGAGATTAGACTGAAATACATCAATGAGATATTTTATTTATTCATAGCTTCGAAAGTGGGTCGAAATTCAAGATGTCACAATTCTTCCCCCCTTACAAAAATTTCGTCCTCGAAATTTGCAATCCTCCATCATCTTGTCTTATGGGGTACCGACGCCTCATCGCTATCATGCTTTCCAAAGTAGTTCTTGTCGTCACTTGACACTTCGATAACGTCCTTAACGGCAACGGTTTTCATCCTTGAAAGCTTGTTTCCTTTGGTCCTCAATCGTGTTCACCTTCCTCTTCCCTTTTGACATTCGCAAAATCTGTTGGTAGCATGCCCTCGAGTATTCAAATCACCTCTTCCATTGTCTATTGGTCCAAGAATAACATGCATACCTTACTACAATCCAGCTTTTTTCTAATTCGGGACTGAAGGTCTTTCCAAAGCATCACATAAGACTCATGGCCTTCATCAACTTGCCCTCTATTATCCAAATCGAGTCGTAACCTTCTTGTTGACGCCTAAATTTTGACTAATCTATTTTTTGCATAAAAATTAGAACTAATTTTAGTTCTAAATAAAAATCATCTCACATATTTATTTTAGCATACATTGCATTGGCATATAATTGGGCAAGCAGAACACTTAATTTAGCATGCGTCTAGACTAGGCACGGGATGGAAAAATACACCGAGAAGATTTGAAACTTCAGGGACTGTATTGCAAATACTTAAAACTTCAGGGACTGTATTGCAAATACTTGAAACTTCGGGGACTGCATTGCAAATACCAAAAGAAGATTGAGAAAGGAAGATGGTGAAGAGAAGATAATGAAAGGAAGATGGTGAAAAGAAGATGAAGAAGAGAAGATGAATATGAAGAAGGGAAGATGAAAATGGAAGGTGGAGAAATGAAGATAAAGAAGAGAAGATGAAGATGAAGAATAGAAGATGAAAATGGAAGGTGAGAAAATGAAGATGAAGAAGAGAAGATGTAGATGAAGAAGAGAAGATGAAAATGGAAGGTGGAGAAATGAAGATGAAGAATGAAGGATGAAGAACTTTGCCTATAAAAGAGGAAGAGAATTGAGAGAGTTTTTTGGGGGAGTGAAAGAGAATTGAGAGAGTTTTAGAGTGGAAGAGAATTGAGAGAATTTGTGAGAGAAATTCTTTAGAGAGGAAAAAGATAGTTCTTGAGAAAAATCGGAAGAGAAAATTTGAGAGTGAAGAAAAGAGTTTTAGTCGAGCATCATTTTCGACGAGTCCCGACACGTACTTCGCCTCTCGCCATCCAACAACGCCATTGCTTGCCTTTTTTCGACGATAGCCACGTTCTTCCAATTTCGAGATCTTGAAGGAAGCCATAACGTGTACGTGAGTAAGATTTTGTGTAATAGAAGGTAACCCTTTCCATCTCGATCTACAAAAATGTAATCGTTTGGTGTGAACATTTGTTTGTTTATTTTAGACATGTCACGTGTCTCAAAATTTAGCATTATTACATGTTAATTTATTTTTGTAAATACTCGTGATTGGCTGCGTTTTCTTTCTTTCTAAATCACCCATGGTGTATATCGTACAAAGTTCAATGTTTTACATCCCCATAAAAAAGAAGAAAAAATCAAAAAAATTGCATCTTTGAATTTCAAGTAAAATCTATCAAAATTGCCAAATCAAATATTTTTCATGAAAATGGTACCGAAAGGGCATTAGAGTAATCTAGCGTAACCAAATCCCCGAATTCAAAATCTCTGGTTCGCGGAAATAAGATAGTTTTCTCCCGCTATTTTATTTAGGTTTCTAATCAACCTATCGAAAATGATTAGTGGCGACTCCAAATTCAAAACACATTGCATGTTAATTATTTGAACCTTAAGTTGCGATTTGGTATGGACTTGGGAGAGTCCGAGTTAGGTTAGTTAATTAATTAACCTGATAATCCATTAGCCTAGAATTTAACCTGTTTATTTTCTAGGTCGCGACAGACTTGCGACTCATCTGGGGATACTAAAGAGGACTTAAGCCAGAATAATTTCATGAAAAATAAAATCACTTGATATGGCAATCTTTTTTGAATTTTAATCCTTAGGTGTTAAATGGTTTTGCGGGAAATGGAGTTATAAGGGGAGGAGTCTGTGGCTAACCTCTGTTTTGCAGGCTTGGTGATGAGAATTTTAATTTTTGAACTATCGGAGTGCTGATTGCTTTTAAAATGTCGTGCATGCCTCTATATAATTGCACTACACCACCTTGACTTGTGACCGAACCCGGGTCACCCGATAGTTTCAGGATGGTATTTATGTGGTTCTTTAACCTTGGCGGTAAGGCTTCGCTAAAGGTTATCCCGCTTGGATCCCGAATTCTTCAAAAAAATGGCTCAAGAGTTATTCTCATGCACGTAAGGCTATGATACATGAGAGTTGCTCTTATCGACCGAACCAAGCCGAGATGATTGGACCCGACTAGTCGTGACTATGTATGCGGGGCAGCAACTAGTCATGATGAACGTACGCGAGGTCGCGACATGTCGTTCTGTCTTTCATTTCATTTTGCTAAAAGAACTAAAATCTGAATCCACACTTCATGTGCATGTCTTTGTGATTGACATTTTCTTCCTACGAACGGTAATTTCTTGTCTCTTATGCCTTGTTATCTCATTTTTATTTTGGGCTGGTCCATGGTTTAGGTTGATTTAATTGGCACGTGATCTATATACGAATGGGTCGCAACGATATCCGTTTCGTGCCTACTCCGAAGCTAGAGCTCAAGAAGCTATGGGGTAAGTTGAAGTCGGATGTCCAGCGTAGACGTGCTCAAGCCGTATCGGGTTCATGTTGCCAATTCTTGAGATTGATGTTCAAAGCGGGATCATGCAAGCACTTGCTCATTTTTGGTGCCCCGAGACGACCACGTTTGTGTTCGGAGGTAAGTTTGAGCTCACACCTACTCGGAAGAATACGAGTATTGCCATTGGAAAATCAATTGAGTTGGATGTGGTTGAACCACCTATTCGGGTAGATCCGGTGGTAGTGCTTGCTGAATTTTTGGGTTCGACTAAAAAAGAAATTGAAAAAGTGCTGAAGGGTAAATGCCGGGCATGCCCTTTATCTTTCCTCATTGAATGTTTTGAAAATAATTCCGACCTCATGAGATCTAAGATTTTTATCCTAACATTTTTTGGACTTATCATTTTTCCATTCCGTCAGAATGCTATAGATCCCGTGATAGCATGGACGGCAAAACAAGTTTGTGGTGGGGTCAATTTTGTAAACACCATCCTTGCTGAAACTTTCATTTCATTAACACGTTTCGCTCATTCCAAAAAAGAAAACGAGAAAGAAAAAGATAAGATTTTTCGAGCCCCAATTGAGCTTTTACAAATCTGGTTTTTCTCACACCTTTCTCAATTCGGGGAAAACATGACTATATTTGAAATGGGTATGACTAACAACCCTATTTTAAGATTTAAACAAATACGGGATCGAACTAAAAACTTGTACTATACGCAATGGGTCCATTTATTCGAGAATCCAAATCCTAAGATTTTCCTTTGGCAAGCTGTATGGTTCCGAGTGGTAGAAGCTCGATTGTGCCATGGCGACCCGAAAACCCGTGCCTTTGATGGGCATTTATGGAGCAACCAGCTATCGGCCTCTTCGGGTTACACGACAATTTCGGGTTCTCGCAGATATTCCGCCTTCACTTGGGCCCAACGAATTCCAAGTTCAATTTGAGAAGGACGAGAACTACAGAGCGGAACCGAGACGTCATTCCGAGGCTTGGCGAGTGTTCTAATCGGAAGGCGATTTGGCCCATAGAGGAGCTCACCGGAAAAATGAGGAGTCACTTTGCCACAACTCGGTATATTCGGGTTTCATGCCATCCCTGCTGAGATACTCCCGAACATCCCGACCGTGACAATGCAGCATACCCGTCAAGCTCAACTCAAAGCCAGCGAAGAGAAGGCGATGAAGGCCCAAGAAAAGGCAGATGCTTTGGCGAAGGAGAATGCACGATTGCGGCGCGCCTTGAAGGCCCATTCGTCTATAGATCACGTGGTCTCTAAAAAAAGAAAGACCGTTTGATTTCTTGGTTTGCCTAAATTGAGTCATGTATTTACTTTCATAGGTTGATTGTTTAGGAATCTCATTGTCTTGTTTCCAATTTCACACTTTGCTTCTGTAGTTTTTACAATTTCATCGCTTGTCCTCAATTCTAATTTGGCTTGTTCCTGTTGTACGATTTTTACTAAATTCTATAATCGAGTTTTGAGTAAGTGCCAAACATGAAAGTTGTAGACCTATGTTTCAACTAATATCCTACAAAATTTCAGAATTAAATTCATAATTTAATATGGCCTTTCGTTTTTTTCAACTACCTGCGGTTATAACAGTTTTCTGAATGCGATTTTTCGGAAAGACACATTAAACTGATTTGATCCGCTCATTTCTAGTCCGATTGGCCAACATGAAAGTTGTTCACCATCTTCTCAACTACAAGCTCGTAAAATTTGGACGAATTTCAGTCAACGTGTGAATTAATACGGATTTTTTCGTAAAAGCGGACAAACTGAAAATTGCATGTTCTATTCCTTTGGTCATAATTACTTTGTTCGTTTGAGTCTAGAGGGACACCATGGGCCGGCTCGCTATTCTTGCTCACTGTACTCATTTTGGGTTTGTTATTGCGTACGGGTAATTTATCACGGATCCTCTACATATCACTCGATCGGTCGCGAGGAAGATGGCCGACATCAACGCCACCGTCGGTCTTGCCCTAGACGAGAAACTTGGCTCCTTGACCGAGCACTTCGAAGGGATGATGTCCCGAAAGATGGAAGAAATGATGGCTGTCTTCGCCGCCAAACTTCAATCATCCACCGCCAGCCCGCCGCTAACCATTCCTGCTCTAATTCCTCCTATGGACAACTCCGGTAAAGCCACGGAAACTGCTCCCTATCAGACAATGCCGCTAGAAGACGTGATCTTCACAGGCGTGAGCTCGAGCACGCCGCCCGTAGTCCCAATCCCCAAGCCAGCCCCGTGACCCCCGGGTTGAATGGTGATACGGCCAAGCGGTTGGCCCAAATGGAACAGAGGATCCGAGAGGTCGAGGGGACTCACAACATACCCTGAGTTGACTTGTCTGTCTTTTCAAAGGTCACAGTGCGGGAGAAGTTCAAAATGCCCGACTTCGAGAAGTATGATGGGACTTCTAACCCGGTTCAGCACGTCCGGATGTACCAGGCAAGAATGAATAAGCACGCGACCAACGGCCCCCTAATGGTCCAGACTTTCCAGGCTAGTTTAAAAGAAGCTGCCATGAGGTGGTATACGGACTACGAGATCTATAGGATGGATGATTGGGAGAAGGCAACTAATGCTTTCATCAAACATTTCAGCTTTAACTTGGACGTGCTCACCACCGAGAAGATCTTGAACGACTTGAGATGAAGAAAGGAGAAACAATCAAGCAAGATGCCACCAGGTGGAGGAATGTGGCATCTCAAATGAAACCAGTCCCTCCGGAAAGGGAGCTCATGAAGTTGTTTGTTTCCACTCTACCGCGAATTATGAAAACCCGAATGCTGGGATCCGTTGCTACGTCATTCAGCCATCTCATCGCAATGGCTGAAGAAATCGAGAACGGTATGAAGAAAGGTTGGTACGATGATGTCACCACAACAACTAAGAGGTTTGCGGTAAGGAAAGACAAGGAGCCGGCCCCACAGTCAACATGACCTACGGCCCAAAAACCCACGACCCGCACGCCGGTCGTACAGTTCCAAATCGGCAGCGGCCAATTTCGGCGTGCAACGACAAAGAGGGAATCAACGGCCCCCCTCGGCGCTTTACCCCTCTATCGGGAACCCCGTCGCAAGTACTCGCGGTTCTACGTAAGAGAGGTTTACCGACTTCCGAGCCTCTACGACTCGGTAACACGAGCTCGCCAAGATATGATCCATCAAAGAAATGTGATTACCACTGTGGGGAGCTTGGATATGATACCGACAAATGTTTCGTGTTAAAGCATCGGATCCAAGATCTTCTTAATTGTAAGGCATTCTCGTTCCAAGGCAACAAACCGCCGAATGTCCCGAATAATCCCTTGCCGGATCATTCAAGTAAAGTTAATGCTGTATTCGGGCTGGGAATTAGACAGGTTGGCGATATTAAGGTTGAAGTAGCTGATGTTCTCAATACTCTGATCGGGCGAGGATATTATGAGGTCGGTGAACCGATATCACTCAATCGATTGAAGGAAAAGGTCTCCACTCTCACGAAGAATGGATTCATAGTCCAGGCAAGTGCAAACGGGACAGTGGCCACTATATCCCAGATTGTCATTGACTGGGATCGAGAGCTTGTAGCTTTGACCCAACCCGGGACATTTCAAGAGTCTCGGGTGGAAGATGCTAATGTGACTAACTTGATCAAGAATGACCCAGAGTTAGCAGACATGCCCGCCTTGGAAGATGTAGTGGATGATGAACTTGGAATAGTCATTGCCTCGCCTCAACCTTTTCCGTACGCTAATGACAAGGCGGTTCCTTGGTCCTACGATCTTGCCCCGATAACAAGATCGGGATGCGCTTATAGTGATGACCAACCGACTAAACAAGTCACCGAGAAAGATGCTAAGGAATTCTTGGCTGTAATCAAGGCGAGCGAGTACGGCGTTGTCGACCGATTGCGGAAGTCACCGGCTCAGGTATCCCTACTCGAACTTCTACGGTCATCAGAGAAGCATCGGGAGTCCTTGATGAAGGTACTCGGTGAAATTCACGTACCCGAGAATGTTGAACAGGACAAACTAGAGAACTTTGTGGGGACGATCCTTCTAAAGGATTAGGTTGCATTCGTCGACGATGAGATTCCTCTTGAAGGGCGAGGTCATAACAAAGCTTTGCACATAACAGTTAAACATAAGCAAACTCACGTAGCTCGGGTACTTATTGACAACGGGTCGGCACTAAATATTTGCCCATTAGCCACATTGAATCGTTTTGGAATCGACCTTGCCAGGTTGCAGACGGCCAAGACTTCCGTCCACTCATTCGATGGCGTAAAGAAGGATGTCTTTGGGCGGATCAACTTGGAGATTCGAGATCGGGCCTTCTTTGTTTGACATTCTCTTCCGGGTATTAGATATTCCTTCGGCCTTTAACCTTCTCTTAGGCCGACCTTGGATTCATAATGCCGAGCTTTGTCCCATCAAGCCTTCATCGAGAAAATTAAGTTCGTGGTCGAACGGAAGTTGGTATTTGTCCATGGGGAGGAAGATCACCAGATTTTCAATGAGACGGCCATCCCTTATATCGAGCCGACTCATGTTGAAGAAGATTCCTACCACGCTTTTGAGATAGTACACACCATCCATGCATCACAGGAAAGTCTTTTGCCGGTTCCCGAAATATCGATCACTTCTCTTATGGTGGCTAAGATAATGGTTGGCAATGACTTCAAACCCGGTATGGGTTTAGGTCAACATGGCCAAGGGATTCGCATCCCAATTGAACCCAAAGGTCAATCTCACACAGCCGATGCAGGATGTCGGGGACGTGGACATAAAAGAGGCGTAATGGGTCGCGGTAAGCGGGCATGCGATCCTTTACCCCCACCTCTATATACCACTTTCCGATCGACCTGAGTGGTTGGAGGTTACAATAATTTGACCCAATTCGAAGAAGACTTGGGGATTGTGTTCCCCGACACACCGAAGGATCGAGGTATTCAGGTTGAGCCAATAGGGTCTGAAGAGGATGAAGGGGTCTACGATATCGCTGGTTGTTTTGACGATGTAACCATTCTTGCTATATCCGAAGACGGAGCGCATGAAGAGGAACCTTGCCCAAGACCTAAACCTTCCAAATCATTCGTCAATGCCATATGTGATGATCCACTTGGAGGGTTTAGATTCGAGTAACATCTTTATGTTTATGCAATCCCCTGCGTGGGACATTTTACTTTTCCTTTAGGTTTTGGGTCACATTGGGATTTCTATTCGGTGTTGCACTCTTGAATTTTTTTTCCTAGAAGATGTAATATCAATAAAATTGCACTATTTTTCGAATCTTGTTGAAGTATCCCAAACCAACCCGATGACGATAACCAACGACCAACAAGTTTGTCATCATGGTAAGAACCGAGGGTTGGGCTTCTTCAAGAATTCATGTCCCACGGTTTTGAAAAATAAAAAAATGAATAAATAAAGTTCTTCAAAAAAAATCACACCGCAATTAAGCCTGTTTGTCCTTCCGATTTTGTTACTTTATGTTTCAGGGGGATACATGAGGAGGGAAACCTAGTGGATTCAGAAGTATACGACCTAGACGAGTCCGATCCAGATTATGAGGAAATTCGTCGAGATTTCGAACGACATGAGGAGATCAAGCCCTTGACCGGTGAACAAACTATCTCGGTCAACCTAGGCGATGCAGAAAATCCTAAAGAAGTTAAGATCGGGGCGAACCTTTCCAAAAAGATGTCTGAGCGCTTGATTAAGCTCTTGAAGGATTACCAGGACATTTTCGCCTGGTCCTATGCGGATATGCCCGGTCTTGACCGTTCCATTGTCGAACATTGTTTGCCGATCGATCCTTCGGCTAAGCCCGTGGTGCAAAAGTCAAGGAGGGCCATACCGGAATTGGTCCGGAAGATCAAAGAGGAAGTCATGAAAGCGCTTGACGTCGAATTCCTTGAGACTACAGAATATTCTAATTGGGTTGCCAATATAGTCCCGGTCATGAAGAAGGATGGGCGTATTCGGGTCAGTGTCGATTATCGAGATTTGAATAAGGCCAGTCCTAAAGATGATTTTCCCCTCCCGCATATCGACGTACTTGTTGACAGATCTTCAGGATTTGAATTGTTTTCATTCATGGATGGTTTCTCCGGGTACAATCGGATCCCGATGAATGTCAATGACAAGTTGAAAATCACTTTCACCACACCATGGGGAATGTTTCATTACCGGGTGATGCCGTTCGGTCTCAGAAATGCTGGAGCTACTTACCAACGAGCCATGGTTGCCCTTTTCCACGATATGATGCATAATGAGATTGAGGTTTACGTTGATGACATGATAGCAAAAACAAGGCATGGAAAAGATCATGTTGAAACGCTCAAGAAATTGTTCGACGGACTCCGAAAGTACAAGTTACGCCTCAACCCCGCCAAGTGTGTCTTTGGGACCAGCTCGGGCAAGCCGCTCGGATTCGTGGTAAGCAATAAGGGTATTGAAGTCGACCCTTCTAATGTCAAGGCTATTCGTGAGCTTAAGCCTCCGACGACGGTTAAAGAAGTTCGAAGTCTGATGGGTATGCTAAACTATATTGCTCGATTCATCTCTCGCTTATCAGAAACCGCTAAGCCATTCCTCAAGCTGTTAAAGAAGAATGCGCTAATCCAATGGGATAGCGAATGTGAAGAAGCTTTTGGGAAACTGAGCGAAAGATCTCATGAGTCCACCCGTGCTTGTTCCTCCAACACCGGGCAACCTTTAATCCTCTACCTCACAATCCTTAGTGAGTCTTTGGGTGCTATGTTAGCACAAGAGAGCGAGGAGGATGGAAAAGAACGAGCCATTTATTATCCGAGCAAGAAATTCATTGCTTCAGAAATAAAGTACACCGAAGCGAGAAAACATGTGCGGCGTTAGTCCAGTGCTGCACGGGCTTCGGCAATATACCTTGCATTACCAGGTACTTCGGTGACAGAGTGCGATCCTATCAAATACTTGCTTAATCAACCCGCCTTAATTGGTAGACTTGCCAAATGGCAAATCCTCATCTCCGAATTTGATGTTCAATATTTGTCCCAAAAGTCAATCAAGGGACGGGCTATAGCGAATGTCCTAGCTGAAAATCCGGGGCGAGATGATGATGCCTATTATTCTGAGGATCGGATCATGTTGGTGGAGGATTACATCTGGACTATGTATTTTGACGGAGCTGTCAATTTATCGGGATCGAGCACGGGCGCGGTTACGATATCTCCGGTGGTCGACATTATCCTGTGGCCGCAAAATTGGTATTCCCTTGCACAAATAATATAGCGGAATATGAGGCATGCATCATCGGTGCTGCAGGCTGCGATTGAAATGGGGATAGCCCGACTCAAGGTGTTCGGAGATTCCGCTCCGATTATCCTTCGGATTGTTGGAAAGTGGAAGACGAGAGATGCTAAATTGCTACCCTACCATGAGTATCTGGATAAACTGGTGGAGGAATTTGAGGATATCTCATTTGAGTATCTCGTCCGGGACTCATAATCGATTCGGCGATGCATTGGCTACCTTGTCTTCAATGTTACAAATCGCCGATGGACTTGAGGTTGACCCACTGAAAATCGAGGTATTAAAAAAGCCGGCATATTGTATGGCCGTGATCGATGAACCCGATAGTAAGCCGTAGTACCATGACATCAAAACTTATATTCGAAGCAGCAGTTCAGAAGAAAGTACCGTATCGACCAAAAGTACATAAGGAAGATGGCTTGAAGTTCTTCTTAAACGGAGAAAATTTATACAAGCGATCATTCGATTCCGTCCTGCTAAGATGCGTTGATTCAATCAAGAGCGGTTCGTCGATGATGGAAGTGCATGAAGGGATCCGTGGTCCACATGAATGGCCACATGTTAGCTAAGAAGGTTATGAGGTTGGGTTATTATTGGCTCACGCTCGAAAGAGATTGTATTCGGCATGTCCGGAGTTGTCACAAATGTCGATTCATGGTGACAAGATTAATGTCCCTCCGAATGAGTTGCATCGATTATCCGAACCATGGCCGTTTTCTATGTGGGGCATTGATGTTATTGGCCCTATCAATCCTAAAGCATCCAATGGGCATCGATTCATCTTGGTAGCAATTGACTATTTCTCTAAATGGATCGAAGCCGCATCCTATTTAGCGGCGGTCACAAGACGAAATATCGTGAAATTTATCCGTCGAGATATCATCGCTCGATATGGTTCACTCGAAGCCATAATCACCGACAATGGCTCAAACTTGAACAACAAGCTAATGGACGAATTGTTCAAGGAATTCAAGATCAAGCATCCGAACTCTTCCCCATATCGTCCTCGGAGTGAATGGAGCAATAGAAGTCGCCAATAAGAATATTAAGAAAATCTTAGCGAAGACGGCTGAAAATTATCGCGATTGGCATGAGAGGTTGCCATTTGCACTTATGGCGTATCGGACCTCGATCCGGACATCTACTTGGGGCAACCCCGTATTCTCTAGTATATGGAATGGAGGCTGTTCTACCAATTGAAGTGGAAATTCCTTCCTTACGTGTCTTGTCTCAAGCTAAGTTGGGTCAAGCCGAATGGATCCAAGCGAGGACGGCCCAATTGAATCGATCGACGAAAAAAGACTTAAGGCTGTATGTCATGGCCGGTGTTATCAGCGAGAGGGTTGCTAAATCATTCAACAAAAAGTTCGGCCTCGATATTTTCGGATCAATGACCTGGTCTTGCGAAAATTGTTGCCAATAGTCCCACTCCCGGAAGGGAAGTTTGCTCTAAACTATGGTGGTCCATATATAGTAAAGAAGGTGCTCCCTGGTGGTGCTTTGATTCTAGCCGAGATGGATGGTCGTGTCTTTACCAATCCAGTCAATTACGATGCTGTAAAAAATAATTATACTTGATTTACTCTCATGTTGTCATAATCAAGTTATAATATTAAAACGATTCACGAGTTGTTCACATTCGGGCATTCGTTTGTTTCCTCACTACTAATCTTTGCTTTGAGAGATTGTTTCAAATGGGGGTCTCTCTCGGCCCAATTGAATTGACCATCGGGAGCGTGAGATTTACATATCCACAAAGTAAAGGGGTTATCTTGCAAAAAATATGACGACCAAGATAAAATGCATCGACATATAGAAGATGGAATAATGCGAAAGCAACATGCAAATGAACAAAAACTTGCATCCATTTCATTCAGCGGAAAACCTTACAAACATATCGGCGGGGTGGGAACGTAAAGCCAAAGCGAGCCTAATGAGCATCACAAAGGAGTTCAACCGACTCTCCATACGGTTGATACCCCGCCTACACCGATCGCTTCGAGAATCAAGATCCGCCCGGCTTAAAGAGGAGGAGCTCACATTTCTCTTTAAGCTTGGCTACCTTGTCCTCGTGATACTCGACGCAGATTCCAAGTCATGGATCGGCATTCTCCCGCGGGCTATATCCGAGGGTCGGATCGTCCATCCTTTCTTCCCGGCCATGTGCATTGGAATTTCAAAACAATATTGAGCGGATCACGCTCAAAGATGGTCCGAGACATAGCCAAACGTTCCACCAAGTTCCCCCTCTCACGAATCGGAAGTGAGACTTGATCATTACCGTAGTCAAGGGCCTTCTTATAATTTTCAGCTACAAGACCGGCCAACACCAAGTTATCTGTCCGATCCTGATAGCGTGCCCTCACAAGATAGGCCAAAGTAACATCTTGATGAGCATGATTGTAAGTCTCTAGGAAGTTAGTGAAGAGGGTAGGGAAGATCCTATATTCCTCTTCTAACTTGGTACCTTGAATAGAAGCGGTGTCCATATCCCTAAACATAAGACGAATTTCGGTTTCGACATCCGGATGATTGGCTATATAAGAGTAGCCCTGGCCTAGGAGATTATAAAGTTTCTCCCATTTGGCCAAAACCTCAGCCGAGAAGACGTGTGCAGGGAGGGAGGCCATTGTTGTTGAAGCAACCGAAAAAGAATGGATGCGAAAGAGTGCTTAGAAGGTTGGAGATGAAGATATGAAAGCGATGATCATCTCGGCGTTAAATCCTAATTTAAAGGGTAGAAAAAGTCATAGCAATAATTATTGTGGGGGCCAAGTTAATTATCCGGGTAAAACTACGGACGTTTCGTCCGTGAATCACGGATCTACCATCTCGAGGCTCACAAATTCGAAAAAGTTGCGAAATGACTTAAAGGTTCCGCCATATTAAAAGAGGGACAAACATCTTGCAGAAAAGATTTGAGGGTCCCACCATGTCGGAAGGAAATGAAGAAGACGGAGCGGGAAACACGAAATCTTGGGAGAAGCACCGGCTTAGTGGTTTTCATCCACGTTAAAAGGGAGACTCTAGAACATACATGTTTACTCAAAAGAATTTGGAGAGAGTAAGCATACGGCAGAGAGTAGAGTGAACAAAAGGTAGTAAGAGGTATTTCAATCCAACATGTTTAGAGGCTACCAGCACTTACTGGGGGCAACCAACCTAGATATCCCCGAGAGCGAACTGCTGGATTTCGAGGCGAGATCCGGCATTGAAGAAGTAAAACCCAACTCCCTTGGCGGTGGAATTCAAGATCTCGACCGCAACAAAGGTAGCGGCAGCCATGATCAACCCCAGGAAAGAAAACATCAAATCAGAGAGCTCGAAGCTGCCTTCAAGGAGTGCCCTTACGTGAAGGGGAAACGAAAAAATGAATTGAGCCGGAAGCTAGGAATGGAGCCCTTGAAGGTCAAGTTTTGGTTTCAAAACAAGCGGGCCCGATTGAAGGTTCAAAGTGAAAGTCATGAACTTGCGTTTCTGAGGGATGAAAACAAAAAGCTTAGAGCAGAGAACAAGAGGTATATCGATGCTCTTAACACCGCTGTTTGCCATATTTGTAGCAACCCCATAACCTTTGGTGACATGTTCCTTGATGAGCCACATCCGAGCATTGAAAATGCTCATTTGTCGATTCATCCCCCCGAGCGAGTTCTCACACAATCAGATTTCGTTGGGGATGCATCCCAGAAAGTCAGTTTTGCGGAGGCAGAACCGATGCCCTTCGAGGGAAGAGACATGCATCACTACAATTGGAGTTTCCCTAGTGTCACGATCGGCCAATTCAACGCTGATGAAACTCTGAATCAGTAGCCTACATGAAGCTTGAGTTTTTTTTATTAGGGGCTCTCAAAATGTCGCTCTTTTGAGCATTACTAGCCAGCCCTTACGAATCCTCAAGAAAAGTAGAGACATGCGTGAATGAATGTACTGTTGTTACAAAGTCCCCATATGAGATATTCTTCTTTTTACGCCTAGAGTTAATCAAGGGGCAAAGAACAGTACTATTCGCGAATGTTATCATGCTTAAATGCGTGAATTCCTTTTCAGATTTGACTGAACGCCGAAAGGAAAAGCATTAAAAGCCTTCACACAGGAGAAAGCGGAAAGATTTGAAGAGGGAAATAACTGCCTCTTCCGTAGGAGGGAGCGAAAAGATTTGAGGAGGGAAATAACTGCCTCGTTCATAGAGAAAGCGAAAAGATTTGAGGGCTCCTCCATATCGAAAAAGAAAAAGATGACAGATTGAGTGAGAGGTAAGAGTTATTACGAAATGGATCCAAGGCACTAAGACCGGAAAGGAGAGAAAAAGCTGTCATCTTTCGTAGAAAAAGCGAGAACCTATATGCGAAACTAACGGATCAGAAAAGTTTATAAAGTCTCCATGCACCTAATGACCACCGGAACTCGTCACGAAAAACCACTATCACTTTGTGATTTTCGGGCAAATTGTTTTGCAAGTCCGAGAACATCTAAAGCTCGGTCTCTAGTCGAAACAGCCATTTTCGGTCTACATATGGAAGGTTTTAAAAGAAAAACACGTTCATTCCAAGCGGAAGTATGGGAACCTTCCTATCCCGAGGATCTGCGAGTCATGGCCATTGATGGCAACCCCGTTTCCCTCTCAATCCTCGTTGCTATGCTGAGAAGTTGCATGTACGGGGTTTTTGCTTATGCGAAGGCAACGGATGCCTTAGAAGTGCTGAGGCAGTACAAAGAGGAGTTTGACATCGTCGTCGCAGCCGTGGTAGGGATCGATATGGACGGTTTCGATCTCTTAAAGATCATTGATTCCGAGTTAGACATACGGGTCATCGTAGTATCGGCAAGTAATGATCGGCGGTTCATCACGAGGGCCACATTGCATGTGCTCGAGACGTCCTACAGAAGCCGGTCTGCGTTCAAGTGCTCCAAAACATTTGGCAAGATGCTGTAAGGAAGCAATTACTCGAACAAAAAGACTACGACCAAGGCGACGACAACGATTTTGTCCAAAAGAAAAGGCCCCTTTGGTCCGCCAAGCTTCATTCTATATTCATTGAGACAGTTCGACGGCTAGGAATCAACTCGGCAAGATCAATGGCTGTACACAGAATAATGAATATAGACGGACTCACCATGCAAAGTGTCACGAATCACCTTCAAAGGGTTAGAGATAAGTCGAAGAAGCACGATGCGGGTTGGGACCAAGGCGACCGAACCAAAGTTGATTGGAAGATCAATACCGGGAAAACCTACCGAGCAAAAGGTACTCGGCCACTTCCCAATCAAGAATACAGGCCATACCAACCTTCCGCTGGTGGTTCTAGCAGCAGACCAATTGATCATCCCTACAAGTTCCCGAGCAACGGCGGAAGCTCAAGCTCAAAGAGTCAGATCGCTCACGGTGAAAACAAAGTGGGAAATTCGTCGCTAGTGTTAGCAAGTAACACTACCCAATTCGAGTATCAATCAGAAGATTACTTTGATGATGAGCTCACCACCTTGATCGGCTAGTTCGGAGGTGAAGGACCTCCCGAGTTGTGATCCGAAGCAAGTGATTATGGATCCTTGAACAACGATCGTTGGTGTATGATCCAAGACAAAATCGATCGATCATTGGAATGGCCAGCAAGAGAGGTGGAACCAATCTCGCATGAATACTTCTTTAATTCCATGTATAGTTCCTCTGCGTGGGATATTTTTTACTTTCTAGCTGTCTAGAATTTGCCTAGAGTTAAAGGGCGAATTTTCTCCTCCCTTATCAAATGCGTGAGTTCCTTGTTAAGCTAGGCTCGTAGCAAATCAATTTGTGGACGACGCCTCTAAACGCCCGTAAAGAGAGATTCCGAATAGCCTTACTTGGGAGAATACGAGTAAAAGGCCAAGCGGGCTCAAAGATGGGTAACTCCGTATCGTCCCAATTGGCTCTCGATCATTTCAAATTCTAAATTATACTTATTTTATTCTCGACGGGGGATTGCCAACCTGTTTTGAGAACAATATAGCAAAAAGCGAACCAACCAGTGGACGCCAACATCACCACACCTAGTGGTTGGGGGAATGACAAATGGTCCGAGGCGTTCGGGTTCGATCCCGGATTTGGCATCAATATACAAAGACTAATAAAAAAACTTTTTTTTTTTGCTTGGCGATCCAAGATCGGTTGAAGTTTTGGCCCGGATGGTTACGGAACCTGGAGAAATAACATCCCGGACATACAATCCGATCCAGATGGGTTGATCTTTTCAATTCAAAGTTCACAAGAAATTCGTACAAGGGTAAAGCGGTATCGTTTCAACTCGTTTAGAACATGAGAACGTACATTGACGCTTTCCCTTTTGATTTTCACGGGGGTCACTGCCTTTCCGGATAGGGAAGTATCCCTTCTCTCTAAAATTAATGAAATGAGAAATTTTTGAAGCCTTTGACAATCTCATGTCTCGAACCGGATAATGAAGTTTTGCAACTCATTTGCATGAGCAGGGGCAACTCCCAATCCACTCCCCTAAGAAGTTTCTTATGTGCTTGCGAATTCTGTCCACCAAGATAAAAAGTTGCTGCATTTTATATGCTCAAAAAAACTCATACATTGCATAGTTTGCGCATGACTTTTCCTCATGTTTAATTTACCAACTCTGAATAAGGAACATGAACTACATAAGATACATCGAATGTATGGAATGGGGCAGGGCGGGATGATGAAAGGCAATCCTTTCCCAAACACGTCCCATTTTTTCGGGAGAGTTGAACGGTGGCTAAGTTCCGCATTTCACAAGGTAAAAAGTTTTCTCGCAAAAGGTACGATAGCCGAAATGACAGAGGCATTCGGTTCTCTATCCCAAACACTACGGGTGATCCATTGATTACCCCTTTCGAGCGGTGGTTTCATTTCTTTACCCTCATCAAGAACCACCCCACATCGGGGTCCAGACGAGTTAATTCCAGCAGCAACACGAGGTAAATGGTTAGAAATTTTCTTGCTCGGACTAACATTAATCTTCGGGTGTTTCTTTGCATTTATACTCGAATTTTAATTCAAGTGCCTTAGGATGATGAAGAGCATTCACTTCTCTATCCTATGCACTTCATTCTTTGCATAGCCCACTTGAGCCTGCAAATTCATTTCTTAAACCCCCGTTGGTGATCATTTGCTCATTCCAAAGACGAAGATAGCATTTTCCCAAGGATTAGAATTGGAGATGGTCCGGTCAACAGAGAATTCCCGAATGGACTCATTTCTTGTATGCTAGATTTTTTATGTTTACATAATTTTTCTTTGTAAATGTTTATGTTTGTTGTAATTTCCGGTTCAAAATCATGGGATTGTAAAAAAAAAATGAGAGGCAAACTCAGCTTAAAGGAGAAGGGCCCGCTCTCGAAAAAAAAAAAGGGAAAAGAAATCTCTTCTCGAAAAAAAGAAGAAAAAAGAAAAATGAGAGTCGGGAGTAAGAAAAGCAAAGACCGATCTCATATGAAAATTTCAAGCATAGGAAAAGCAAAGTGCCTACCAAAAGTAAGGCCAATGCACATTCATTTGTAAAGTACTTCTGAATTTTGAATGTACATTTTTGCATGTTAAGTTGTAAATTCCATGTACATGTTTGCATTGTGTCTCTTGCAAATCCTTGACGGACACTTGTTGTGAAGAAGACTCCCCAAGAAATCGGTTTGCAAAGTGCAATTTTCAGTAGAAAACTACCATCCCTCATTCAATGATGGTATTCTTTACGAAGACATTTCCAAAAGACCAAGATCGGTGACTAATCGATGATGATCACCAACGTCAAGCCCCTTCTCATTTAATTTCCGAGCCAAAACGAGCCTTTTCGTTCCTCGGTCCCCAATCCTAGCCTACGTTATAACCCTCCAAAGTCTCTTCGATTAGGGCACTTGAGTTAACGTAGAGTTAAATGATTTTAAGCATCACTCGAAGAAGTTCGAGCAAGATTATTTCTCTCTCATTTTTGCAGGATTCTTGACTTGTAAATCCGGGCGGATGATGAAGAAATTCATTTCAAAGACTTTTGACTCAATTAGAGTCCCCTTTGTAAACCTTTGACCTAGCCCTCATTATGGTCCTAATCAAGACCTCCGGATCGGCTCGGTCGTATCAATTGCGAGATTACTTGGATCCTTATCGAATGCGATGATGGAAAGATTGAGTGATTTCTCTTGAATCCTAAGCAGACGGGATAAATAGATTTTCTCGAGAGTGAGAGAAAGCCCTTTCGGACCGACGTCCCCCCATTCAGCTCACATTCGAGGTATTCGTAATGTGAGAACCTCCTGGACAAAATTGGTAATGCAAACTTGACAGAATGGTTATGCATGAACCATAGTATGAGTGATTGCATTATACTCATTGTTGAATATGTTTGTGTGTGTTACCTCGACATTCTATGATAGGTAATACATTCCCGATGTTCGAGTTCCCTCCCAAGGTCTCGAAATCCATCCAAAGATTATTGAATGAGCAAGTTTTGTTGGCAAATGCCTACCAGGTACGATACGAGCAATGATTTCGTTCCTTGATTAATCGTTTGGAGAACCCGGGTAAGTTTTCCGAACCCCTTTTCAAATTAACGACTCTTCGATGATAGTTGTTATGATTCAATTCGAGCAATATGCCCCTTTTGTACTTATCGATTCCATTCGATGGTGCTCCTATCAAATATTGTTCAATTCGGGCAATATGCCTCTTCTATCGAGTCGTGAAGACATATGCACTGGCGATCTTGACATCTTATCAAATCATAACGACGTAGCTCTTATGATTCTTGGCTCCTTTATCAAATCATGAAGACATAAGCACCCATGTTTTTGATCCAAACCAAATCATAACGACGTAGCTCTTATGATTTTGTTTCCCCTTTGTCGAATCGTGAAGACATATGCACTGGCGATTTCGACATTTAATCAACTCACAACGACGTAGCTCTTGTGAACTTGATCCCACTTCTTTTGACTCACAATGACGTAGCTCTTGTGATCTCGAAGGACACATATATCTTGCGCTGTCTCGCATTAGGGAGAAGTCTCCGATAACGGATAGGCCAAATACCTTAAGGTCCTCGTGTTTGCAAGAAATTTGGAAATTAAGGGAATCGTCGGCTTACGAGGTATTTGATAAAACATGTATTCTCGTATACGATCCATGTGCGGGTTTCTTTAACAAAAAGAGAGGAGGAGAAGTTTTAGCACATGTTATTTACAGTCTCACATATCATGCATAAAAATGGGATTAAAACTCCCGCCAAAAAGTTCATCCATAATTTGCACTGTCAAAATTTAGGATTCAATTTTGTCTTTGAGCGGAACTTCTACGAGCCTCCACTCAAAGAGGGGCAATCATTGACGCCTAAATTTTGACTAATCTATTTTTTGCATAAAAATTAGAACTAATTTTAGTTCTAAATAAAAATCATCTCACATATTTATTTTTAGCATACATTGCATTGGCATATAATTGGGCAAGCAGAACACTTAATTTAGCATGCGTCTAGACTAGGCACGGGATGGAAAAATACACCGAGAAGATTTGAAACTTCGGGGATCGTATTGCAAATACTTAAAACTTCGGGGGATGTATTGCAAATACTTGAAACTTCAGGTCTTGCATTGCAAATACCAAAAGAAGATGGAGAAGAGAAGATAATGAAAGGAAGATGGTGAAGAGAAGATGAATATGAAGAAGGGAAGATGAAAATGGAAGGTGGAGAAATGAAGATGAAGAAGAGAAGATGAAAATGGAAGGTGAGGAAATGAAGATGAAAAAGAGAAGATGTAGATGAAGAAGAGAAGATGAAAATGGAAGGTGGAGAAATGAAGATGAAGAATGAAGGATGAAGAACTTTGCCTATAAAAGAGGAAGAGAATTGAGAGAGTTTTTTGGGGGAGTGAAAGAGAATTGAGAGAGTTTTAGAGTGGAAGAGAATTGAGAGAATTTGTGAGAGAAATTCTTTAGAGAGGAAAAAGATAGTTCTTGAGAAAAATCGGAAGAGAAAATTTGAGAGTGAAGAAAAGAGTTTTAGTCGAGCATCATTTTCGACGAGTCCCGACACGTACTTCGCCTCTCGCCATCCAACAACGCCACTGCTTGCCTTTTTTCGACGATAGTCACGTTCTTCCAATTTCGAGATCTTGAAGGAAGCCATAACGTGTACGTGAGTAAGATTTTGTGTAATAGAAGGTAACCCTTTCCATCTCGATCTACAAAAATGTAATCGTTTGGTGTGAACATTTGTTTGTTTATTTTAGACATGTCACGTGTCTCAAAATTTAGCATTATTACATGTTAATTTATTTTTGTAAATACTCGTGATTGGCTGCGTTTTCTTTCTTTCTAAATCACCCATGGTGTATATCGTACAAAGTTCAATGTTTTACATCCCCATAAAAAAGAAGAAAAAATCAAAAAAATTGCATCTTTGAATTTCAAGTAAAATCTATCAAAATTGCCAAATCAAATATTTTTCATGAAAATGGTACCGAAATGGCGTTAGAGTAATCTAGCGTAACCAAATCCCCGAATTCAAAATCTCTGGTTCTCCCGCTATTTTATTTAGGTTTCTAATCAACCTACCGAAAATGATTAGTGGCGACTCCAAATTCAAAACACATTGCATGTTAATTATTTGAACCTTAAGTTGCGATTTGGTATGGACTTGGGAAAGTCCGAGTTAGGTTAGTTAATTAATTAACCTGATAATCCATTAGCCTAGAATTTAACCTGTTTATTTTCTAGGTCGCGACACTTCTTGACTCCTAAAGCAAGTTCAAGATTACTTTCATGGTAATCCACTCTCAATTCCATTCAAAAACCTCCAACAATCATAGTAATCTTTCGATCTTCAAGATCATGCCTCTCCCCGGCCGGCATGTCTCATCCTTGACCACATGTAAGACCGATCCGACCTTCAGTCCATTCCATTGGACACCGTAATTCTCTTCTCAAATTTCGATGAGGTCATATCTTTAGATTTCTATCCACTATTGAACTCGTACACTAATCTATTGAACTTCAAGGTTTCTATCCTCAACTTCGAGGTTTCTTTTCCAAGTACTCAGAAGTCTGGATTTCCTCCTTATTATATTCGTTTCCACGACCCTTAGAAGTCCGGGTCCATTCATCGCCACATCTCCATTCCTTTATGACCTTCAGGCTTGATGCTTCAAGTAGCCATCAAACTAGTCAATTGGTAAACTTCCAATTTAGAAGTTGAATCTCTTATTCCTCGAGGTAAGGTCTGTCCCTTCATTGCCAAATGCAAGATGCTCAATTTTCAATTATATGCCTCCGCTACCTAATTCACCATCCCTTAGCGATAAGGGCGTCGCAATCATGACCTTTCCTTCGGTTCCTTTTGGTGCAATCAATATTTCTAACTCTTGTAGTTCACATAGTTGCGAGGTCATTCCTTGCACAAGCAACGCTCTCATTTTCATAAACGGTTTCATCCATTCGCGCTACGCCTCGTCCTTAGTCCTTTTCATCAATGGAATAATTCTTGTAGGGAATCTTCTTACGATCCGTCTATGACAATCCATCAATCCCAGGAAACTTTAAGTTTCGGCAACTCAAATCGACCCTAGTCGATTCATCACTCATTCCAATCCTCAAAGGCTCCACAGGGATTTCATTTCCCACAAATTAACCTAGGAATCTTGCCTCATCAGGTCTACAATTCGTCCTCTTCTCATTTAGCATACAACGAGCATCTCTTTAGAGTCCATGGGATACTCTTAAAAGCTGTTCATGTTTCTTATGACTCCTTAAATGAGTCCATTCATCGTCTCTCAAGACGGTAACAACCAATCCAATTATTCCTTGGATACTCAAGCTGACTATCATCAATTTCTTATCACTAGATGTAGAACGTTCAAACCGTTCTTCATACATCTCACTTAAGAGCACAAACCTTGGCCCTCTGTTGTCAAGGGTCTCCACTTGGACCATACAACATTTTGTTCATTTTTGTCATTCTTTCCTCAGGAAGCATTATTGCCTTGCTCTCTTGGTTTCACAACCAACTAATGCAACCCTATCTTGATTTCATTCATTCAACTAGACATCCACATGACTCGAGATTCAATGCCATCCACAAACGGTTTCTCGGACTTCACTTTTAGGAATCATCCAAGTTTTGTGTCCTCTTTCTCGGTTTAGATGTTCAATCTTAATGCCACGACAATTAGAACTTTCTTTTCCTTCCACATTAGGGTCTCTTACCCTATGAAGGAAACTATACACTTCAGTGGCATTCTTCTACTTTGAATCCACTTTGTCCTTGGAGTCCACGCCAAAAGTGGTGTTCGTACTCTACGATTCAGATGCCCCCATACTTGACATTCTCTTCTAATAACCCAGTCATCTTTAGCGACAAGGTTCAAAGGAGTCGAGGTTCTTCCTCAATCTCCGCACATCCACACCTTGGATATTATAATTGATTAAATCAATTCACCTTGCGGGTGCAATCTAAGTACTCATTTTTGCTTACTTCTCCATCCATGAACACTGTGGGTAGTCGGGATTATCAAGCCATTCTCTTTCCTTTCCATTAACGACCATCTCATGATCCAATCGCCCTTTAAAACGACGCCCTATCCTTTAGGATGATAACTCGCAATACCACTTCTAGTGGTCCCGATTCAACCTCACTCAATCGCATATAAATCAATAAAGTCGGACAACCGACATAACTTTTTCCATAATTGTTTTTTTTTTCCTTGTGACAGAGAAGAAACGTCAACCTTTAATTACGGGCTCTACGCCAAGGTAATAGCCATTCTTCCCCTGCACATTCTGTGCTCCATAAGTGAAAATTCCCTTACTCGCAATCCATGAACGAAAATTCTCTTGCTTATTCCTCTTCCGATCATCCACTTCATTCATTATGACCCATTATCCTTCCTCAGAATTAGGGTAACAACTAGTCATAAGACTTTCGAATTTCTATCCCCTCCGAGACTTCACGTTTCATTCAAAGGGTCCTTGACCGCCGTTAGTACACGTAGACAGCTTCGAGAACTTTGTCTCGTATTGGTGGATCGCCTTCAGATCTTTGCAAAGCTATTAAAATTCAGACAATCCTTGTTCTCGAGTAACCTTAGAAAGGTACTTTCTATTGGACAACTTGGCGAATACAATCCAAGCATATATCATGCCTTCAAGGAAAAACCCTTCCTTTAGCGATCTTTCACCCATCATCGGCGGCCTCTTAAGGCTAGTAACTGCTAGGGTCACTTTCTTTCTTTAGTGCACCCAAAACTTCTAAGGTTTTCTCACGAAACCCTCAATCCGGAGGGAAGCAGTTTCAAATTCACTTTCTCTATCGGACCTTAGTTGACCTCAGCCTCGTGGTCCACCTCACAAGTTATTCAAAGCCCTTGTGGTTCTTCCTACACCTTCAATTCAGAAATGAGTAACTCATAGTCACCTTTCTCGTGACTTCCATCACTTAACTCATCAGCACTAATATCTGTCACCATAGTGACTTAGGCACAATGGCGGCTCCTCCTCGAGTTTGTCCACCCATTAATTTTTCTCATTTCCATTTAGAATTCTCGCAATCCCTTATTCCACTTGGGTCTCGCATAATTAACAAATCGAGCCATATTCTCCTCCAAGACTTATACTCCGATCACTCATCTCTACTCAATTCTTGGATCTTCTCATATCTTGCATATACGAGCCAACCGCTCCTCTAGTGATCGTACTTTGGTCGATCAACCTTATTAGGTTCTCATATCACTTGAACCGTTGTGATTCCCTTTAGGAATAAAAAAACTTGAGTAATCTACTCAAGCCTAGCAGATTCAGTCTGCTCATCTCATCATTCATCACCAGCAAGCAACCATCAAGTGGTTCTCAAACAACTCTCAGCTAGTTGTCCATTATCCAAGGATTCCAAATCATCCTTAAGCAACAATCACACATTAAACAAGCCTCAATGATGAAACTTCTCAATTAACAGCCCATTACTAGGCAAACCTTAACTAGGTCAAAACGCAACTAGGTCGGCACCAAGCAAATACTCAAAGTGCCATTTCAATCATTCATGCCACAAATCTAGAGGTATCTACCACTCTAACATAATCACAACAGGCTATCTCAATCTTAACAGGCATCGGATCATTGGAGTATAAACTCCTCACACTGTCTAATCTCTCGCTTAGACCTTAACCATAACAATCACACGATACCAATTATAAAATATGCCCAACGGGCCAATCGCAAACATCACTTTTCCTTTCAAACGGCATTCACTGCTAAGCATGAAGCTTTCAACCATGCCAATCACAAGCGTCATTATAAATGTCATGCCATTGCAAAATTCAATATGAGGATCAACTCCGTACACTACATCTCTTAACCAAAATCAGACTCGACCCGATACCTAGACTCTCACTTTCAAATTATGACTTGGGTCATTCCCGCCTCCTTGATATCTTAGAAGCCCGCCAGGAGCCTCTCTTTGTCCGGACCTCTTTGTCCCGACGATCACTCCCCGCCCTCATCGGACCGGGTCGTTGCAGGTTGTCATAAGCCATATTTCTACGGAGAGAGTCTCGTTCCACACGATCCATATCATGCTTCATTACGGTTTATAGGTATCCCGTCACTTGTCCCATACCAAGCGATAGTTTATTAAGTCCAATCGTGATAAGCTCATGCATGCACATTCATCAACTTTCGTTTTAATGCCACAAACACCTGCACTGCATGATTGTCCTCGTTACTCGACGTACCATAGTCGCTTCTAAATCAATTTTTATCCACAAAAGATCTCTAATTCCACCAATGACTGTCACGTCTCATAGATCAATTGCCTATGTTCTAGCATATTCTTCAAGTTGAGTCATTGACAAACTATAATCATAGTCATATAATCCAACCGACCCTTCACTCAAAAGCAATCCTCTATTAGCCTCAACCACATGTACAACCTCAAAATCCATACTTATGGCTCCTCAATTTCTTGCTTGCTCACTTATAAACCTCAATAATATCATCACCCAAGTTTACCAATAAAACAAAACAATACTAGAACCATTAGAATACAATACAAGTTCAAGCCTATAATCCTCAAGATTCAGAAATCAATGCCTTATCCTAAGGGTTCCAGTATTTAATCGTCCCTAAGTCATCACTCCTTATTACTCCGAGTCTCCATCTCATTTGATCGAGCTGACCTTGCTCTGATACCACTCCAAACGGGGATGTCACAACCCGAATCCTGCGAGCTCGTCGACATCCCACCCGGCCACGCTTATGTACAGTTCTCCAGGATCCAAAGGCCAACAAATTCATGTGGAAGCAAAAACGAATCCCCGTACAGAAACAATTAACATCATGATGACTTGGGACGGTAAAAACAAACTTATATACATATCCACATGTTCTATACAATTTTCCAACCACGGCTTCGGAGGCCACAGTACAAGCCTATGACCACTAAAATCAAAAAGATTACGTGGTCGAAGCCTACTATACATCCAAAATAAAACAGCCAGCAAAAGTCAAGAGGCCAACTACCCTAGGCCTCGTCCTCGCTATCCGGTACTATATCATCTCTCGTCTCCAACTCATCCTCGTTAAGCTCGGGTGGGCGTTACGCGTCCGATGGCTCTAAAACCTCCCCATCTTCTCCCGGTACCATGACCTCGGGGAATACCGAACCTTTGAGGCGGGTCATTTATAATTGCGGCGGAGGGTCCGAAAAACAACGAACCCACAACATGGTGAGATAAAATCTCGATAGGAAAATCTCTAACCCTAGATCAGTTCGCTAGTGCCTCCGGACACAATCTAGGCGAGCAACAATTTCCAACCACTCTTTCTTTCTTACCCAAAAATTTCACAATTAATTCCAGAAAATTCCATTCTTTCTCCAAAAATTCTCACACTTTCTCGAATATTCTACGTTACTCCCGTTTCAGCGTTCCACGCCTCGGTCCGACAATAAAATATTTTACGTGCTCCAAGGCCCGTGTTTAACACATCAGGCCATGATATAAATATCCACATTACTCCCAAAATATTCCACGTTACTCCAAAATATTCTACGGTACTCCAGAATATTCCACGTTACTCCCAAATATTCCACGTTACTCCAGAATATTCCACGTTACTCCATCGCTATCAAATAAGTTCATAACATTGAGCATCGGACCTTTATGGAACACGGCTCTATATATATACCGAGGTCTTAGACACAAAGGAATACGACCCACAAATCTCGGTCTCGGACACATAGGAATACGACCCGATTAAGTTTCGTACAATTAGTCGAACACGACTCACTTTGGTCTCGGACGACTTAATTGAACACGACTTTCATACTTTCTCGGTCTCGGACAATCGGACGAATACGGCTCACTTTGGCCTCGGACGACTTGATTGAATACGACCCTCACATTTCCTCGATCTCAGACAATCAGACGAATACGACTCACTTTGGTCTCGGACGACTTGATTGAATACGACCCTCATATTTTCTCGATCTCAGACAATCAGACGAATACGGCTCACTTTGGCCTCGAACCACTTGACCGAATACGACCCTTATATTTCCTCGATCTCGGACAATCAGACGAATACGGCTCACTTTGGCTTCGGACGACTTGATTGAATACGACCCTCATATTTCTCAGAATAGTTCGGGACCACGTGATTCACTCACGTTAGAGAATTAATAATTCGGGATCACCCGATTAATTCACACTAATCCAAAAACTAATCCAGACTACCCGATCAATTAATACTACCATAGTATCCAATCCACGCCATGCGACCATATTACGCTAACGTAGCAATATATGAATAACATGCAATTAAAATTATACTAACGTGGGAATTTATCGGGGCCGAACAATAATAATTTTCTAACGTACAATTAATTTACGACTATAGTACTAAACTATAATAATAATACCACATTTAATTAGTACCATGGCATAACAACTTTTTGTCACATAAAAGTAACCATAGTTAATAATATAACTATCCATGGTTCAAAATTAACTAGAGTCAATATATAACCTAACCATGATTAAAAAAATAGCATAAAGTAACCATAGTTAGACTTTGACCAATAATTATCTTCTTGACTTCACTATTCATGGCAAGAACAAGCTTTCTCTCTCCTCCAATCTGCAATTTTCGGCCAACCCCAATTCAACCTCAAATCCACCAATTTCTTCATCAAAATCTCACAATTTCATGGTCTCTTAGCAACCTAACCACCTAATTTAGGTTTAGAAATAATCCTACCTCGAAAACTCGCAAAAACCTCCATTGAACGGTTGAGGAAAAGCTCGAACCACATGGCGATTCCGGCGGTCCTTTCACGGCCGGCGACTCGTCGACGATCTAGCAACTCCAAACGACCCAAAGCGACACCGGTGAAAGCTTGAAGAATTTCCGGCAATGGAGGGTGAGAGAGAGAGAATTCGGCCAAGTGAGGGAGTATGAGGTAGAGAGAGAGAAAGTGAGCTAGAAAGAGAATGTGCTCTTGAAAAAAATGAAGAAGAAGAAGGCCAAATAATAACTAATATAAGTTAAGAATAATTATTGGGTCCACAAAGTCAAGAGGAGAAAAAAAAATAATTTTCTCCCCACAAGGACTAGTCAAACTCGGCCAAAGGGAAAAAATGACCAAAATACCCTTCGGTCCAAGTGAAAAATGGGATATTTTTCGAGGGCAAATGGGTCATTTCCCATATCCAGTCCAAATCTACTTTTCCCGAACCTCTTTGGGGCGAACCGCGAAGAAATTGCACCCAGGATGAGGAAACGTCCAAAATTTTTATTTATTGAAACCCCTGAAGGTCCGACGTCAAATTCTGAAGCTTGATTCGTGATCAATCTCGATCAATAGAATTTTCAGCGTATCTCAAACTAACGGGGGGCTTTTAGGAGTTACGCGTATCAACCCGTGATTAAAATCACGTTTAAGAATTTCTCGAGCCATGGCGACTTTGGTTGTCATTCAATTGCGAGGGTCAATTACTAGACCCGATGGACACGATCGTTAGAAAATAATTTAGGGACGTTCGGAACCCATACGAGGTCAAACGGAATCACCCGTGATCCAAGCTTAGGGTATTATCCAAATCGTTTCTTAATCATTCTAGGATCGGCCTATATTGATCCAGAATATTCCCTCGACAATTTTCATGGCCAAAGAGTCAATCCATGATCAAGTTCTTAGGTCCACGTACTTGATTTTCTTTGCTAGCCATTCCCATTTGGTTAGTCCGTTCGAGAGGGATCAACTCCGAGTGAGATTAGACTGAGATACATCAATGAGATATTTTATTCATTCATAACTTCGAAAGTGGGTCGGAATTCGGGATGTCACAAGTTGTCTGTCTTTTCATCCTTCCCCACCGAAAACTGTCCTTTCATCCTTATGTACTATTCCCAATCCATCATTTCCATTCTTTCCCACATGTTAATGGACAAACATTGATTATGTACTAGTCCTAAACCTGCCCATTTCGCGGTCAATAGACTTGGGTTAACTTTGATGCATATATCCAATCAACATTTTGGCCGTTAATTGAAAATAAGTATTATCTTTCAAATTTTCATAGATCCGTTGACAAAATGCCCCTCAAATCATTCTTTTTAAGTGAAGAACTCGGTTTGAATTTGTTTACATTTGTTTGCCAACTATAATTCTTAGATTAGAATGTCAAATTACTCCTAATTCCATGTGTCTATGTAAACATTTTGACTAATTAAAAAGGTTGTCATAAAATTCTAAAGAAAAGATTTTATGACTAATTAAAGTCACGAGGTACTTTCTCTATGTAATTAAGTTGATAAGGAATAATGCAGCCAAAGAGGAGCGAGAAAATGGAGAGAGAGAATGATGACACGGACACTGGAGAAGAAAGAAGAGGAGGAGGAGGAAGAATGGTTGCGCCCACCAGGAAAGGACGAGGGATCAATCGTGAAGATTTAATACCAGCAATCCAAGAACAACCCAAACGCCGCGCCGAGGAAGAAAGGGGAGAGATGGGCATGGAATGTAATGCTGAGGGAGGAGATAGACTAAAGAAGTTGAATGGTAGCAGACTACTCCACGTCGTCACTGGGCCAAAATAAAATTTAAAGAAAGATGGCTGTCACTATCAGTCGCTCATGATTATAGCTCGACCATTAGTTGAAAATTAGTCTTTGTTTTTTAGTGTATTGTCTTCAAAGACTGCAATGAAGGGCGAGTGCAATGGTCATGACTTTGATGTGATGTGACTTTAGTCTAGATCCCAGATGGCCCAATATTTATTTCTGTATCTGCCATGTACTATGGTTTTAATTAGCAATATTTATTCACTCTTTCGAGCCCCGCACGAGGTCTCTTCTTCGAAATTTGGATGTCGCGATTTTCTTTGACAACCGCCCTTTTTTGTGTGATAAAAAGTAGCCTCATTCTCTTAAAAAAACTCTTAATTTTAGATTAAGTCTTAAATTTATTCCAAACTTTTTTTTATCTAAAAAAAATCTCTAACTTTAGATTCAGTCTCAAATCTATTCCGAACTTTCTTTTTATCTCGAAAAATACCCTAAACTTTAGTATCGATCTCGAATCTCATTTATATTCCATTAACCCTTTGTCCAAAAATCGCCGTTAGTCGTCTCTAATTTTCATATTCTAAAACGGCTTCATTTTGAAGGACTTCTTTATTGTGGTAGAATTGTTATCCACATGAAAATGCAATGTCGGTCCGTACCTATCGTCTTATTATTTTGCTAATGCCGGTTCTTTTATTGATGTGAAAATATCAGGTCAAGTTGGGATTTAAATTTGTGATTTTTTAGATAAAACAAAATTCAAGACAGATTTGAAACCGCACTTAAAATTTAAGCATTTTTCCGAGAGAAAAATTAAGTTCGGGGCAAAGGTAAGTGAAGATGGACGTACGCATAGTGAGACAAAGTACAACATGGCCCTTGGTGTTTTTTGCACTCTGCCTCTACAGTGCATAGTAATGGTGCGACAGAATCATGACTTTTCTCTAAACCCCAAGCCTTCACTGAAGGGTCTGACTCCTGATTTCGTGGAACAAAGGGGCTCCAATAATGTGTGCTCTTTTTAATAAAGGGCGATAGAAAGACATATATGACGAGTCTTTATACCTAAACATCATTTTTTCTTTTCCCAATGAGTCAAATTTTGTTTATTGAAATATCGATAATTTTCATATTTTTGGTGATAGAAACACAACTTTTTTTTAATTGATGACTAGTATCGGACATCCAACAATTTAGAGCCTTAGCAAAGAGCCAGACGATGAGAAATGAAAAAGGAGATTGGTACAGACTATGGAGCTTAGTTTAAGGCTTAATTATACACCAGTCAATTTCTTGAGTATAGGAATGGATGATTTTTGGTATTATTGTTCCTTTAATGGACCGGTCACCATCATCAATGTCTATGTCTCCGTCCTTTCTCCCATTACTGATGGACAAGCATTGATGAGATATCCATCCTTTCATCCTTTCCCACCACTAATGTACTAATCCTAATCCATCCTTTCTTCTACGATTAACAGAAAAATATTGATTAGATACCAATCCTAGACCTGCTCACTGCGCAGGTCAATGAGATCATATTCAAAATATAGAAGCAACATCATAATTAAGATAATTGTTAGATTAGAATGTCAATTGTAAGCATTACGTTAGATGTAACTTCAATTAGAATTGACAGATCAGAATTTTTATTGAATATTGCCACTCCGTACTTGATAAAGTTATTAAGGAAATCGATTGTGAACCATGACATTGCTTCGTAGTCCCTCATTCTAATTCTAGTTATCACAAATTCTTGGGACCGTTTGGAGTCTTTACTTCTAACATTCATGTTCCAAATGTTGCGGTTTTTTATGCTTTCAAAACCATATAATTATTCACAAGTAGATTTATATGTTTTTTCATAATCTATAAAACCTAATTATTGTACTTTTCAAGTTTTTTTAGGGAAAGCAAAACACAGAAAAATTTACCTAAAAAGTATAAAAATATAGAAAAAGTTAACTGTAGAAGTCCGAGAAAAATGATGATGGAATCTTTTCAGAATCACTCTTGCATATTCCGAGTTCATGACAATCATTCTGAACAACATTGTCAATATGAATATGAATATGAATATAAATCTTAAAGGAAAAAAAATGAATCTTGTGGAAATGGATGATTTTTTGCAGTATTACTCCTTTGCTTGACCAATCACCATCGACAATGTCTAGTCTCCATCCATTTCTTCGTCGCTGACAGACAAACATTAATTGTCTACTAGTATTTTCATCCTTTCTCCTCCGTTGAAGGATAAACATTGATTAGATACCAGTCCAAAACCGTGGATCAATGGAATCATGTTAACACAGTAGAAGTAGCATTATAATTAAGCTACTTGAACAGGGAAAAAATAAATTTTAATTTTCAAAATGATATATATAAAGATGGAAATAGCTTTACAATATAACATAGTCATGTTACTTATTTATATCGAATAGCTTACTGACATATTAGATGCACACCACGAGGAAGAAAGATGAGATCAGTACGGACTACGGATCTTGGTAGCCTAATCTTAGTTTAGGCCTTAATTAAACACCAATTGATTCATTATATAGAAATGGATGATTTTCTATATTATTGCTCCTTTATTGAACTAGTCACCATCACCTTTGTACACGTCTTCATCCTTTCCTCCACCTCTAGTGGACAGACATTGATAAAGTATCCATCCTTTCATCCTTTCCCATCACAAATGATCATTTCATCCTTTTCCACCACTAATGTAATAGTCCTAGTCCATCCTTTTTATGGTTTCTTCCACCGTCAATACAAGCATTGAGGTACTAGTCCTACTTGCACGGGTCAACAAAACGACGTTTGAAATATAGAAGTAACATTACAATTAAGCTAATATATTATATTAGAATGTCAATTGTGATTGTCACATTAGATGAAATTTCAATTGGAATTGTTAGAGCATAACTTCTAATGAAATGGAACTTTCTCCGCTCTTTATTAACATTTTAAACTAGTTTGCTTTCTTAAATACTGATACTCTGTACACGACAAAATTAATATGGGAAATGATAACGAGCCACAACTGACATTGCTTCATGGCCCCTCAATTTTGATTCTAGTTATCGCAAATGCTTCGGTTGGTTTGGGTTTTTACTCATTTTCTCAATCTCAGCCATGATTTTTAGATCAGAATGTCAAATTACTCTAAAATTCGTATATTTGTTGTCTTTTTAAAATGTTATGACTAATTTCTAATAAGGAAATGGTATGACTCATTAATGTTATGAGGGATGTTCTCTTTCTAATTAAGTTGACAAGGATCTTTGGCATAATAACTATCTAGTTTATCATGAACAAGTGCATATGAACAAACTACCATTTAAAGTTATCATTCTGTTAAAGTAAGTACATTTCTCCTGCATTCTGTATCATTTCTCAAGAAAATGATAACGTCAGCATAAAATCATCAATTCGACAAAAAAATAAAATAAAATCATCAGTCAATCCCTTGGTATAGAAATGGATAATTCAATAATTGCATAATAGAGATGCTAACCTAATCTTAGTTAATGCATTAACTGAACACCAGTCAATCCCTTGATATAGAAATGGATAATTGTCGCATTTTGTTCATTTACTGACCAATTACTATTACCACTGTCCATGTCTCCTACTCTTTCCTCCACCCTTGACGGACAAATGTTGATGAGTTGTCTGTCCTTTCATCCTTCCCCACCAAAACGGTCCTTTTATCCTCATGTACTATTCCCAATCCATCCTTTCCATTCTTTCCCGCATGTTAATGGACAAACATTGATTATGAACTAGTCCTAAACATGCCCATTTCGAAGTCAATGAAATCATATCAACAATACAGAAGTAACATTATAATTAAGATATAGGGAAAAAATGAAGTTTAATGTTACTATTTCATGTACTGAACAACAATTTTTTTCATAATTTTCTATCTATTGATATAATAGACTTGGGTTAACTTCGATGCATATATCCGATCAACATTTTGGCCGTTAATTGAAAATAAGTATTATCTTTCAAATTCTCATAGATTCGTTGACAAAAAGCCCCTCAAATCATTCTTTTTAAGTGAAGAACTAGGTTTGAATTTGCTTACATATTTTTGCCAACTATAATTCTTAGATTAGAATGTCAAATTACTCCTAATTCCATGTGTCTATATAAACATTTTGACTAACTAACAAGGCTATCATATGACCAAAAAAAAACAAGGCTATCATAAAATTCTAAAGAAAATATGTTATGACTAATTAAAGTCATGAGGTAATAATGCAGCTAAAAAGGAGCGAGAAAATGGAGAGACAGAGAGAATGATGACACAGGTACTGGAGAAGGAGAGGAGGGGGAAGAATGGTTGTGCACAAGAAAGGATGAGGGATCAACGGCCAAATAGATTTAGGGTGTTTTTGGTTCGTTATTCTTGAGAGGCTTTCAGCTCCTAATACTCATTGAAAGAATGCTGAAACATTTGGTTTAGTTTTAAGTCAGCATTTGATCAAATGTTGACCTTGGGAATGCTGAAAGCCTAATGCCGGTAACCTACATTGCGCTTTCAGCATTTGATTAAATATTGAGAGATTTTTTTCCTTCAAAAACTAACCTCATCAATTCTTTATATTTTATATTTTGCCCATTTTTTTTACTGTTTATCTTCTTTGCCGCTCCGGCAATGTGTAGTTTTTTAATTAAAAGTTAAAATATTACATTGAAAGCCCCTGTGGAATGTTATTTTTACGAAATACCATTCAATCTAAAGCTCATTTTCAAATGAAATTTTACCAAACTTAATTAATATTTTTTTAATTCTTTTAAATTAAAAGTATTTATATTTCTTCAAAGCACATTTTAAATGTTGAATCAAATTCACTTTTAGTACCAGTGATCCAACGATATAGAACCTTGAGAACGACCCAAATGCCACGCCGAGGAAGAAAGAGGAAGTTGAATGGTAGCTAAAGAAAGATGGCTGTTACTGTCAGTCGGCAGATGATTATAGTTTGACTATTAGGTGAAAATAAGTCTTTGATTTTTCTTGTATTTGTCTTCAAAGGCTGCAATTAAGTCACTTCATTCAAGTGTATGCCAGCTGGGGCCGAGAAAATATTAGGTGCTCCTGGAGCAGAGATCGATTGGTACTCCAGTCCACTCAACGAACGACACCTGGCAAAAGGGACCCACTGTCAGAAATTTTTCAAAACCCCTCAGCCGTTTGCTCTCCGTTATTATTTTCCTCCGTTACCGCCTCTTCCCCCCCCCCACCCCATTTCTCTCTCTCCTCTTCTCTTCCCGATGACTGCTCTGGCCTGGGGGGAAAAGACTCCGCCCCACTTTCAAATCCAGTTCTGCTCTCCCTCTCTCTCTCTCTCTCCCTCTCAAATCCCTCCCCTTCACGAAAGAGCGCCTCTGCTCGCCAAAAATCTACTCTGCTCTCTCTCTCTCATCTTTGCGTCTTCCCGAAATCCTCCTCCGCCGTATCCTCCGGCGTTGCCTCCGAGCCCATCGACAGTCACCGTGCTGAGTCCGTTCGTCAGTTACCGCGCCGAGTATCATTCGGCAGTCTGCCTCCGAGTCCATCAGGAAGAGAAGAGCAGAGAGAGAGAATAGGGGGGAGGGAGGCAGTAACGAAGGAGAAAAGGGGGGAAGGAGGCAGTCACGCGCCGAGTGCGTAATTTCTTGTTTTCCCTTGGTGGGTGTTTGTTTCTTCTTTTTCTGAGTAGTGATGTGGTTTCGGGAGGGATGATAGCTTCTTCTTTTTGGGCTTTCGTTGTTCTTCGTGTGTTTGCATTTAAGTTTGTTTGGGGACAATGGTGGTGCTTGCTGAGTATTCTACGTTACATTGCTTCTCCAAATTGTAAGCTTTTTTGTTTACGGAGTACTTCATGCCACTTGCTCACAACCTGTTCGACAGACTGCCCGAATCAATCGTAGATAGTTAGTTCCTGTTGCATTCTATTTAGAAACGTTTTGAAGTCCAAATTGAAGTTGCATTGTTTGCGTCTTACTGTGTTTCCAGTATATGCGAACAAATTTGGACGTAAAGGGCTACTGTGTGGCTCGCTGTTTATGGGTGCTTGATGATGTCAATTGCTGGTCATGTGCATTTGTTGTTCGCTGTTTCCTGCGTTTGTTTGCCCATCTGATGTTAAGCTCGCTTTGGAAAGTGTAGATGGTATCACTCGTCTAAACTGCTGGACATGAGAAGTTCTGGTTCGAATGTAGTATGTATGTTGTAAAATACATAGTCCTGGAGGTGCACAAACATGTATAGTGAGATGGACACGAACAATGCTTTGTGGACTTTGATTTTCCTCATCAAATTGTCATCTTTTCGAGCCTTGAACATAACAACGGCGCAATGTGAGGATTTTGATCTCATTGCGATAGTGTTCTAGCCATGTGAACATATAGAGAGATGCTGCATTGATGTCAATTTTTTTTTCATCAGATTGGGGCGTTTCAAGGCTTGAAACCCCAAAAGAAACAGTGTAGGATTCCATATTGCCCACTTTCGAGCCAATTAAATTGGTAGTTGTTGGTGCTACTTGTGCATTACTTGGACGTCCTCAGCTTGTTTATCTACGTAAGAAAGTAACGCTTTGGATTCATTGTCGTGGGTTGTTTGTATATTTTCAGGGCAGCAAATGTTTTCCTCGACTTATTCATTTTTCATTAATCGAACGCCGAAAAGTCAAGAAGACATTTTTTTGAAAGTTGTTTTTCACAAAAAGAACAAAGCATAAGTTCTTTCTATTGAAACAAATTCAGGGAATGCAAATCTGTTATCCCATGTCGGGATCCCATCTTTTGTCAAAACATATTCAAGTAAACATACCATACGTTGCAAAGATTTTTAGAAACCAACCAAATTAAGACACTATACAAAACGGTCTCTAGTTCCTCTCTATGATGTATTTTGTTTGACCGCTACACTTTTGCATCCTTTGGGATACTCTCAAGTGTAACGATGGGTACGAGATTTCTGTGTTCGGTCCCCTTTTGTATTTGGCTCCTTGAAAAATTTTATACAATACTTACCCAAAAAAAAAAAAAGACACTACACAAAGCCATCCTAGCTTTTCAGTTAGGTAATTTTTTGTGCTTTATTGAATTGACCTTTGGCATTTGCAGCAGGCTAATCAATGAAGCTACTTACATAATCCAATGCAAATCATGTTATTAAATTTTTACCATCATTTTTTTCCAGGTGAAGAGAGGGCAGCCATCCTGCCATCCTTGGTCCATCAAATCCCCCCATCATCAGGGTTTTTTTTTTCTAGACTTAAAGAAATTTTGTAAAATTGCAAGAAATTGTAAGTGAGTTCTCCACAAATATCATTCAAAATAACAACTTTCGTAACACTTCACATTCAACTTAGAAGGGGTTTTCTTCAGCTAGGAAAGCAAAATTACAAGAAATTGCAAGTGAGTTCTCGTCAAATATCAATCAAAATAACAATTTTCATAACACTTCACATTCAACTCATAAGGGGTTTTCTTCGGTTGGGAAAGCAAAATTGCAAGAAATTGCAAGTGGATTTTGGTAATAGGTGTATCCATCTTCGAATCTAGAGAGGAATTCCAGGGGCAAGAGGCTCTTGCCAAAACTCTCATCCTCGTCCTGTGAGAAGTCCAAGCAGTCTGCCGGTTCGAGTGCATGGGAAGAATTCGCAGGCTCCAACAGCGAGTCTGAATCAAACACGTCGCTCTTGGCCAAACTCGCGTCCTCTTGCTTTATGATCGCGGCATCCACATTCGAAACATTCCCAAGAATTGAGGGGATGTTAGCAGTTATCTAATGACCTACATGACAATTGGATGATTCAAGGAAGTGACACATCTCCATCAAGAACAGGGAGACAAAAAATGAACACAAAATTGCACAAGAGAATTGGGGAAATCAAGCATCTATCATGTACCCCCGCTGTTTACCGCTCGATCTCAGGGCACTGAGAAAATTAAAAACATCTCGGAGCAAATTAGAGGGTTCGAGGGGTAATGAGGGAAAAAAGCACTGAAAGCATTCTCTTTCAGATGATCATACAAACAAAAAGCTTTGAAAAGCAATCAGGCTAAACAGGTCGGCTACAACTAGATTGACCAGTTCAACACATGACAAGAATTTTCTTTCCCATGGACATTGAAGCAAGCAGATGTGAGCATCAAAGAAAACAACAAGAGTCTACAAGAACCCACAAAAAACTTGAGGTCAGAACCTTAATTGCAAAAGACAGCCACCCATCAAAGAGACTTACTCATGCATTGTCGACATATTGGCACCTCATAGTAGAAGAAACCATATTAACAGTCAAAACACATTCAGCAGCCTGCCAAACTGGTAATGAAACCCCGAACAGGAAATCATGGTTGGTCCTTAGGGACCAACTTGCCTCCTCTGTAACTTTAGGAAGTAGTTGGAGCCACTTCTCCTCAAATTTTCGGGGCAATGTCTTGGCCATGACATGAATATCGCCCTTTCAACCAGAGCACACCTGCACAAAGCCATCCATCAAACAATGATTATGAGAGAATGCTCCAGTAAATGAATAGCTTTTTTTTTTTCAAATGAGGGGCAAACAATGGAAGGATAGTTTGAACCATGAATGATACTCGGCACAGTGACTGACGAATAGACTCGGCGCGGTGACTGCCGATGGGCTCGGAACGCCGGAGGATACGGCGGAGGCTGGTTTCGGGAAGACACAAAGACGAGAGAAAGCAGAGCAGGTTTTTCGTGAAGGGAAGGGATTTGAGAGAGGAGCAGAGGCGTGGGGAGGGATTTGAGAGAGAGAGAGAGAGAGAGGGAGAGCAGAGCTGGATTTGAAAGTGGCGCGTAGTCTTTTCCCCCCAGACCAGGGCAATCATCGGGAAGAGAAGAAGAGAGAGAGAAATGGGGGGAAGAGGCAGTAACGGAGGAAAAAAATAACGGCGAGCAAACGGCCGGAGGGTTTTGAAAAATTTCTGACAGTGGGCCCCTTTTGCCACGTGGCGTTCGTTGAGTGGACTGGAGCACCAATCCATCTCTGCTCCAGGAGCACCTAATATTTTCTCGCTGGGGCCGAGTGCAATAGGCGTGACTTTGATGTGATGTGACCTTAGTCCGGACCCCACATGTCCCCCATATCTTTATCTGCCCTGCACTTTGGTTTAAATTAGCAATATTTATTCACTCTTTCGAGCTCTGCCCGAGGTCTCTTCTTCGAAATTTGGATGTTGCGATTTTCTTTGACAACTGCCCTTTTTTTGTGTGATAAAAAGTAGCCTCGTTCTCTTAAAAAAAACTCTCAATTTTAGATTAAATCCTAAATTCGCTTCGAACTTTTTTTTTTCTCAGAAAAATCTTCAACTTTATATTCAATCTCAAATCTATTTTAAATTTTTTTATCTCAAAAAATACCTTAAACTTTAGTATCAGCTCCGAATTTATCCCGAACCTTTTTATCTAAGAAAAAATCACCGATTTTTACTCTAGTCTCAATTCTGCCTCATTAGCCCTTTGTCCTAAAATCGCCATTAGTCTGTAATTTTCTTATTATAGAACGGTTTAATTTTGGAGGACTTCTTTACTGGGGTAGAATTATTTTCCACATGAAAATGTCATGTTTGTCCATACTTATCGTCCTATTACTTTGCCAATGGGAGTTTTTTTGTCGATGTAAAAATGTTACGTCAAGTTGGGACAGGATTACAAGATATACATTTTAAACTTCTGATTTTTAGATAAAATAAAATTTGACATAAATTTGAAACTGTACTTAAAGTTTAGGTTTTTTTTTTTTCAGGAAAAAATTAAGTTCGAGGCAATGGTAAGTGATGGACGTACGCGTAGTGATAGAAAGTATAACATGGCCCTTGGTGTCAGATGCCAGTTGTATCAGCGGTGACTTCAAGTGTTTTTCACACTCTTCCTCTGCAGTGCATAAAAATGGTGGTACAGAATCATGACTTTTCTCTAAACCCCAAGCCTTCACTGTAAGGGTCTAACTCCTGATTTCTTGGGATAAAGGGGCTCCAATAACGTGTGCTATTTTTAATAAAGGGTGATAGAAAGACATATATGACGAGTCTTTATACCTAAACATTATTTTTTTTTATTTTTCCAGTGAGTCAAATTTTGTTCATTAAAATATCGATTTTCAGATTTTTTGGTGATAGAAACACAACTTTTTTTTTTTTATTGATGGCTAGTATCAGACATCCAATAATTTAGAGCCTTAGCAAAGAGCCAGACCACGAGAAAGAAAAAAGAAGATTGGTGCAGACTATGGAGCTTAATTTAAGGCTTAATTATACACCAATCAATTTCTCATATAGGAATGGATGATTTTCGGTATTATTGTCCCTTTAATGGACCGGTCACCATCATCAATGTCCATGTCTCCGTCCTTTCTCCCATTACTAATGGACAGGCACTGATGAGATATACATCATTTCATCTTTTCCCACCGCTAATGTACTAATCCTAATCCATCCTTTCTTCTACGGTTAATAGAAAAATATTCATTAGGTACCAATCCTAGACCCGCTCATTGTGCGGGTCAATGAGATCATATTAAAAATATAGAAGCAACGTCATAATTAAGAAATTTGTTAGATTATAATGTCAATTGTAATTGTTACATTAGGTGTAACTTCAATTAGAATTGATAGATCATAGTTTTTATCGAAGATTGCTACTCCGTACTTGATAAAGTTAATAAGGAAATCGATTGTGAACCATGACATTGCTTCGTGGTCCCTCATTCTAATTCTAGTTATCACAAATGCTTGGGTCCGTTTGGAGTCTTTACTTCTAACATTCATGTTCCAAATGTTGCAGTTTTTTATGCTTTCAAAACCATACAATTATTCACAAGTAGATTTATATGTTTTTTTTTTTTTGTAAAGGTAGATTTATATGTTTTTTCATAATCTATAAAACCTAATTATTGTATTTTTCAAGTTTTTTTGGGGAAACCAAAACGCAGAAAAATGTACCTAAAAAGTCTAAACATATAGAACAAGTTAACTGTAGAAGTTCGACAAAAATGATGATGGAATCTTTTCAGAATCACTCTTGCATATTCTGAGTTCATGACAATCATTCTAAACAACATTGTCAATATGAATATGAATATAAATCTTAAAGGAAAAAAAATGAATCTCGTGGAAATGGATGATTTTTTGGTATTACTCCTTTGCTTGACCAATCTCCATCGACAATGTCTAGTCTCCATCCATTTCTTCATCGCTGATAGACAAACATTAATTGTCTTCTAGTATTTTCATCCTTTCTCCTCCGTTGAAGGATAAACATTGCTTAGATACCAGTCCAAAACCCGCTTATTGTGTGGATCAATGAAATCATGTTAACATAGGAAAAGTAGCATTATAATTAAGCTACTTGAACAGGGAAAAAAAAGTTTAATTTTCAAAATGATATCAAGATGGAAATAGCTTTAAAATGTAATATAGTCATGTTACTTATTTTTATTGAATAGCTTACTGACATATTAGATGCACACCACGAGGAAGAAAGATGAGATCAGTATGGACTACAGATCTTGGTAGCCTAATCTTAGTTTAGGCCTTAACTAAACACCAATTGATTCATTATATAGAAATAGATGATTTTCCCTATTATTGCTCCTTTATTGAACTAGTCACCATCACCTTTGTCCACGTCTTCATCCTTTCCTCCACCTCTAGTGGACAGACATTGATAAAGTATCCTTTCCCATCACAAATGATCATTTCATCCTTTTCCATCGCTAATGTAATAGTCCTAGTCCATCCTTTTTATGGTCTCTTCCACCGTCAATACAAGCATTGAGGTACTAGTCCTACTTGCACGGGTCAACAAAACCACGTTTGAAATATAGAAGTAACATTACAATTAAGCTAATATATTATATTAGAATGTCAATTGTGATTGTCACATTAGATGAAATTTCAATTGGAATTGTTAGAGCATAACTTCTAATGAAATGGAACTTTCTCCGCTCTTTATTAACATTTTAAACTAGTTTGCTTTCTTAAATACTGATACTCAGTACACGACAAAATTAATATGGGAAATGATAACGAGCCACAACTGACATTGCTTCATGGCCCCTCAATTTTGATTCTAGTTATCGCAAATGCTTCGGTTGGTTTGGGTTTTTACTCATTTTCTCAATCTCAGCCATGATTTTTAGATCAGAATGTCAAATTACTCTAAAATTCGTATATTTGTTGTCTTTTTAAAATGTTATGACTAATTTCTAATAAGGAAATGGTATGACTCATTAATGTTATGAGGGATGTTCTCTTTCTAATTAAGTTGACGAGGATCTTTGGCATAATAACTACCTAGTTTATCAGGAACAAGTGCATATGAACAAACCACCATTTAAGTTATCATTCTGTTAAAGTAAGTACATTTCTTCTGCATTCTGTATCATTTCTCAAGAAAATGATAACGTCAGCATAAAATCATCAATTCGACAAAAAATTAAAATAAAATCATCAGTCAATCCCTTGGTATAGAAATGGATAATTCAATAATTGCATAATAGAGATGCTAACCTAACCTTAGTTAACGTATTAACCGAACACTAGTCAATCCCTTGGTATAGAAATGGATAATTGTCGCATTTTGTTCATTTACTGACCAATTACTATTACCACTGTCCATGTCTCCTACTCTTTCCTCCACCCTTGATGGACAAACGTTGATGAGTTGTCTGTCCTTTCATCCTTCCCCACCGAAAACGGTCCTTTCATCCTTATGTACCATTCCCAATCCATCCTTTCCATTCTTTCCCGCATGTTAATGGACAAACATTGATTATGTACTAGTCCTAAACCTGCCCATTTTGCGGTCAATGAAATCATATCAACAATACAGATGTAACATTAGAATTAAGATATAGGGAAAAAATGAAGTTTAATGTTACTATTTCATGTACTGAACACCAATTTTTTTCATAATTTTCTATCTATTGATGTAATAGACTTGGGTTAACTTTGATGCATATATCCAATCAACATTTTGGCCGTTAATTGAAAATAAGTATTATCTTTCAAATTCTCATAGATCTGTTGACAAAAAGTCCCTCAAATCATTCGTTTTAAGTGAAGAACTCGGTTTGAATTTGTTTACATTTTTTTGCCAACTATAATTCTTAGATTAGAATGTAAAATTACTCCTAATTCCTTGTGTCTATGTAAACATTTTGACTAATTAAAAAGGTTATCATAAAATTCTAAAGAAAAGATGTTAAGACTGATTAAAGTCATGAGGTACTTTCTCTATGTAATTAAGTTGATAAGGAATAATGCAGCTAAAGAGGAGCGAGAAAATGGAGAGAGAGAGAATGATGACACAGATACTGGAGAAGAAAGAAGAGGAGGAGGAGGAAGAATGGTTGTGCCCAGGAAAGGACGAGGGATCAATGGCGAAGATTTAGTACCAGCAATCCAAGAACGACCCAAACGCCACGCCGAGGAAGAAAGAGGAGAGATGGGCATGGAATGTAATGCTGAGGGAGGAGATAGACTAAAGAAGTTGAATGGTAGCAGACTACTCCACGTCGTTGCTGGGTCAAAATAAAATTTAAAGAAATATGGCTGTCACTGTCAGTCGCTCCATGATTATAGCTTGACTATTAGTTGAAAAAAAGTCTTTGTTTTTTATTGTATTATTGTCTTCACAGACTGCAATGAAGGGCGGGTGCAATAGTCGCGACTTTGACGTGACGTGACTTTAGTCTAGACCCCACATGTCCCCATATCATACCTGCATCTGCCCTGTACTATGGTTTAAATTAGCAATATTTATTCACTCTTTCGAACCCTGCACGAGGACTCTTCATCGAAATTTGGATGTCGCGATTTTCTTTGACAACTGCCCTTTTTTGTGTGATAAAAAAGTAGCCTCATTCTCTTAAAAAAACTCTTAATTTTAGATTAAGTCTTAAATTTATTCCAAACTTTTTTTTATCTAAAAAAAAATCTCTAACTTTAGATTCAGCCTCAAATCTATTCCGAACTTCTTTTTAATCTCACAAAATACCCTAAACTTTAGTATCAGTCCCAAATCTCATTTATATTCCATTAACCCTTTGTCCAAAAATCGCCATTAGTCGTCTCTAATTTTCATATTCTAAAATGGCTTCATTTTGAAGGACTTCTTTATTGTGGTAGAATTGTTATCCACATGAAAATGCAATGTCGGTCCGTACCTATCGTCTTATTATTTTGCTAATGCGAGTTCTTTTATTGATGTGCAAATATCAAGTCAAGTTGGGATTCAAATTTGTGATTTTTTAGATAAAACAAAATTCAAGACAGATTTGAAACTGCACTTAAAATTTAAGCATTTTTCTGAGAGAAAAATTAAGTTCGGGGCAAAGGTAAGTGAAGATGGGCGTACGCATACTACAAGCTCCATGAACGTGTTAAGTTGTGGTAATTTTATTTGCATTTTAATGTGTTCTCTAATTAGTATTAGAAATAGAGCATATGCGTTGCGTGTGAAGAGATATAGTGAGAAAAATCAAAATGTTACATACCAAAAGAGTATGTAAAGATTTTTGAACCATTTTTTAAAAGTAATTCCCATAGTTGGTAAAGGAAAAGGGAGAGATTATGGAATATTGGAAATTTTTTGAATCCAAATTTAGAAGGGAGGAGATTCAGTAATTACTGGCGATCTTCTTAAATACATGCACAAGTTTTTCATGGATGTTTTCATGGACTTTTTCATGGATTATGCTTTGTAAAAATGTGAGGTTGAAGACGTCATTGATTTTCTTACTTGATTGAGTAATTTAATATTCTCAAGCGTATTTTTATAGCAACATCAAGTTCAAAGTATAGGCTGCATTAATCTTCAAGTTATATTTTACCGGAACTTTATTTTAACTTCTGAAAAATACCTTATATAGTAATTTTAATTTCATGACAATAGAGATGTTAAAGTATGAGGCCAACAATATTTCTCTATCTCGAGAAGAATGTCCATATGATGTGTTGTATATAGTAATTTCAGTAAAAAAAAATTAACAAATAATCATGATAAGGACCCAATTAAAATTCATAAGGTTAAGAAAAATAATTAAATTGAAGTATGAATAAAAGCAAAATAGATTAAAACTAACACTTAGAAATGGAGGCATGATATATCATTGAAGCACTTTCACCAAATATTATTGTGTGAAAAATGGAAGCCCCTAATATTAGGGGTAAGCGATTCTAGGCTCCTTTCAAATTCCACTTGGAACCTAGAATCTAACCGTCGAAACCGATTCCCCTTTTTTTTGAAGCCCGGAACCTACCCGATCACAGGTTGCGGGGTCGGTTGTAGAGTCTACCCAAGTTCTACTTGTATTTTCAATTAATGATTGTAGTGAATTACTACCTCTGATAATTGCAATTTGCCATTACAATCCACTAATCATAACTCATATTTAAACACAATAACAATATGAAACATCAATAAAGTAAAACTCTTAGTCATAGATATTGCATGAAATGGAAGCTCAAACAAATGATTCTTGATTACGCACTCATCATCGGATCTTGTAGAATACCGCAATATCGCTCACAGATATAGAACATAAAAAGCACAATGACTTATTCTAGGTTCCAGGTTCCGCTTTCTAGAACGTAAAACCTACCCGTCAAAGCCAATAGCCCAATTCTTGAAACCCGAAACCTACCATTTTTCACTAGTTTGGTTATCTGATTCTCGATTCTACCATGAAACCATATTCATGCATATTATGCTGATATGTTTTAAAACTATGCCATTGCCACAACCAATGGAAGCTTGAGAAACACCGAACTTGGGTCCTTTCCAAGAAAAAAGGTGAGATAACCACATCATGACACCAACACGGTGGGCTTGGATGTATTTTAGGGCTAGAAAAATACTTGAACGTGAGCAACTAGAACTCTGTAATTCTCCGGTTAATAAGTATATGCTTTTCAATTGACTCTTCCATAGAATATATACTAATATTTCAATCGAACTACATAAATCTCCCGTATTATTTATTATTCCTGATTAATTTCTATAGTGATCTCGTTCTCTTGCATAGGATTTAAATTGCAAGATCATTTGGTTCCCACGTAATTTTACAATAATGGCCATGGCTAAACATTAATCTATTGGTTTATTTCCACATTGTAGCAAACATATCTTGTGTGCGATGTTCCACATACTAATCCATTTCCGAGTAATCGACGCTTTGGACTCCCTAGCTTTTTCATAAAGCATCTTTTCTAAAGGTTGACCCGGGATGGAGATGGGACACCCCACCATCTTATGTCTGTTCCACTTATTGCATCTTCTGGTCCAGAGCAGCGTGCGTAGCTCTTTTTTTTTAATTGACATTATCAGACAAAAGAATACATGTGGACCATGTTTTTGCATGACTGGTTCAATTTTTGGACTTTTGTAATAATGCATGGCTGCTATTTTGGAAATAATGACTTTGATAAGGATGTCATAGAAAACGAAAGTATAGACTAAGAGCTCTGAATGTTAAGGCTCTTTGCATTTGTGCTTTGAGTTGCTTAAGGGACATGTATTTACCAAATCGAAATCTTTTTGGTCACTTGCGTGCTTTTTTCCAGCCCCTGCCCTTTCATTCAACTGCTTAGCCTTGTAGGTGTTCCTACTTATCATATAGAGATTTCATTCATGTCATACATTAGACATTATTTGATTATCTTCTTCTAATGCCATAATCAATTGGAAATCGGCTTTACATATCAGAATAACATAAACTTCTAGATTATAAATTAAGAAAACACTCATTATAACGGAAAATGGTCGTTTAATATATATAGCAATTTCTAATAATCTTCTTCTTATTGACATATTAGCCTGGGGCTAACTTAGACCCTATATCTAACTAACGGTGACCATTAGTCATGTATTATCTTTGAATTTTTCGCAGAAATGTTGGCCAAAAGCCCTCGAATCGCCCTTTAAATGAGGGAAAAAAAAACTCAGTGCATAACAAACATTTGAAACTGCTTAAGTTTCTTGCCAACCATAATGGTTATAACTATTTGAAAAAGTTTATGACTAATTTCTAACAAAAAGAAATGTTATGACTAAATAAAAACATCCAAACTTAATATTTTCACATTCTCATTCTTTAACAGTATTCTTCCAAATTGAGGAATAAATATGGATATTTTTTAGGATAAAACTCGTGGTTTTACTAACCAAATCAATATGCAACCCGACTCAAAATTTCATTAAAGTATTTCAAGTCCTCGTGGCACGGATTAATGTGGTTTTTCAATAAGACCCTTAACATGCATGCGAAGCCTTAGCCCATTTCAAATTTGAACGTTAGGTCTGAAAGCCCTTTTGAAGCCCGGCCCCTCTCTCCTTCCAACCGTAATGCCATGGAATGGGCATGATTCCTTGCCACCCGAGGACTGGGTCACCTCAAGCAAAAGTTCGAATGAAAGGCATTTGTGGAAGGTGGGGATGCCCAAACTTGACAGAGGAAAGGGATAAGGTTCATGCAATTGTAAAAGGGAAAGAATGAATCAAGCCACAACTAGACAGAGCTCGATTAATGATCGGGACGGCATGCTGCCTGATCGAGACGTGCCCCGGTTCGTTGTCGTAATGCAGGCAACCTTGTTTGCGATCGGGCCTAACTTGATCCATGACTGAAACTTTCTTTACTCGCCATTCGTTGTAATTGATTGCGACCACGATTTTCTATTCCTCATATTTCGATTACCATTTTTGGCATACAACTATGCGAGGGAGCGTAATTGAATGACGGGGTACCTTAATTTTGCAACTACATGTCAATATAGGCTACTCTCATGGAGTAAAACGCAGGCACCATGCAGATGTTCAATTGAACTCATGCATATATTGAGTGGCCTTCAGAATCTACACAATTTTACTGAATTGCATGCTTAGATTTGATTTGGGGCTTTTCCTGTTGACAAAAGCCCTAAATTCTAAGCGTACGGGCACCGCTTTGTCAATTCCGTCGACCTTAGGCCTCAGCATGATACCGGTCTTCTCTTCTGATGGCAACGATTGAAAATGTCGATTTTGGGGGAAGCTTCAACTGATAGTTCAGCTTCGCAAGCAACCGACAAGTTCTGTCGATTTGAAAATTTTCACTTCCTTTAGTTTATGGGCTCATAAGATTACCAATTAGAGGTGATCGTCTTTTTGATTCTTTTAAAAAGGTGTATCGAAAGAAGACATATATGATTTATAAACCGAGAGGATGTGATAGAGACGATCAGTGTTAGCAATCCTTTAAGCGTTACTATAGGAGTTCGAAACATTAATGGCATTTTGGCTTCAAATTGCCAGGTTGGGATTGAGGACTTCAAATTTTTATGCTAGAAAAGGCTAGCAAAAATGGACATTTTTTTGCCATCTTTCTTTAGTGTTTGCTTGAATTTATTCTGGTGGTTGGCCCACGTTCGAGAGAGAATCTCGTCTAAATCAGATGTATGTGACACGGGCGGGGAGTTTCGTGTCCCTCGTACGATGCTAGGGATCAAACGACCGGTGTCGTCGGGTGGGTCCTTCCACACTCGTAAACCTTGAAGTGATGCTTGTTGATATCAAACATAGTGAGTGAGCGATGCAAAGGGTAAAAGTCAACTGGGTCTGTGGGAATGATGTCAAGATAGTTTGTACTAAGAGTTCCGGGATTAGATAGAATACATTCCTTAGGAGCTCTAAAGGCGAGGATGGGCTCCCATGTACAAACTGGTTGAGAGCTGATACCACTCTCCCGATAATCCCATGGTAGGCCGAAACCGGTTATAGTGCCTAATGTAGTCTGTTATCGCTCGATACAAAAGATGCCCGAGCTAAGATGGGCGTGGTATGACTCGATGTGAGAAAGACATTTGCCTGAGTGTTCCATAAATAACTAAAGAAAAAGGGTTGACTTGGTCTTGCTCGACTCACCGGCGCCCCACAAGGCTGTTCCGCAGCCAAGGAATCTCCGAGCCCGCGACAAATGGTATATTAGCAAGAATCCCTCCAGTAGGTGTGTGAATCGGAAGAAACTTGCGGTCTTCTCGGTCCTATGAGTGCGGAGAGTGAATCGCCGGAGCCAAAACAAAAGAAAAGGCTTAGACAATGTGCGGCTTTCGACTTGCTTCTAGGATGCCAATGGGGGTACATGGAGAAACCGGTTCCTCACTGAAATGGGAAATGTTCCTAGATCAATTTGGCGAATCTCAAGATGGGTCATCTACCATGTTATAAACCAGCAAAAACCCTCCATTGGTTAGCTAAATATAAAAGAGAGAAAAGAAAAAAAAAAGTTCTTATTAGGGAGAAAGAAAGGTGTCGCCGGGTTAGTGCGGTTGGCCAAAGCGCCACACTTTCAAAGCGACAGTGACTATAAAACGATGTTGCTAGGGGAAAGGCAGTTGGCCAAAGTGCCACACCGAATCGCACGGGTAACCAAAGAAAAACCCGAACGGCCATCAACACAAAAACAAAAGAAAACAAAAAGAAGCGATCGATGTTAAGGAAAAATAGTTACGTTGGGTGAGAGCGCGATTCCATTGGAGTTGATGGTAGGAAAAGGCGCAAGGAAGTGGTGTCCCTTGTACGATGCAGGGGATCGAGCGACGGGTGTCGTCAGGTCCTTCCACACTCGTAAACCTTAAAGTGATGCTTGTTATTGTCAAACATAGTGAGGGAGCGATGTAGAGGTTAAGAGTCAACCGGGTCCGTGGGAGTAGTGGCATGACGGTTTGTGTTAGGAGTTCTAGAATTAGATAGAATACATTCCTTAGGATCTACGAAGGCGGGGTTGGCCTTCCGTGTACAATTTGATCGGGAGCTGATCCCGTTCTACTAATAAGGCCATGGCAGGCCGAAACCGGTTGTAGTGTCTAATGCGGTATGTTATCACTCAATACAAAGGATGCCCAAGCTAAGCTAAGCGTGATATGACTCAATACGAGAAAGACATTCGTTTGAGTGCTCCATGAATAACTAAGGAAAAAGAGCTGGCCTGGTCTTGCACGACTCGCCGGGTACCCCACGGGCTATTCCGCGGCCAAAGAATCTCTACGCCCGTAACATATGCATGTTTGAGCTCATTGGTAGGGACAATCTTGTAATCAGATTATCCATCTTCAACAATGCAAGTAGCTGTAAGAAAATCATTTAGGTTGACCGAGATGAACAATGGAAGATTCGGTTCGAGCTGCATAATAGTATACCAATATGTGTCTTCTATATACTTAGTTGTGATGAGCCAATTGAAAGTTGACCTAAAAAAGGCTCAACTATAGGTCTAGTCTCAATTTTACCCCAATTTTTTTTTATCTCGGAAAAAACCCTCAACCTTTAGGTTCAATGTCAAATTTGTCCCGAACTTTTCTTTGTCTCGAGAAAAAATCCTAAACTTTAGTTACGATCACAAAATTGCCCCGAATTTTGTTTTGTTTAAAAAAATCACAAACTTTCAATCTATTCTCAAATATACCTCGTGCTCCATTCCTAACTTGACGTGACTTTTCACATCGATAGAAAAATTAACATTAGCAAAGTAATGGGGCGATAGATGTGGACCAACCTGACATTTCCACATGGATAACAAATGGACCACAATAAAAATCATTGAAATTATCCAAAATGAAATTGTTCTAGGATATGAAATTAGGGACGTCTAACAGTGATTTTTGGACAAAGGGCTAATGGGGGCAGATTTGAGATTAGAGTAAAAATTAGTGATTTTTCTCCTAGACAAAATAAAAAGTTTTGGGATAATTTGGGAATGGACCTAAAGTTTGGGGTATTTTCTGAGAAAAAAAATTAGGGATAGATTTGGGACTTGACCCAAAGTTTGGGGCTTTTTCAAACAAAAAAAGTTTGGGATAAAATTGTGACTGGACCTAAAGTTTGATGTTTTTAGGAATTCGACCATCATTTACTTTTGGCTTTTATTTTCTTTTTTGAACTAGTTACGATCTCATCAGTATTCTCCTTTTTTCCTTTGTACAGTTGGACCAAATGGTCTAGGGTGCATTTGGTTTAGTTTTGGGAAGGGGCCATGGACCTCCAAAGACCCTTGAGGGAAATTTGGATTACTTGACAAATGATTTTGAAACTTATTTAGCCAAATACTGGACTTAACAAAGTTGAAAACTCAAGGTAGATCCCCATCTGCCTTAAGCTTTTAGCATTTTTGGAATGCTACAGCCTTCGACTAATGAATTTTGGCTACTCACCTTTTTTGCCCCCAAAATATTATTGAAAGTCCAATTTTTCCCTATTAGAATCAAAACCCTATTTTCTAGGAATGCTTAGCTCGATTTATTGCCTTTCTCGCTCTCAATTGCTCATTCGCTTTGCTTAGCTTTGCACTGCTCGCTCGACTGCAAGTTCCTCTCTCCCCCAAAATGCATCTGCTTTCAATTGCTTAGATCTGCGTATTTCATGGTTTGTAATATGCAGCACGTCTGTTTGGTTATGATAACGTACTTTGTTGGGGACATATGTGACCATATTTATTGTAATGAAGTGACTCTCTTGTATAAATTTGTTGCTATGTCCCTTTACATTACTTCAACACTAAATATAAAAGTTTACAGTCATTTTTTTTCAATTTTAAACAAATTAAAACGAATAAACTAAAATTTGTCACATCAAAGGGCTTTCCAATTGTAATGTGTACCAAACAACATTTAGTCTAAAGTTGCTTTTCAATGCACTTTGCAATTACAGCTCATCAAATAGTCATGCATTTCTCCAAAACCTTTTAGATTAAAAGCATTTACATTTTTCCAAAGGCTTTTCTTAAATGCTGAATCAAGAGCTAAATGTCCAGTGAGCTCTCGAGCATCTTTTCCATGGTTCTAAATGCCCAAGCCTCACTGTCCTTGAGAAAAGCTAGAGAACTCGAATCAGAGTATCCCTTTATTGGAATGGGGGTGTGACCATCTTTTCTTGAGAAGGTAATGGTGCCAAGGCCCCGATCTCCTTTCATAACTGACATATGTCCATTATGAATGTCAGCCATTCTACATTTGCGCCCCACTGTCCAAATATTTTTCCCAAGTTAATTTGCTTCTATAGAAACCACATGACATGTTATCTTCGTTCAAGGGAAAAATTATCCAAAAAGTCTTAAACTTATTGTATTTTAATCAATACAGTTATAAACCTTTTAATTTTGCTAATTGAGTCTTAAATATTTTCACATTTTATCAATTGAGTTCGTCCAGCCAATTTTGGCTGGAAATTGATGACTCGATCGTCGGTGGTCCTACATGGCACAACATACGATGGTCGGCGCTGATGTGGACATTTAATTTTTTTAATTTTTTAAAATATTTGTTTGAGTTTTTGATAATTTTTTGGCTATTTCTTTCCTTTTTCCATTTTTTTTCTTTTCTTTTCTTTTGACACGAGGGTCGGCACGGCCACCCTCGCAGGCACTAGGCGAGGGTGTCATAGCCCTTGTGGGCTCTGGGTGAGGACCACGACACCCTCGTCAGATACGGGCGTCGCGATCCTCACCTAGAGTCGATGAGGCACATGACAAAAAGTAAAAAAATTAAAATTAAAATTTCAAAAACAAATTCAAATGTCAACATCAACGCCGCCCATGCTACGTAAGACCGATTAGTGACCACGCAATCAATTTCCAGCCAAAAAGGGTCGGATGTACTCAACAGGACAAAAAGTAAAAAAAAAAAATCAAATTTAAAAAAAAAATTCAAATTTCAAGTTCAGCGCCGCCCATGCTATGTAAGACCGATCGGTGACCACGCAATCAATTTCCAGCCAAAAAGGATCGGATGTACTCAATTAGAAAAACATGAAAAAGTTTATGATTCAATTGGCAAAATTGAAAGATTTATACTAAATTAGCCACAATATAATAGGTTTAGGACTTTTTGGTCAATTTTTCCTTTCTTGAAGTGTTCATGGCTTTATGCATAAATTAGAACACAAGGTCAAAGGGTTTAAAAAAGGCAATAACCACCTTGAATCAGGAATCTACTAATTTCTAGTTTAAGAATAAACGCCTCTCGAAAATGCTTGATTGGTAGTTTCTCTAGACATAATGTTCTACATATTGACATATTACACTTGAGCTAGCTTACACTCTTATAGAGTTGAGCATAATGGACCGCCCAAATTGGGAATCGCCCAAACCGAACCGACCAGGTTGGTCCAGTTCCTAAAGGCTTTAGTTTGATTTTCAATTTCATAAATTGAAATTGGTTACGATCGGTCCGATTCCAAAAAGGAAACGGACCGCCCAAAGCATATAAATTTTATTTATTTTTTTATTTCTTAAATTAAACATAAACTTAATTTAGCCTCCTTCGTTTATGCTTCCGTACATCACATCTATGTGGATGAGAAGACGGATCACCATGGCTCAACTTGACAAAAAGAATGGGTGAGCCAAATACCTATAGCAAGTCATTCGCTCATTGTGCAAGTTATTCTCTCTTTAGTGTCCTACATCGATTAGGAGATACAATGAGAGAAAATGACTTGCTATAAAGATAGAATGCATAACTCACTTATTTTAGTTTTTGACCGATTCCATTGGATTGTTCAAACCGAATTAGGATCGAATTGACGGTGCGGTCCTCGGTTTCCTAAAATTGGGAATTTGGACCACCGGTCGGATCCACGGTTCCTTAGGGAGCCGAATCGGCCCAAACCATACTCATCCCTAGATCCTTATAGCTAATTAACATTGACCATCAGTTAAGCCTTGACTTTTCATGTACTAGGGGTGAGTATGGTTCTAAGGTAGAATCTGAGCCTTGACTTTTTATGTATTAGGGGCGAGCATGGTTCTAAGGTAAAACCCGAAACCCGACCCCGGATCTGGTTCCACGTTCCAACTTCTAGGTTTCACGGTATGCATGATAAGTTTCAAGTTCTAAAAATTGGGGAACATGTTCCAATGGGTAGATTCCAAGTTCTAGAAAGATTGAACCTTAACAAGTTTTTGTGTTATTATTAGTATATGTCTTTGCACAATCCTACGGTATTCCATGTCGTCTGATGATGAATGTGTATATGGAACTACTAGTTTGAGCTTTCATTTCTAGCAATATTAATTAATGAGATTAACGTTTTATATTTATTTGTGTGATTAAATATAAGTTGTGGTCGGTGGATTGTAATAGCAAATTATGGTCATTGATCATGATGATTCACTGCAATCATTCAATTAAAAGTACCAAAGGAACCCGAGTATATCATGAAACCCGTGATAGAGTAGGTTTCGGGTTCCAGGGTATGCGGGGTAGGTTTGAGATTTCAAGATATGCAAAGTAGGTTCTAGAGTAAGCGGGGTAGGTTCCACGTTTTTAAAAATGAGGAACTAGTTCCGATGGGTAGTATCGCACATTAAAAATCCTTCGACTAGGCCCAAACGGATTCTCGAGTCTTGGCCCAAGAGAGATCGAGGCCCAAAAGGATTATCCACGCTGGAATCTTTTATCGAACTAGAATGTTCGTTTTCCAATAAGGAGTTACGGGTCGGTTTTGGACAGAGAATGTCAAATGCAGACAATATTCATATTTGCACTAAATACGTAGTACAGACTTTTGATAACTCGATGAGCGGCACGGTTAATGGTTTGTAGTGAACGAACCTTCGACACGCTATCACCTATGATAGGACACCGGAATTGAATCGACGGAATCGGATCGAAATAAAAGACACAATGCCGGAATTTAATCGATGACACTAGACGTGGAAGTAGGACACGACACCGGAATCTAATCAACGATCTTGGACATGATGGGTGAAGGGTACAATATCGGAATCGAATCGACGGTACTAAACCTACTAAGCGGATGTCAGATTTTAATCGACGACACATAACTACGAGATATAAAACTCGCCGGAATTGAATCAACGACGAGAATCGAAAGCTACAACTAGACTAAAAGCTAAGTGAAAGGGTAAAGACTTGTTTGTTGAGTTGTTCGGGGGCCGGCTCTCATTGAATGACTTGCGGTATTTATCGAGAGCTCCTTGGTAACTATCGACTAGTTACTGCCTTTGGTTCTCCACTCCCGCACATTCTTCCATTCTTCGACGGTTTTCATAGACGGTTCCTGGATTCGTGCGCCGTTTCCTTTTCCACCTTTTGGGATTGCCGTCTTTTTGCGTAACTGCTCAGATCATGGTTTCTTCGCGCGTTTTGTCCCTCTTCTTTGGGAAGCGCCACCTCGGACGCGTGGCATCCTCTTGATTAACGAGAACCTAATTCCAATGCGCCCATTTATAGGTAATCATGCATTCCTCACGTACCTGTCACGTGACACCTTAGGTAATTTTAGGTGTCAACGGGTAGGTTTTAGATTCCAAGTGAAACTTATATGGAACCGGAATCACTCATCCCTAATACATGAAAAGTCAAGGCTCATTCTCAACTGAATATTCTCACATTCTCATTATATAAAAGCATTCTTTCAAATTTAGAAATTATGGATATTCTTTTGGCTAAAACAAGCGAAGTTTGTTAACAACTTTATCGAAAAAAAAAAAAACGAATCGAGACTCGGCTCAAAATTTCAAGCAAGTATTTCAAGACCTCACGGTACCGATTAATGTGGTTTTTCAATAAGACCCTCTGACATACACGGAAAGCGCTGATCCATTTCGATTTTGAAGGTCGAGTCCGTAAGCCCTTTTGGATTGCCCGGCCCCTCCCTCCTTGCAATCGTAATGGCATGGAGTCATACGATACTTGGGCATGACTCCTTGCCACCTTTGGATCACCTCAAGCAAAAGTTCGAGTCAAGGCAGCGTTGACGCCAAAATTGACAAAGGAAAGGGATAAGTTTTATGTAATTGAAAAAGGGAAAGAATGAATCAAGCCACAACTAGACAAAGCTTGATTCGTGACCGGATGGGACCTCCTACGTGATCGAAACACGCGGCGGTCCGCTGTTGGCATGCATGCGACCTTGTTCACGACCGGGCCTAACTTGATCCATGACCGAAACTTTCTTTACTTGCAACTCCTCCCTATGGATTGTTACCAGACTTTTATTTTCGTAATATTTTGATTACTTTTTTTTTTCATATTGCTATTCCATATTGCTATTCATTGATATACTAAAATGTCCTTGCGGGAGACTGAAATTAAATGATGGGGTGCCGTAATTTTGCAGCCACATGTCAATTAAGGCGGATCTAAGAAAACGCTCGCGCCATGTCGATGTACAATTGAATTCATGCACATATTGAATGGCCTTTGGAATGTACACCATTTAACCGAATTGCATGCTTAGTTTGAATTTTTTTGTTTTTTGGTAAAGGTAAATATGTATATAACTTTCCACAGAGCTAATTACAAAGAGAATGCCACACACAAAAACCTCGTACCCCAAATGACACAAGGAAGTGTCATAGCGGGTGCAAAGGTGTACCGGCAGAACAAAATACAAAAACAACAAGCATACATAGGCTAAAAGGCCAAAACAGCGGCCAAAGTGACGCTAAATATGAGCGGGCAGAATGTAAAAGACGCCAACCCAATAAAGGAACCCAGTCGGCTAAGCTTGCATCAAACGGCAATAAAACCGAAGGAACATCGGTTAGGGTAAGGTAGAGTCTTCAAAAATCGTGGGCGAGATATCCCAATTTCTCTGTATTCGTCTATTCCGGGGAATGTCTTCAACTTGAGCAAAGGTAAGTCCTTTGTCTCTAACGACCTTTGTCAAGTGCTTAAGGATGGGTGGCACGAACAATGGCTTATTCCTGAAACAAATATGATTTCTCTCTGTTCGGATAATATGGCAAAGGGCCCCAAGAGAAAACCTGGCCATTCGGTGAACAAAAGAAGTGCCTCCAATGTTCTGCATAGCCCACCGAATTGTCTCCTACCACGAGCAATTCTGCCAAGAAAGATTACATTTGGAGGCCCAGTATAATGCAAGTGATCCCGTGATAGGGCACCCGAAGAATAGATGGTTGGCTGAGTCGGGTCTATCATGACAAAAGGCACATGTTCCAGCAGCAATTCCGTGATAATGTAGCAGCCGAGTGCGAGTAGGTAGACGGTTAAGCGTAGAGAGCCACGGTAGAAACGCATGTCTCGGTGCTATGTGTCGGTCCCAGACAAAAGTGTGCCAATGTACCATTTGGCCTTTTCTTCTAATCAACTCCCAAGCAGAGGCCACCGAAAATCTACCCGAAGAGTGGCCCCACCACAAGCACCGATTAGGCTTAGTCGGATCAAGTAATGGGGCTGCATTATGCCATGAGTTAAACGTGTGTAGCATTCTAGAGTCTTGCCAGGCTTGAGAGAGGAAGTCCTTAACCGATGCATTCCTAGGAATGCCAGATTCATAGATCTCCCTGTTTGAGAAGATTTGATATAATGGTCCTTTTCATGCCAAAAGTTGAACCAAAAGGAAACAGAGATTCCATCCCCAATACGCCACCTGAAATTTTGGAAGTGTTCCATTCTCAAATCTAGGATCTTCTTCCAAGTCCAGGAGCAAACAATAGGTTTCGGAGCAATCCAGAAATTTTTGTGCCTTAAGAAGGTGGAATGAATCCATTTACACCACAAAGATTCCTTGTCGGTGAATAATAGCCATATGTGTTTCAACATGGCAGCCCTATTACAATCCGGAAGTCTTCTTATACCAAGCCCGCCCTCTTTCTTAGGAAGACAAACTTTGTCCCAAGCCACCTTGGCACCCCCATAGCCCAAGTCCGGACCTTTCCAAAGGAATTGACGTAGAATCTTTTCTATGCTAGCAAGCACCGACTTCGGTAAGGTGAAGACAGCAGCCCAATACACATGAATGGCATGTAGGACAGATTTAACAAGTTGAAGACGGCCCGCAAAAGATAAGAATCGATGGGACCAAGATCGAGCACGGGCGGTGATCGAATTTATGAGAAGTGTACAATCAGCTTTGCTAAGTCTAGATGCAATCATTGGAACTCCAAGGTAGCGGAAAGGAAGCATACCTTCAGAGAAGCCCAAGATATGTCGAACTTGTGTTCACGGCTCCATGGAACCCCCCGAGAAATAAATTTCACTTTATTGACGTTCGGGGCAAGGCCGGACCACTCGGAGAACCCGTCAAGTCCCTCCTTCAACAAGGTAACAGATGGGATGTTCGCCTCGGCAAACAACAGCACGTCATCCGCATAAAATAGGTGGGACAATCGGAGATACTTGCACCGCCAGAAAAATTTGAACCCGGGTTGAGCAGTTTGGAAGGATAGAATACCGGTGAAGACTTCCATAACCAAGGTAAATAGATAAGGTGAAATGGGATCCCCTTGGCGAATCCCTCTATTGCTTGCAAAGAACCCATGGAGACTTCCATTAATGGCCACCGAGAACATGGGGGAGGACACGCAGGCCACAACGAGCTTAGTAAAAGACTGCGGGAAGCCAAAGGCTCGTAGTGTATATTCAATGAACCCCCAATCGATAGTATCATATGCCTTCCGAAAATCCACCTTGATAGAGCATTTCGGAAGGTATGGCTCAATGTGAAAGCCAAGAAAGAGCTCTTGGGCAAGGAGGATGTTGTCGGCGATCCTGCACCCCTTAACAAAAGCATTTTGATTCAAGCTAGTGATGGCCGACGCAACACTAGCTATCCGATTGGCCAATAGTTTAGTGATGCATTTATAGATGGTGTTGTAGCACGCAATAGGACGGAAATCCCCCATAGACGATGCATTGGGGATCTTTGGAACCAGGGTGAGGATCGTAGTATTGAGTTCCTTGAGCAAATTCCCGGTGGCAAAGAAGTCTTTGACTACCGAAATCACCAAAGGTCCAACTATATCCCAAGAAGATATAAAAAAATCCACATTGAAGCCATCGGGGCCGGGGGCCTTACCTCGGGCTAGGGAGAATAGAGTGCTACGGATCTACGCATCAAGCACCGGCCAAGATAAAATTTGAATTTGATCTTCAGCTAGGACCGAAGGTAACAATTCCCGTATTTGAGTGGTATTGGGTCGAGCTGGAGCCGGGTTGGCCGATAGAAGAGACCGGAAGTAGCCAACAATATGTTGCTGGACTAGTGCTGGGTCATCCGATAAAGTCCCCCCAGAATCCATGACCGAGAGGATGCGATTGCGTAAGTGTCGTTTGTTGACATGATGGTGAAAGTACCTAGTATTTAGGTCACCTTCTTTGAGCCATTGGATCCTGGACTTTTGTTTGTAGAATAATTCCTCCCGAATCCCGAGAGTGGTAAAGCTTTGGAGCTAATCCTTCTCGGGAAGTGCCAGCGTCGGGTTGAAGGGGTCAAGAGCAAGAGCATCCTGTGTAGAGGTGAGATCCGCCCTGGCTTGATTTGTGCGAGCCGAGATGTCCGAGAAAGCTTCATAATTAAGCTGCTTAAGGCGCTCCTTCAAGAGTCTGAGCTTGCGACAAAGAACAAACATATGTGAACCGGATATTGGGGTATTCCATACACGGGAGACAATGCCGGCGTAGGAGGGGTGTTCCATCCGGAAGTTAAAGAACTTGAATGGTTTCCTAGACATCGGCGGTGGCTGAATTCTAATCACCATTGGCGTATGATCCGAGACACCGGGCGCCAAGAAAGTAGCTTCCGAATAGGAGAAAATCCAAGTCCAACATTCATTAGTTAGCACCCGATCAATTTTTCGTTGTTTGCGGGTAGCCCCGGAGGAAGTAGACCAAGAGAATCTGTGCCCTACATAACGAAGATCCTCAAGTCCCGCCTGTCTGAGACATTCACCGAATTCAACAAATGTCGGGATCCAATTGTTGGAGCTACCAATTCTATCCGAAATATCCCGTATAGCATTAAAGTCTCCAGCCACTAACCACGGTTCCTCACCAAAATCAATACTCCTTTGAACAAGGTCAGCCAATAAGGAACGTGGAGCAACAAAAGTATGTTCGCCATACACTACAGAGAATATACAAGTCTTATTAATACCAAGCAACCGAAGTCGAGTATGAATAACCCGAGTAGCTATGGAACAAGGCTCTAATTCCACAGCCCGAGGATCCCAGCCAATCCATATTCTACCCCTAGGGGAGAACTCATAATTGGAAATCCATTGCCAACCCGGGAGTAAGGTAGCCGAAACATCCAAAAAGATAGACTCCATGACTTTTGTTTCCAAAATGCCAACACATGAAAGCTTTCTAATCCGAACCAGCGATCTAATCTCGGCTTGTTTAATGGGGTTAACTAGGCCCCTAATATTCCATACTCCAAAAAACATATTTACAATAGGTGGGTAGGGAGATTACCACCATTTTTTCTTGCCCCGCTTCTTCTTAGACTTAGTAGTAGTTGTCTTAGAGGAAGAGGGACTCTTATCCGCAACAATATCGGGCAGGCGCGCGCGGGAGGATCGAGCAAGGTTGGTACCGGCGGTGTCGTTGGAAGGGCCATCACGCTTCGGTCGAATATCAACACCGGGGGCCGGAGAGTGGGGATCATCCTCCAAGTCACCGCCAATGTCACTAGCAGATTCAGCAATGTCACTTTCCGAGGAGGATCTTACCGCGGAGGCCCGAGCGGAGCTATCAGAGTCACTGGGAACTTGCTCATTATTAGATGATTGGCAATTTATATTTGGAGCAGGGGAAAGTCCATCGAAGGGAGGAATTACAACTTGTGCCTTATCTTTAGGACGACCATGTCGTCTCCTAACCTGTTCCCAATCTCCTTCGGACTTGGATAGGGCAGCTACCGATCCATTAACGGGGACCGACATATCGATCGCGGGTGTGATAGAGACCGTGGCACATGGGTATCCGGTGGCTCCTCTCTTATGGCTATAGAGGTTGCACCCTTCACAGGATATTGGTTTCCATTCATATTCCACATCAATAGTGCGAATAACACCTTTCCAACGAAAGTCGATCGAGTCAAATAGTGGGTGGGTGGCCGAGTGTTCAATACATACACGAGCATATGAGATTCTCTGCAATGCTCGGTCGCGTATATCTACAAATAACGGTGCGCAAGTGCACTAGCTATAGAGCTGATCCCCGAAGCCGACCACATTACATATGGAATCGATCTAAGTTTGACCCAAATCGGCAAGACATCATGTTGCCCTTTCTTAAGTTCTAAGTCCGGGTGCCACTGTTGAAGTATCATGGGAACCCCGAGAAGCGTAATTGGTCCTCCATCAACCACCTTGCGTCGAAAGCCGTCATCGGGTATACGGAAGAAGAAAAATCCATCCTCATTAACTCTCACCTCAGCAAGTTGGATCCCCCATGCTTTTTTGACAGCCTCCTCGGTCGGTTTAAAAGGCGGTTTCCTCCCGACAAAATAGCCAACCACACAATCATTCCACCAAGGATTTGCATCTTCGGTGATTGCATCCGAAATCTCTACAAGCGACCTACCGTTAAATATCATAGGTGGAACATAAGAAAGGTTATAACCTTTTTCAGCCGACCTTGCCACCGCTGCCCAAGTTCGGGTAGGAGCTTCACGCCCTACATTGTTGACCGATTGAACTTTGGAGCCAGGCCTAATCCCTCTGCGACTTCGGTCACCATGAGAATTCCCAGCATTCTTAGCGGAAGAGGGAATAGCTACAATAGGTTGCTTAAAAGACCGTCTTCCCCTGCTTCTACTTCTTCCCCAACCTTGCACATGACGTTGTTGAGGGACCATACCAATTAGTTCCGAGGAACAACCTGTCACATCATCACCCCTATTGATCGAGGATCCACCTCCGGCATCCAATGGATCATTTCCGGTAGGAGGATATCGAGGTAAAGGTGCCTCGGCATGTCCATCCAGGTAAAGGTGCCTCGGCATGTCCATCCTTCAGCTCACAAGTACCCACAGGTAGAGACAGGGCGGGTGCCCTGGATCGAACACCTGGCGTGCGGCTCGCTAGTGTGGCTTCAATGGCCGGGTGAAGACTAACTTCAGAAGACCCAGCACAATGTTCTTGCTGCGGGATTACCGCAGCATGTTTACCTCTCTTTTTATCTTTGGGAGGCTTTAACCTGATCGACTCCATCCCTTGGACAGCACCAACATCCATCTTACGTTTTCACGGATCCATTACAATGTCTTCACCCACCTTCACGAAACAATGCAATGGTGGACGGACCGACTTTGGACACCAAGAGAGCCCGTGATCTACCCGTGAAACCAATCGGGGGCGAGGTCGAACAGTACCCCGACGGACAGATCTCGGATCTGCTCAACAAAACACAAGGTGCCATCAAAATGAAATCTAATCGGATGAGTGGTAGAAGGGGGGAGGGCGAAGTCGGACACCAAGAATCGGGCCCAACCGCCGTCGCAGATGGCCGGAATCTGCTACTGCCCGACGGGTAAACGGTACCCGGGCAGCAAGGAGTCGAGAGCAACCTGGATGAACTGTACCCACCGAATGCGCTTTTTGCTTAGTTTGAATTAGTGATTGCGTTTTTGGACAATGATAATTGATACCCCGTCATAATATCTTTGAAGCATTCTAGTCGAATAATATTGGGTGAAAAGGGAATCCTCTGTATATTCAAAAACTATGAGGTGAATATAAACAATGGCGCAAGGTTCCATGAACTCCTATTTCAACGACGAAATGATATTATTATTGTCGGGAAAAATCCCTTATAATATTTTGAAGATGATAAAATAATTAAAGGCTACCAATGAATTTATTGATTAAGTAGAACTAGGTAAAAGATGGACAAGTTGTTATGCATATGTTGTCTTAGCAGAACGTTTGAAGGTTGTGAGTTCTCTATCAATGGTGAACAAGGCATTGGGTGTAGAGGTGTCTCCAAGCTGGAGGTACCTAAGTATAATGTGAACAAGCCTAGAAAAGAAAGTTCAATAAAGTTTGGAAGGACCTAGGGTAGGTGAACAGTGAGGTAGAGCCATGATTGCTAATACGTTGGGAGGGACCAGAAGATGGAAACTCAAGAGAAGCACTGCATATTGCGTCCGAAGTTTGTACGAGCTCAGACATCAATGCAAGACGAGCTCAGACGTTGTCGTAAATGTCAAGCTACGAGGGACTATTTCATATGCAACGATCAGACTATTATGAGATACATTCGAGATGATATAATTAAGATGTTATATTATCACAATAGCTAGCAAATTATGCTGGATTCGTTCTTGAAGATTATCAATCATGAAGATCATTCAAAGGCTTAGATTACGGAAGACGAGGATGGCTTACCATATGAATAACTCCATCTTGGGAAACCCTAATCATGATTATATGGGCGATCTAATCAAATGGGATACTCTTTCTTTTGATATTCTCTACTACGAAATCCTTTGTATACAATCTTGTTTAAATGGAAAGTTTGGAGAGTTATCCTTTGGAGACTTTGCAATGGCTAGTTTGAAGGTGAAAGAGTATAAAAGGATATCTCAAGGTTGAAGAGAGCATGAGAGTTCGGAACCTTAAATTTCAACGTTCAAGAGAGCTTTACATCCTTCATATATTCTTGATCCAAACAACGTAATACTTGCATGATTTCATTCAAGTGTGTGAGTGATAGACGAAAAGTCTATTGACTTAAGAATCATCACCGAGTTGTAACCTTTGAGCTATTCACTAGTGGAATCTAGCCGATTAGGTATCAACGTGACAAAGTGGATGTAGGCTTGAATAAAGCCAAATCACTATAAACTCTATGCATACATTCTCTATCCCTTAAATTGCTTGTCATTTCATTTGATAGTTGAATTGTCCACGCCATTGCTTCTGAGGATATCTTAGATCTTGCCCTCGCTCAAACTCTAAACTAAACTACGAGCTTATTTGTTTAAATTTCTGCATTAATTTTTAAAGCTCTTTGAAATCACCTATTCACCCCCCTCTAAGTGATATCGCTAGCCCCAACAATTATTACACATTGCTAGTTCTATAGTTAAGGTCGAACTGCCTTGAACCTTTGTTTTTTTTTTTTTTGAGGGGGGGGTGGGGTGGCGTTTCCAAAATTGCCGCGAATGAGAAGCATTGAGTTGAGAGATACTTTCCACGTTTTCTCAATAGATTTTTTGGAATTAATTTCTATCATAAAGAAATTAAAGCTACAAGTCTGAGACAATAACTCGTCTCAAACCGAACCTATGAATAGTCTTTGTTCAAAGGGCGTTGTGATTACGATATGGACGTTGTCCATCTATGTGGCATGACCGGTGCTGATGTGAATATTTTTTAATAAGTTTTTTAACAACGTAATTTGTTTAATTATCGTTAACGGCCGGCAAGGGCTTGTTGGTCCTCGCCATACGATCGATGAGGGCATTTGGGCCCTCAACCAGAAAAAAAAAGAAAAAAAAAAAGAAAAAAATAATTCAAAAATTTACCAAAAGGTATCCATGTCGGCTCCGGTCACGCCATGTAGGATGGAAGACGTCCATATCTCCTACCAAAATTAGTCGAATAGACTAAATAGGCACAAATGTAAAAGATTTATGATTAAATTGGTACAATTGAAAAGTTTTGGACAATTAACATCCAATGCAAAAGGTTTAAGACCTTTTGTACACTTTTTTCCGAATTAACTCATGTGTGAGGATGAACTAAATTATATTGTGATCAAATTTAATGTGGTCTTTCCAATTTTATTTGATGACTGTGGAGACTTTTCTTTTTTGTCGAAAGAAAGATTCCATTCATTAATCGGGATAATACTCGAGAGGTATAATGCTTTCAAGCTCCCAAATAACTACAAAAAAAGGCAAATACCAGAAAGCAAATAACAAAATATATTCTGCAACTAGAAGCACACTCTCATCCTTCAAGAACATATATGCCACCATAAAATTTCGACGGCCGATCACCGGATTCAGTAATAATCACACATTTAGAACTCCCATACCAATCATTAATCACGGTTGAGATTGATAAAGCACCAAGTAAGTGCATATATGTGGCACCCATAATAAGTCATAGTTTGGAATCCGGTGGTGGTGGTGGTGGTCCCATTGCCACCGGTATTTCATTACTGTGCACAAACAATGTTAAGTGGTTTTTGTTGCATCTACGTTATCAAATTCTTTTAGCATTAGGTCGATTATTTTCGATTTGCAAGTGTAGTATCTCCAAATTTATGTTGAGTTAGCGCTTGTTTTGTGGATGAGTTCCGGCGATTAGTTCTATTTGTCCCGGCCAGATCATATCCAGTCTTCGAAATGGACTAAACTAAGGACATAACCAGTAAAGTAGGGATGGCAGATGGGCCGGTTTAGTTTGGGCCCAAGACGGCCCGGATCGGTGCCTAAACAGCACATAATCAACATAAAAAAAAACATTCCTTAAGAAACCACATACCACGATAGTGATTCAAACAATAAAAAAAAAAAATCAAGAACACGTCATATCCAAACTTTTGACTTGTCAACCTGCTTGATAGCCCCTGGGTTGGAAATTAAAAATTTACAGGTTGATGATATTAAGCTCCTTAGATAACTTTAATTAGAGTTAGGACCGAGCATAATGGACTGATCGAATCAAGAAGCGCCGGAACCGGATCGGATTAGTCTGTTTGGTTTGATTCCCGAAGACCTCGATCCAATTCCCGATTTCATAAAATTGGGTCCGGTTCCCGATTTCAAGGGGAATCGGACCGATCTGAATATTATTGTTTCTTTAAAAAATTTTCCTAAACATAAATCCAAACCTAATCTAAGATTACTAGTATAACTTTCAAGCGTAGCGACAATGCAATATAATTAACGAAAGGTTGTTTGGTGAATATGAAGTTAGCAAGAAAAATTTAACAACGAATTACAAAAAAAGAAAAAGAAAAGGCAACCGGTCCAATGATTAGACCATCCGAAATCGGATCGGATTGGACTTGATTGGGAACCAATCATCCCTAATTAGAGTTGTCTTGAAACAACCAATTAACATACAAAAGGGCCGCCTAATTCATTCGGTAAGCCAAATAATTGATAGCAATTAGAGATCTTGCCAACTATATGGTTAGGACTCACCCATTGTGGTCGCGATCCTATGTTTGTATAGAGATAAATGAGTGTTAACACCTAAAAATCAGTTCTTAAGTTCACAGCATTGATTTCTCAATCGGTTCATTCATGTATAACCTGAATTGGAACACTGTACAATCTAGCCTTACCCATGCAAATTTCTATAAATGCTCTTTTAATTTTGTTTTCATTTGGCCATAAAACAATATAAACAAAACATAATGTTGATAGGCCAAAAGGCGAGGAATGCAAAAACCAAACGAATGGACTGCTTTCTGTGTACAGTTTTATTCTTACAAAAAGCTTTGGCACTTAAGACATAACAATGAGATGTTAGGAGAATCCATATGAACACTTCAGGTGAGTCGAGCAACCAGAACCCTTAAAGACGCGCCAAATCTGAGAAACTCTTGCCAAAATCGAAGTATAGAATCGAAGCTAGCACGAAATCATAAACAGAAAAGAGTTTTCTTCTTATTGATTCGCCACTGCTGAATAAAGGAGGCATTATTAGGAATCCTGGATTCACATCGATGCTGCGAACACCGCCTAGAGTAACACAGACCCACGATCGCCTCAATCGAGGTGAATCTCGTGCTCATCACCATTATTTAAGATGGAGACTTTGAACACAACATCATCCCTGTCAAAAAGCTCAAAAACGCAGGCATTTCCTACACGCAAATGAGCTTCTCTTGCAAACGCAGGCCACCCAGCAGAGAACAACAAGTGGGCGTCCCGCTTATATCTTGAGAGATTCACTGCCCATGATCTGTCTGAATACATAAGAGTTGCCGTTTTCTTGTTTTCTTCAATATGTTGCCGGACGAATTTGCCGGGAACACGCTGCACATGAGTAAACGTTTGAATAACCAGCGTATGCTATGTATGCTGAACGAAGGACAATAATTTAAGCAAGCACTCTTGGAAAAAAAAAGCACACAAGGCCATATTAGCGAGTTTCAGGAGCTTTAGCCAACAGTCTTAAGAGGCTCATGAAAGCCATCGATCTTAACCCGCAATGTAAAGCATTTTCAAACAAATTACAGAACATTAATTGCCATTTTAGGTTAGTACTCAATTCAAGTGACTGTCCATCCTTTCATGCGGAAAGTGATGGAGCAGCTTGTCGAGGATATCCAAGTGAATGGATAGTCCCGACATTATTACAGCCTTTACTTCTGTTTTTTCTTCCTTTTTTCCTGATTCCGCATTACTCCACCACTGGAATGCCCTGCGCTTACTCCAAGGAAACTATCTATTGTCATATGATTCCCCATACAAACCAAATCAACCAAGGAAAACACTGAAGAAAGATTAGATAGAGATCGTAATCAAACTTGAGATATGGCAGTGATGGATTAGGCTCGAGATTATACCAATGTCCTAAAATGAGACCGTCGTATCACCATTTTGAAGAAGGGATGCTCCAAATCAAATTCGCTGGCTAACTCAGTAGTCCTGAGAGGCCTCAGAAGAGTAGGACCACGAAATACCGGCTCAGAATGGTTCATTCTGCATCTAGACCATTTGTTCCTGTCTGGCATTAAAATGAGAACTTTAAGAGACATTATTGCCGTGAATAATTCTTTAACCGACTATGAAGATCTTTAGCATAGAATTCGTGTCATGCCATAACCAGCCTAAAGTTCCACTTCGCACAATGTAAATCAAGTTTCTACCTGCTCTGCTGATAACGTAGACTCTGAATACAATGTCATCTCTATCAATTAGCTCGAACACGCAGACATTTCCTACACGCAAGCGAGTTCCTCTCACAAATGCCATCCAACCAGAAGAGAATGCCGCTGCATTTGGATAGCTCCTAAGCTTCACCGGCCATGTTCTGTCTGAATGCGTAAGAGTTGCGAGTTCCTTCATTTTCCGGATGTGCTGTCTGATGAAACCACGAGGAACATTCTGCCCACACACGTTTGAATAACCCGTGCTTTATAAGAAGGACTGGGGAAGCATTCCCTTATTCAAGAAAGCAATCAAAATGTAGGCCGATATGGTGGTTTTAGCGACTCCATGAACAGTCTTGACAGGAAAAAAGTCAAAATGTCGAAGTCTCTGATCTTAGAATTAGCATGAGCGGTAGAGGATCTTTGCCTTTTTTAGACAAATGGGATATAACAGACCCAAGGAAAACGCTAAGTAGTTTCCTACAGAAATCCAATCAGCTTAGGAAAAAAGCCAAAATAGTAGTGAATTAAGTTCTCGATCTTACCAGTGTACCATGTCCAATATAAGATGGCCGGATCACCACCTTGAAAAAAGGATACTCTGAGTCAAATTCGCTGGCAAATTCAAAACTAGGAAGAGGACGCGAACTTGTCAGGCCACCATAATTCAGCTCAGGATGGCTCACTCTGCATCTAGACTGTCCGATCCCTTCTGTTCTTTGAAAAAAAGAAATATTTCTATGACGCCAGTTTGAACTTTTCATTGATTGATTTACTACCATGAACATATTTAACGCAGAATGGAGAAAATATCGTCATGGAAATCAAGATCTAGATAAGTTGACCAAACGAAAAATTTGCTTCTCTTCACCTTAGAAGTTGGAACTACTTAACCACAATAAGCATGATGGAAATCATAAAGTTATCAGTCAACATAAACAAGCTTATCAAAAAGTTCTCAAGTACTTGAAAAATAACCAACAAAGGAGAGAGCTCTGTAAGAAGAAACAAGACTCATAAAATGACAAGACACACCTTCGAGATCTTGTGATGAGCAGCTTGGACTCGACTGAGAACATGGTGAATGAGGTTCGACCCTCATTTTTTGACGAGGAGTGCAATCCTCCGAATCTTCAAGTTCTACCACATCCTCCCTCTTTGGCGAGATAAATCCACTCCTGAGGTTTGATATGCAGCTCGACAAATAATCAATCTCCGAAGCACTCTTATCAAATATCATCACGTGAAAAGTGGAGTTTCCTTCATATTTGAAAACTATGAGGTGACCATGACCAACGGACTAATGCTGCATAAATTCTCGCCACCCTTTACACAACCAAACCGTGCCGTCGTTAGGCTTTTCTACTCCAATTCTCCAAGTCGAGCTGCCCGGAACCTTGAGTAGCACCAAGCTTGAGAGATCCTTTCCATATCTTCCCAAGAATTTTTTCGGAATTCCCTATTAAGGAAAACTCAAAAGTCATAGGTCCGGGACTCGAATTCAGCAAAATTAGATAAAAAATGCAAGGGAGAAAAGGTAGAGCACTGAGCAAATTTTAAGTTCTGCAACACGGTGATGAAAGATCGGTTTCACCGGGCAACTAAGGATTGAATTCCAGTTATAGTTGCTTCATGAACGAGTGTAAAGCTAGAGAGACCCAACACCTTTGTCCACACTATCCTTAGTCAACCAATCCTCAATTCCAAGTTAAAGAACTCATTTTTCATCTAGAATAATTCAAAATTGAACACTTTTTTCTTCAGGGTTTTTGTTCTTTCTTTCTTTTCGCAAGAATCAAGATGTTGATACAAAGCCAAATGCATAGCAAGATCTCCAGATTGTATGTACACAGCACGAGGGCGAAGGTTCTAAACCAAGACAGAAACTCTCGAGACATTGGAGCTGAATCATAAGAAACAGACTGTTTGGAAACGTGGGACTTACGAGCTTCCCAGATTGAAGGGTGTCGGAGAGAATGAACTTGAAGAAGTGAGGACTATCAAGACGAGGTCCAGTCGCGACATCTAGCTTGGCACCCCCATTTTCCCTCGGCCGCTGGCTACCGCAAGCCATGTACGGTAGTGTCACGGGGCTCACTGAAGGAGGAGGAGGAGGTGGTTGGTGGTGGTTTGTGCGATTTGCCTTTGTTCTTGAGGCGACCTTCTCACAAAAGAACCTTACCGAGATTGATGATGTTATTGTCGCCAAATGATAAAACCATATAATATTAATTCCCTGAAAAGGCACAAATTGGTTACTCCAAACAGAAAATTCCAAACATCAATCCAGTCCGCGGTAAGGAGGCACATGAAGTTATTGTTTAGTCAAATATAGCCTCCATTACTCTATTTCCATAAATCGGGAATTCTCTACAGAAAATCATTACTTGCCCAAGTGTCGTGTAGAGTTATCTTATCGGATTAAACGCCACATCCTCGATCTGGCTTCATTCCCTAAGAAATTCAAAACTTTAGTTATAATCTCAAATCTATCTCTAATTTTTTTTTTTATCTCGAAATATATCCTCAACTTTCACTTGATTCTCAAATCTATAATGGTCGTCCAAGTCACCATTACTTATTCAAGGTGATGGTATTGCCACATCAGACAACATAAATTATAAGGGAAAGAAAAACTAAGAGACAAAAAGAGAAAAATAATTTTTTTGGGTCAAACAAAGAGAAAAAGAATTGCAAAAACACAAAACTAGGTCCATTTATGTAACAAAAAAACAACTTTTAGGAAAATCTTTTTTGAACTTTTGGCGTTTAATTCACAAAAATAAAGTAGTCAAGAAAAACATTTTCAATCAATAAAAAAACACATTCAAAGAGGAAAATATTCCCACTCCCCTTCTCTTCCCCATGTTACTCTGCCCCAGCCCCTACGGCTACGTCCGATTGCTGCCTCTTCAAGAAGACTCCGCAACCCCGCCTTGTCCCATCAATCTCCAACTCAAATTTTACAATCCGATTGCAAAAGCCAAAATCACGTCCCCGTACTCAAATCTGCCTCGATGACCCACCAATTCCGCTCAAATTAGGACGAATTTAGAAGCTTTTAGCTCGAAGTTTGTAAAGCGGGAGGAAAAAACCTCTAAGAATTCAAATTTGGAAGCCGTGAGCTCGTGACGCAGCTTGAGATTCACAACTGAGCTGTGATGAGAGAGAACGACACTAAAAATGGTATGATCGAATATGAAGAGCGACCGTAGCTTACGAGCCAACGGATGAGGGATGAGGCCACCGAACTTGGGCATGCTTGTCCCTCACTTGTGGCCAGTTACCGCCATGGCTAGTGACCAACCGAGGAAGAGGGAAAAAAGAAAATAGAGAAGAAAATAATAAATAATTCAAAATTTATCCCTAGAAAATTAAATTAGATTTTCAATATCAAAGGGCGAAAAATATTTTTAATTCATTTAGAAGTTTTAGTCAAACAATGAAAAATTTGTCATTTTCCATTCTCTCGAAAATATTGTCGAAAAATGTCTCACTTTCGCCTAAACAAACAAGCATAAGAGAGGGAGAGAGGCGGCCACGGCCGCTCATGCTCTAAGCCTCTAGGGGGCCGCGCACGCTCCATGCTCCCGATCGTAGTGAGCACGAAACAGAGCTCTGTCAGCTTGCTCGCGATCGCCATGGTCACCCGGATCACATGATGACGGAGCAGAGCACGCGAGCAAACAGAGATGGGGACAAGCAAGGAAGGAGAGAGAGGGACGACGACGGCCGGGCCATATGGCACTACTCACCTAAAAGAGCTGCGTGCGCTTGCTTTCTCTGCTCAGTCATCATGCTGAGTGGCCACATCAGATTTGAATTATCACCTAAAAGCTCACAAGCTCGATTGACGCTCTGGCCATCCCACTAGAGAATAGTGAACAAAAACAGAGCTCTGTCTCCTTGCTTTCTCTGCTCGGTCATCATGCTTAGTGGCCACAGCCAAGGCGAGTTTCGTGGCTCGGAACTCCATCGCCCACAGCCGCCGTGAGCTTCGTAGCTCGAAATTCCAGCGATCATGGCCACTCTGAGCCCACAGATAGTCCCCATCACAAAAATAAAAAATAAAAAATTAAAGCATCAAATTGTTATCGATGATGAAAATATTTCTTATTGACTAATTATTTTAAGTGATACATGCGAGTATTTTCAAAAAAATATTTTTTCAAATGACGCATTTTTGGCGAAATAAGTGGAGTCCAAAATCCAATGTGGCCATTTCAAATTACTATTAATCCGATAAGTGCTCACGTGGCACCCGTAATCAGAAAATTCTTGCTATTTTAGCATTTAAGAGTGTTAACACTCAAAAATCAGTTCTTAATTTCTCAGCTCTGATTTCTCAATTTCCGAACCGGTACATTCATGTAAATTTGAATATGGCTTAGCAAATAGAGTAAAATGATTGCTTATAACGCTTATAAAAATGAATAAACAAAAAATATTTTTATTATCCGTTAAAATGTTTAGACAAAAACTGTTATCGTCAAATGAAATCATTTTTTATTAACTAATTATGCCAAGTGATCAATTTTAAGAAAATAATTTGCAAATCATCCATTTTTCGTGAAACAAATGAAATGCGGATGTCGGGAAAAGAGTCTTCGGTACAGAATCGAAACTAGCACCAGAAAACAACAAAACACGAACAGACAAGAGTCTTCCTTCGATTGATTCGCCACTGCTGAATAAAGAAGACATGGTCAAGAATCCTGAACTCATATCAATGCTGGGAACTTCCTAGAGTAACACATTTCATGATCACCTCAATCAATGTGAATCTCGTCCTCACCACCATTTTCGAAGATGGAAACTCTGAACACAACAACATCCCTATCAATGAGCTCAAACACGCAGGCATTTCCTACACGCAAATGAGTTTCTCTGGCAAATGCAGCCCAACCAGCAGAAAAGCACACTCGGGTTTGGTGCGTTAATCTTAAGAGCTTCACCGGCCACGATCTATCTGAATACCTAAGAGTTACCATTCCCTCGAATTCTTCAAAATGTTGCTCGGCGAATCGACGAGGAACATGCTGCACATGAGTCAACATTTGAACGATCAATGTATGCTGAAAGAAGGACAATAACGTATGCATGCACTCTTGGTTAAAAAAAAACACACACACATAAGGCCATTTTGGTGAGTTTCGGGAGCTTTAGCCATTTAGGATTAAGAATAGGCATAATCAGACCCGCTTTTAGTCTTAAGAGGCTCATGAAAGCCATCGGTCTTAACCCGCGATGCAAAGCATTTTGAACGAATTACTGCCATATATTGCCACTTTAGGTTAGTACTCGATTCAAGTGACCGTCCATCCTTTCACGTGAAAGTGATGGAGCAGCTTGTCTAGGATATCCAAGTGAATGGATAGTCCTGACCTCCTAATTACAGCCTTTGCTTCTGTTTTTCCTGAATCCACGTCACTCCACCACTGGGATGCCCCACGATCACTCCAAAGAAAATAGCATGTTATATGGTTCCCAATACAAACCAAATCAGCACAAAACCGAGGCAAGATTAGATAGAGATCGTAATTGAACTTCAGATATGACAGTGATGGATTAGGCTCAAGATTGTACCACTCTCTTAAAATGACCCCGGTGTATCACCAGTTTGAAGAAAGGATGCTCCGAATCAAATTCACTGGCTAATTCAGGAGTAGTGAGAGGCCTCCGGAGGAGTAGGATCACAAAATACCAGCTCAGAATGGTTCACTCTGCATTTAGACCGTTTGTTCCTGCCTGGAGTTAAAGCGAGAACTTTTAAGAGACATTATTGGTGTGAATAGTTCTTTAATTGACGATGAAGATCTTTAGCATAGAACAAGTTTCACTTCAAACAATGTAAATCAAGTTTCTACCTGCGCCGCTGAAAATGTAGATTCTGAACACAATATCATCTCTATCAGTTAGCTCGAACACGCAGACATTTCCTACATGCAAGCGAGTTCCTCTCACAAATGCCATCCAACCAGAAGAGAACATCGCCCCACTAGGATAGCTACTAAGCTTCACCGGCCATGTTCTGTCTGAATGCCTGAGAGTCGCAATTTTCTTGATTTGTCGAATGTGCTGCATGATGAAACTACGAGGAACATTCTGCCCAGACACATGTTTGAACAACCCATGCTTTAAAAAAAAAGACTGAGGAAGCATTCCCTTATTCAAGCAAGCAAGCAAAATGTAGATAGATATGGTAATTTTAGTAACTCTTAAATAGTCTTAACAGGACAAAAGACAGAACGTCAAACTCTGTGCTCTTAGAATTAGCATGAGGGGTAGAGGATCTATGCCTTTTTAAACAAATGCGAACGAATAGATCCAAGGAAAACGCTATGTAGTTTCCTGCAGAAATCCAATCAGCTTAAGAAAAAAGCCAAAATAGTAATGAATTAACTCTCGATCTTACCTCTATATCATGTTTAATGTGAGATGGCCGGATCACCACCTTGAAAAAAGGATACTCTGAGTCAAATTTGCTAGCCAATTCAAAACTAGAGAGAGGCCACAAACTTGTAGAACCACCAAAAACTGGCTTAGAATGGCTAGCTCTGCTTCTAGACTCTCCGACCCTATCTATTCTTAAAAAACAATGAAATACTTAGATTACGCCAATTTGAAATTTTCATTAGTTGATTTACTTACCATGAACATATTTAACGCAGAATGGAAGAAACTACCATCATAGAAATCAGATTTAGATAAGTTGACCAAATGAAAAGTTCGCTTCTCTTCACCAAAGAAGTTGTAACTACTTAACCACGATAAGCATGACGGAAATCATAATGTTATCAGTCAACATAAACAAGCTTATCAAAAGTTCTCAAGTACTAAAAAAAGAACTAGCAAAGGAGAGAGCTCTGTAAGAAGAAACAAGACTCACAAAATGACAAGACACACCTTCGAGATCTTGTGATGAGCAGGGACTCGACTGAGAACATGGTGAATGAGGTTTGACCCTCATTTTTTGACGAGGAGCGCAATCCTCCGAAACTTCAACTTCTACCACATACTCTCTCTTTGGCGAGATAAATCCACTCCCGAGGTTCGATATGCCACTCGACGAATAATCGATCTCCGAAGCACTCTTATCGAATATCATCACGTGAAAAGTGGAGTTCCCTTCATATTTGAAAACTACGAGGTGACCATGACCAATGGAGTAATGCTGCATAAATTCTCGCCACCCTTTCCACAACCAAACAATGCCATTGTTTCGCTTTTCTACTCCTATAGTCCAGGTCAAACTGCCCGGAACCTTGAGTAGCACCAAGCTTGAGAGATCCTTTCCATATCTTCCTAAGAATTTTTTCGGAATCCCCTATTAAGGAAAACTCAAGTTATAGCTTATAGGTCCAGGACTCAAATTCATCAAAATCGAAAGTGCAGGGAAAAAAGGAAGAGCACTGGGCAAATTTTAGATTCTGCAACAGGGCGATGAAAGATCGGTTTGAACACAAGCAGGGTGTCACCGGGCAAGTAAGGGTGACTTCCAGTTATAGTTGCTTCATTTGACGAGAGACAAGCTGGAGACCTAACACCTTTCTCCACTCCACAGTATCCTTAGCCAACCAATCCTCAATTCCAAGTTAAAGCGCTGATTTTTATCTAGAATAATTCAAAATTGAACACTTTTTTCTTCGGGGTTGTGGTTCTTTCTTTCTTTTCGCAAGAATCAAAATGTTGATACAAAGCCAAACGCATAGAAAGATCTCCAGATTGGTTGTACACAGCACGAGGGCGACAGTTCTAAACCAAGACAGAAACTGTCGAGACACTGGAGCTGAATCATAAGAAACAGACTGCGAAAATGTTGAACTTACGAGCTTCCCAGATTGAAGGGTGTCAGAGAGAATGATCTTGAAGAAGTGAGGACTCTCAAGACGTGGTCCAGTCGCGATATCTAGCCCGGCACTTCCATCTTCTGTCCGCCGACGCCGACCGCAAGCCATGTACAGTAGTGTCACGGGGGGTCACTGAAGGTGGAGGAGGAGGAGGAGGTGGTGGTGGTTTGTGCGATTTGCCCTTGCGTTCTTGAGCAACCTTGTCATAAAAGAACGGAAAATTTCCCCCTGCGGGTCTGCCTGAACCTTCAGTGCCGAGCAACATTTTTTTAAAATTTTTTTATTATTTTATTTTAATCATTTTTTAATTTCTTTTTTTTTTGTTTTCTTTTAATATTTTGTTATTATTCAATTTTTTTTCATTTAATCATTTTTTAATTTCTTTTTCTCGTCGCTCTGTGGCCCCGTCGCTTCGTTCGTGCGTTCGCTCGCTCGTGCACCATGATGATGCGCCTCGACTCCACGGCCGCGTCGTCTCACTCGCTTGTTTGTTCGTTCGCTCGCTCGTTCTTCTTTTTCTTGTTTTCTCTTAATCATTTTTTTATTATTCAATTTGTTTTCTTTTAATCATTTTTTTAATTTCTTTTTCTCATCGCCTTGCTCGTGCACCATGATGATGCGCCTCAACTCCGCAACCCCGTCGCCTCGCTCACTTGTTTGTTCGTTCGTTCGCTCGTTCTTCTTTTTCTTGTTTTCTCTTAATCATTTTTTTAATTTCTTTTTCTCATCGCTCCGCGGCCCTATCGCCTTGCTCGTTTGTTCACTCGATGACACGCCTCAACTCCACAGTCCCGTTGCCTCGCTCGTTCGTTAGTTCGTTCATTCGCTCGCTCGTTTTTCTTTTTTCTTGTTCTCTTTTAATCATTTTTTTTATCATCCAATTTGTTTTCTTTTAATCATTTTTTAATTTCTTTTTCTCATTGCTCCGCAGCCCCGTCGCCTCGCTCGTTCGTTTGCTCGTTTGTTCATTCATTAGCTCGTTCATTTTTATTTTTATTTTTTTCTTTTAATCATTTTTTCATTATTCAATTTGTTTTCTTTTAATCATTTTTTTAAAGAAATTAAAAATGAGCAAGGCGATGGGGCTGCGGAGTCGAGGTGCGTCATCGTGTTGCACAAGCGAGCGAGGCAATGGGGCCACGGAGCAATGAGAAAAAGAAATTAAGAAAATGATTAAATCAAAACAAATTGAATAAAAAATGATTAAAAGAAAACAAGAAAAAGAAATTAAAAAATAAGTAAAATAAAATAATAAAAAAATTACAAAAATCAAAATGTTGATAGAAAAATCGCCATTGCTCGGCACTTTGAATGCCGAGCGACACGCAAAACACTAAATAATTTTTTTTTCGGATATGACATTCTTTGGAGCCTACGTAGTTAGTTTTTTCTTTTTTTTTTTTTTTTTTTTTTCGGGCCATGTTTTGGTTTGAACGCTGGGAAGGGGGAACGTCGATGACCCCCTATAGAAGCCAACGCCAACACGTACAGCTCGCGACCGGAGTGTTGAGGTCGCTCTTATCGGGAACCTCTACCTCTAGTTCTCTCCCGCTTCGTCCGGAGTATCTACACTTATTTTGTTTGTGCAATTGGATCCTTTATTTCTTTATGGAATCAACTCCTGTAACTCTACCCTATTCTCAATCAAGAGTGGGAGACCGAGAAAGACGCGAGGAGAGGTGAAGGACTCGGTGGTGCCCGCCACCACCGGCGGTCGGTGATGGTCGGAAAATGTAAGTTACCGGTTCTTATGGGAGTCTACCTACTCACATTACTGAGCTAATTATTCAATTAACCTAGTTTGGACTCAATCAAGTCCATAACAAATCGCAACTTATGATTTATGCTTTAATATGTAAAAAATTTTACTTTGGAGTCGGTCGCTAATCTCTTTACGATATGTCGATTAGACACCTCAATAAATTTTACTTTGGAGTCGCCACTAATCTACAAAAAATTTTGCTTTGAATGGTGCAACGCATTGTCCTCTTCGGTGCAAAAACTTCAGGTCTTGAGCATGTCTATTCATAATTTGTCATTCATTCAACTCAATGGCAACAACCTGTCAACCACAGTTCCGGAGTTCTTCGCTAGATTCCCCAATCCGACTACTCTTCGTCCGATTTATTGTGGGTTGCATGGAGAGTTTCCTTTTAAAATCTTTCAAATGCAGACACTTCGGACCCTCGACCTTTGCTGCAACCAACTTCTTCGGGGTCCTTTTGCCCAATTTTCCGCAGGATAGTTCTCTTGATACTCTGTGGTCCTCGCTAAAATCTCGAAGTTCGTCTAGTTTAGAATTGTTAATTGCGGTTTTGAGTGGATTGATCCCGACCTCCATTTCGACATGTCTTTGAGCAATCTTATGGGTTCGGTTTCTTCATTTAGTATGTCCAAGCATCCGACACAGATTATGCTATCCCGCAATGCTCTAACTGGAGAGCTTCTGAGCCTTGTAAAAGTAGATTTGCGGTACAAACTCATTAGACGGAACCATTCCCTTGTCTCTCTTTACACTTGCTTCAATTAAGGCGATAGAAATTTCCAACAATCAGTTTTCTGGTGAGCTGAGTGATTCTCTAAATGTCACTTGCTGTCAACTAAACGCGCTCGATTTGAACAGCAACAATTTAAAGGAACCCATACCAGTGTTTATTTTTGAACTTCAAGGACTTTAACTAACTCTCACTTTCTTCTAATAATTTCAGTGGCTCATTGCACATTGATGTGTTTTAACTAACTCTCACTTTCTTATCTCAATCTTTCCTTCAATTTCTTCAATAAACGGGGAGAACCTTTTCCTAATCTCCCTTTAAGTCTCTCTGTTATTAACCTCCACAGAAACGAGCTCCAGGGGAAAATGTCAGCTCTGCCACGGAGAAGTGTCTATCTGGATTTCTCGAGTAACAATTTCAGTTCAGTTCTTGAAAATGATATTGGCAGACACCTGGGTTCCACAATTTTCTTCTCTCTCCCAAAGAATCATTTCCATGGCCCTGTGCTAGGATCTAGGTAGCACCGACACGCCTAGAAGGCCGTCGCGTCGGTATCGGACACGCGTCGGACACCGACACCCGTCCGACACGCGGTCAACGCGTGTCGGACATCCGACACCTGGTCAACACAGGCGACTCGCCGGCGACACGCGCGTCGTTGAGGAAGGAGAGCAGGCAAAGAACGGAACTGGAGGGCAGAGATCGGCGGAAGAGGGGGAGTCGACTTCGAGGATCAAGAGACAACCAGAAAAGTGAATCGGCGAGAAATAGAAGCAGCCACCGCCGTTGAGGCTGCGGTGGAAGCTGAAAGGGAAGGAGATAGGTGTCTGGAAGGGACCTGCCTCCATTTAGGTCTTCGGTAGAGGTGGCACTCAAAGGAGGCGAGGTAGGCATTGCGAGAAGGCTGACGGAGGAGCGGGGCCAGATCCAAATCTCGATCGAACCCGTCCTCTGCTTAGGAAGAAGTCTCGGCCTGGATGGAGGGAGGGAGAGAGATGATGGAGAAAATGGAGAGAGAAAGCGAAGGAGACGATAAGATACGTGGCTGTGCAAACAGAAAAGGACGTGTCCCATCACATGAGCTGGAACGCAAGAGGCAATAGCCAAGCTGCAGTACACAAAAATATCTAATTTACTCCATTTTGATTTTTTTTCCCCGATTTTTTCTTGATTTTTGATATTTTTTGGCCAAGAGGACTCTATCTTGGTTAACGAGATTACAATTTATCCCAATTTTAATGTAAATTTCATTTAAGTTTTTTTTATTTATATATTTATGTATTTGAATAAATCAATTACAAAATATTAATTTTAAATATATATTTAATATATAACGTGTCCTCAACGTATCGAAATTTCTTATTTTTGAAAAATTACATGTCGGAGTGTCGAGCCATGTCGTGTCCCGTATCGCGTATCGGTGTCGGTGCTATTTAGTCCAGGATCATTTTGCCAAGCGCAGTCTGTACTTGACCTTTCCAACAACAATTTCATGGGAACCATCCCTCAGTGCTTAATGTTGCAGAGACTCAAGGTGTTGAGTTTTGATCGGTGATTTTAAGATTATTGCATGAATATTTACAAACGATTCTAGCGCGATAGATCACCGTATTGTTCGTCGATTTTCTTAGAAATTTTGTTCATGAAAATTATTTTTTTTATCGCACAGTGAGATAAATCTCGTTGATACGAGAAAAACGATTGGTGATAGTCCTATGGGAACGACGTACGCGCTGGATGCGTATAGAAAGAAAATTGTCGAGCCGGATGAACAGTGAAGAAATTGGTCCATTGGTTCGGCGTGCAGTAAAAAAAAAAAAAGAGAAGGGAATAGTTGCGTCAGTAGGCGCAAAAGAAGAATGGAGCAGTGCGTGCATAAGGAGCGTGCGTTGCACGCACCACTTCAATTGTAGGCGCGTGCAAGCCATGCGCCAAAGATTCTGTGCAGGGTCAGCAGTGTGGGCGCGTGCGAGCGGCTATAGCGGAATGTTTTGTTTTCCCAGATTGCATAGTTTTTGGTTCTACCCTCCCTCACGCAAGAATATTCCTGTTTTGCAACTTGGTGACAATTTTGCGATATTTTTTTTAAGCACGTAAATTTCCTGTTTTGCATTAAATTAAAAATACATATAAAAATACGGGTATAATTTGGGATATTAATGCATTTTTTTAGCTATATTTCCCTACATATATATTTTTTGAAAATACAGAATATTGCTTTCATGTAAATGACCACTCATGATTCACAGATAGCATGTATAAAAATGCTTGTAATTTCAGTTCGAAGAAAACTTGAATAATGGTAGGAGATTATGTTATCTTACATTCTGCGTTTGATTATGATCGATGCATGAATTGCATGTATCATGCTATGCCTATATGATTAAGAGATAAATGATCAATGGATCATGTGTCTTGATTATTTTTTCTAGTGGAAGTTCGTAGGTTGATAGAATTCGATGGAATTCTCACCTAGAACTTGAATTTTGTGCGAATTGAACTAAATGCATGATAGTGAGACAATCATAATACGGAAGCTGATTGGGAACATGGTGAACTTTCGTTTCGGTGTCTTTTGTCGAATTATCATTTATTTAAGTTGCTCTTTGCTGCAAAATTAATTATATGTGTTAATGTGAAAGATGTGCTAGTGTTAATTCTGCGCTTATTCTGTCAATATAGAATTGTCATTGACTATGACTTCTGCATCTAAGACCATTATGCCCGACCTCAATAAGGGTGAAAAACTAAACGGTGACAATCATGATATTTGGCACCGAAAAGTTCAAGACATCCTTAAAGAACAAGAGGTTTTGAAAACCCTCAACCACACCATGGATCAACTTGAGCAAGGAAATTCAGCTCAACATAGAAGAGATCTAGAAGCTTATCAAGCTTGGAAAAAGAAAAATAGCATTGCTCGCATCACATTCTTGAGCCGTATGAAGGATGATCTCATGTGCGAGTTTGAAAGACTTGAGAATGCTCAAGATATTTGGACTGTTCCGAAAGAAAAGTTTGGGGGCACGTCTGCTACTAAATTAAGGAGGCTCACTATCAAGTTTAACACCTTTTGAAAGCATCAAAATCAAAATATGAGGCAACACCTTCGGGAGATGTCAAACATGATACGAGAACTCAAGACAACAGGCCATATCCTAACCGATGAGCAGCAAGTTCAAGCCGTTATTAGGTTTCTTCCCGAAAGTTGGGAGCATATGAAAATCAACATGACGCATAATGAGAATATCACAACTTTTGATGATATAGCGCGTCATTTGAAGTTAGAAGATGAGCGCCTAGAGGCTGCTAAATCTTCTACGCATGCTTATGTTGCTCAAACTAGTTCGCGCAAAGCTTCAAGCTTTAAGCGTAAAAGGAACTATAAGTTCAACAACAAAGGGAAGGAGACCGATCGGGCATCCAAAAGAGCCAAAACCCTTCAAGGCAAGAAGCGTCATGGGAAGAAGGATAAGGCCAAAATGATCCGATACAATTGTGGCAAAATGGGTCATTTCGCTCGTGAATGCACCGAGCCAAAGAAGGTAATAGATTACTCCATTACTTTAAGTAATGCTTTTGTTTCTAGCACTGTAATACTTGCTGAATCACATCCTATGTGGACTATAGACTCGGGAGCCACAAACCATGTAGCTAGAGACCGAGGAGCATTTGTGAAGTATCGTCGGATACCACCAAGAAAAAGATGGATATATGTTGGAAATAACTCCAAAATTGAAGTGAAGGGTGTTGGCACATGTAAATTAAATTTACATGGTGGTTGAACTCTGCTCCTACATGATGTCCTCTATGCTCCCGATATTCGGCGAAATTTGGTCTTTGTAGTTGTTCTTCTAGGCTTAGGTTATGTTTTAAATTTTCATGGTGATTGTGTTGACATTAAGTTTGAAACAGCTTATTATGGTTCCGGTTATGTATTGAATGGTTTTATGGTTTTAGACATTAGCAATAATATGTACAATGTTAATGTAAATGATTGTTTTTCTTTAATTGCATCTTCTCAAAATGTGAATATTGATGCAAATATTTGGCATGCTAGACTGGGTCACATTGGGTTAGATAGCATGAAAAGATTAGTTAGAGAAGGCCTTTTAGGGTCACTCGCTAATATCGATTTACCCACATGTGAATGTTGTCTAGCGGGAAAAGCAACTAGAAAACCATTTGATAAAGGAACTAGGGCTGAATTTCCATTGTAATTAGTACATTCCGATATTTGTGGTCCATTAAATGTGACGGCGAGGCATGGAGCCTCATATTTCATCACATTTATAGATGACTTCACAAGCTTCGATTATGTTTTTCTGATCCCCCATAAGTCATAAGCATTAGATTGCTTTCGACGATATATGAGTTTAGTAGAGAACCAGTTAGATAAAACAATAAAAACATTAAGAACTAATTGTGGGCGTAAGTATCTATCTAAGCAATTCAAGGCTCTTTGTGATGAAAAGGGTATCAAAAGGCAATTGACTATTCCTTATACCCCACAACAAAATGGGGTAGCCGAGAGAAGGAATATAATCCTATTAGAAATGGTTAGGTCTATGATGGCACAAGCAAATTTACCGATCTCATTCTGGGGAGATGCATTATTAATCGCCGCATATATACTTAACCATGTGCCTTCTAAGTCGGTCACTTCCACTCTTTATGAATTATGGACCGGTAGAAAATCAAATTTAACCAGACTGCGGCCTTGGAGGTGCGCAAGAAATGTTCATGACTCTTTCCATAAATATGAAAAATTAGGTCCTAGAGGGAAGAAATGTATCTTTATTAGATACTTTGAGCACTCCAAAGGGTATGTGTTCATAGGTGAACAGGCTGATGGAAGTGTGATCGAAATGAAATCATGAGATGTCACGTTCTTAGAGAACGATTTTCCTAGTAGAGGTGAAATCGATAAGGATTTAAGATTATATGAGATGGAAAATACTAATAACGCACCCACTAATGTTGATGAAGAAAATAATGATTTACCTCAACATACTGGACCTAGTGGGAGTGTTGCATCGTCTAATGAACTAAACTCACAAGGACTTCGATTACGTAAAAATAATTGTACAAGCATTCCTTGTCGTCGTTTTGAGATTGAAGTGGAAGCATTTATGGTTGCTTCACCAGACGATGCAGAGCCTAATATAGTTGAAGAGGCTTTGTCATCTCTTGACAAGGAAGAATGGAAAAATGCTTTGGAAGATGAAATGGAGTCTATGAAAGCAAACCATGTCTGGGACTTGGTTGATCTACCACCCGGACGCAAAGCAATTGGAAATAAATGGATTTTCAAGATCAAGTGTAGGGCGGATGGATCCGTTGAAAAGTATAAGGCTTGCATTATGGTGAAAGGCTATACTCAATAAGCGAGTGTAGATTGTGAGGAAATTTTTTCACCAGTTATAAAGTTTGCCTCCATACGCTTTATCCTAGTCGTAGTCGCAAATTTAGACTTAGAATTACTTCAAATGAATCTAAAGACAACATTTCTCAATGGAGAACTAGATGAAGAAATCTATATGAAGCAACCGATAGTTTTCATAGCTAAAGGCCAAGAGCGAAAAGTTTGCAAGCTTCATCGTTCGATATATGGCCTTAAGCAATCATCTAGATAGTGGTACCTTCGTTTTCATCAAGCCATAACTTCTTTTGGGTTTATGATGATTGAAGAAGATCACAGTGTGTATGTCAAACGATATGAGAATAAATTTGTGATTTTATCACTCTATGTGGATGATATTCTATTAGCTGGGAATGATAAGGGTCTAGTTATCATCATAAAAGAATGGTTGTCCTCCACTTTTGAAATGAAGGACATGGGAGAAGCTGCTCATATTTTGGGAGTTAAGATAGAAAGAGATTGTTCACGACACCTTCTTGCTCTATCTCAAGAGTCTTATATTAAAAAGATTCTTGAACGATTCAATATGCAGCATTGTAATCCCATTGATACCCCTATCATATAAGGCGAACGCCCGAGTTCTGATATGTGTCCTAAGACTCCAAAAGAAAAGAAAGAAATGGAAATTGTTCCTTACTCTAGTGCTATCGAGAGTTTAATGTATACTATGATGTGTACTCGACCCGACATATGTCATGCCGTGGGGATAGTGAGTCACTACTAGTCAAATCCTGGCCAAGAACACTGGAAAGCAGTCAAGAGGATCCTAAGATACTTGAAAGGCACAATGGACTATCGAGTTTGTTATCAAGGAGTTGATTTACGCTTAATTGGTTACTCCGATGCTGATTGGGGAGGAGACTTTGATGAGCGCAAGTCGACATCCGGATATGCGTTCTTGCTTAATGAAAGTGCGATTTCTTGGAGTAGCAAGAAATGTACATGCACAACTCTATCTACAATGGAGGCTAAATTTATTGCATGCTTTGCTACAGTACAAGAAGCAAGATGGCTAAAACGTCTCTTTGAATATTTAGTCATAATCACCGATGTTCAAAAATCGGTGATAGTTTATTGTGATAGTCAAGCAGCCATTGCCTATGTGAAAGATCTCAAGTATCATGGTAGGCCAAAGCATATTGACATAAAGAATAACTTCATCGGAGATGTAATAGCGCAAAAGGAAGTAATCCTACAATATATTTCTATGAACAAGATGGTTCTTGATCCATTTACTACGATTGTTCCTAGAGACGTGTTCTTGATGCATAGGATGTCTTTAGGGTTGCGTAGAATATAATATGTAATATTGTCAAGGATTGTTATATTATGTATATGTACTATATACATATTGTACTTATTATTAAAGGAATTGATGTTTCATTGTCAAGTACAATTCATTATAAGACTAGCATAAGCATACATATATTGTTGAAAAGTATGTCACTAGGCAATGATTGGCTCACTCATACGAGCAATCACCTCAAGCGCTGTAATAAGCGAGTTGAGATGAGACAGTATGTATGAAAGATGCTGAAAGAGCAAATTCAGTACATAATATATTTATGTCGCCTTGATTGGAATCAAGATGAGGTCTATGATTTATATATGATGAGACCGAACATGATACTCCTATAATCATGTATGCCTGATGGAAGCCGGATGCGAGTGTTTAATTGGGCGCCGTAGAGAGCGAGCTAATATAGCACTCGGGCTAAACATATGTACATGAAAAGCATATGACTATGTTTAGGTTAAGATCCATGTGGTGGATATATTTGATAAATGACATACGCTCTTGTGAAAAGAGAAATCCACTATAGTATGTAATTCATACTACATGTGCTTTATTCGACCAATAAGGAAGATGAGTATAACTACCCATACTTACTCATCGTTTGAATCCTTGAGGTAATTCATGAATTGATTACCTCAATTTGTATCCTATGTTACTTCTGACTATGTTCTCAAAGTAACGGATCAATATTGCTGCTTTAGCATGTTACCGTCGGTCATGAAAATTAATATGGTTTTATGGGACGTGTCTAGGAAAGCAAATTGTTCGAAATGGAGAGAGACATGAGTGCGAAAGAAGACTATTGTTGTTTTTCATCTATCACATGTATTTATTGGTCGACCAATTATATCGTTTATTGTGTGTATGGATATAATTGTAAATACATGGTGGATTAAAGAATGTCAAGTATAGCCTTTAAGGGATAGATATATTTAGACCAATGTAACAAAATATGTCCGGGGTACTATGAGACATCATTTTTTTTTTTAGGTTGTGGCCGTTATGTATTCCTAACAGGTGCATAACCGAGCTCCCAAGTGCAATGTACTCACTGGTTGCACGACGTATTTGCAAGTACGAATTGATTCCAAAGTAGACGATGTTAATTGCCTTATATTCTTAATAGAGCCCGATGCGTTAAATACGGGCTCTAGACCAATGTGGAATTTTATATGATGGCCTGATGGGTTAAACGCGGGCTTTGGATCCACGTGAAATATTTATATTATAGCCTGAGGCGTTAAACGCGGGCTCTAGAGTACGTGGAATATTTTATTTACAGTCTAAGGCATGAAACGTCAATATGGGAGTAACGTGGAATTTTTGTAAAGGTGTGACAAATTTTGGAGAAAGAATGGAGTATTCTAGAATTTAGTTGTGGAATTTTTTATTGAAGGAAGAATTATTGGAAGTTGCTCACTTAGGACGTGTCTGGAGATACTAGCGCCCTAACCTAGGTTTAGGGACTTTTTTACCGAGAATTATTCTCACCCCATCGTGGGCTTTTTTTTTTCAGACTTTTCACCTCAACAATGAATGACCCACCTCGGAGGTTCGGCATTCCCCAGGATATGGAAACGGTAGTGATAGAGTACCCCGGTTGGGGACGATTAGGTGTACTATAGACACGCGACAACTATTTGGGTGGACACATGAGAGCTCTTTTGGAAGACCTACACGTACATGGCGTGGACATACCGCCACGGGGATTTGACAATGGGTTCGTTGAATGGCTTCAATATTCCCTACGATGGTGTTGGGGAATGGGACACCACTAGTGCTGCACCTTCGGATGGCGTGGTGGTGCACCCCAACGCCGGTCCCGAAGATGTGGAGTCCATCCCAGAGGTCGTGGCGCCGGAAGAGGATGGGGAAGTTGTGGAGCCTTCTGATGCGGAGCAACCGCCCGAGATGGACGAGTACGAGTTGGCAACTATAGATGAGATAGTACCCGATAGCGAGGACGAGGCCTAGGTAGTTAGCCTCCTAACTTTTGCAGAAATAAGGTGTCTCCGGCGCAAAACTTCGCCGGTGCCGTTCATCTTCTCTTTGGAGGCGAGAAGTCATCCCTCGAGCACAAGTTGTGTAACAATCTAAATATAGCATAGTTCTGTGGGGGCTTTATATGAGCCAACTTAATTAGATGAAGCATTTATTTGGAGAAGACATTTGTTCCTGGGATTACAGGACAGCTACCTCTGGGAAGCTGTTCATCTTCTCTAATACAAGTGGCAACAGCCAGCTTAGCTCATCATTACGACGAAGAAAAGTCAATGATATGTAGAAAGCTTGTTAAGAAAAACGCATGGGGAATCGAAGGCATCAAAAGTGGGACGACGTGGGAGTTGATCAAAATTAGACCATGAATAACTAATTGACTTCGATGGGGACTAAGAGGGCTAGCTTACTCACCATTGAGATTCCGACAACTCGTTCAATTCCTTCTATTAGATCTTTCGAGAATATGGATGAATCGGTATGAATCGACAGAGGTCGTAAAGGGGCGAGGAACATAAATGACAAGAAACTTAAAGTTACGGAGATTAGACGCAATCGCGGCTAGCCATGTAAACGCAAGGAAAGATAAATTATAGCAGAGTAAAGATAAATCTAATTATAAAAAGGCGTTGAGTTTTGTAATTGATTGAGGGAGGTTTACAAGAAATATATAGGTTTTTGTAACTATTTACAGATGGTTACATATAATGGTTAAAGACATCGGTTAATGAATTCGAAGGACTAAATAACTCCATCATCGAACTTTTCTAGACAACAGAGCTGGTGCAGGACCATTCTTTCTTTCCTTTCCTAAGACCACCTCAAGGGTAAAAGAAATTACTTTAAGAAATATTCTCAAATCTCCGTTACATTCTTGATCAACTCTACATATTGGTATGAGATAAGGATTGCTTATGACCTTTTATTTTATCGATCCCATGCTGTGGACGAGTTCGATTTATACTTTGTCGAATAAAGACAGCAAACATGCAGAGAGATCGGAATTTTGGAAAATGCAATTTCCCTAACTAATTTTCACTAGTCTCTAAAAAACCTCAGGAAATTTTATCACCATTCGATCACTTGAAGCGAAAAGGTTTGCTTTCTTTGATCCGATTCACTAAACAAAACATAGCAGACCCTAAATTTTTTTGTAGGCATACCAAAGTTTACGCCTAATTCTTAACATTCCTTCTGAAAAGGGAGACTTTGAGTTCAATAGCATCAATTCTAAAAAGCTTGAACATGCGGACATCTCCTTTCTTTAGAGAAGTTCCCGAGCCACGTTGTGTGTAGTGCAGGAGCTTCAGTGGTCATGAGCCGTCCGAACATTTAAGAGTCGCGGCTTGCATGCTTCCATCGATGCGCCCCTTAAGAAAACAGTGTGGCACAGTCTGCGGGGTTCGATTTTTTATCAGCAAATGATCTATGAGTAAGAACACAAAAGGTATGATAATTAACACAAGTTAACCAGACCAAATTATGCACGAGTACTATTATCTCAGGATCTCTTCTTACCACATTTTGCTTCATTTCTTTCTAACATTCATTTCCATGAATACTTCAAAAATCAAGATCTCTATGGACTGCGGACAAGAAAAAATTCAAAGTGTCTTGCTCTCCAGAGGGCCGTTTCTTAAGTACATGAACCTCTGAGAAAGCAAAACAGAATAACAATAAATACACTTTGATGAAAAACAAAAAGTTCAAATTATCCCCATCTGTTAATTTCCAATCAAAAACTCAACTCTAAGTTTTGAGAAAAACCTCATGTATTGAAAAAGGATATGGTGTAATAAAAGCACATACCACAGTCACAGTGAATGCAGTCTGAAGCTTCTCTTCATTCTGCCTCTGACTCACCATCAAAGGAAGTTGCAAGCGCTCCAAATCTTCCTCTTTCATGATCACACAAACAATCCCAGCGCCATGCTTCACAATAAATGCCATAGCCTCAGGTGTTGCCATTTCTGCTGCCATTATAAGATCACCCTCATTCTCCCTGTCCTCATCGTCTACCGCCACTACAATCTGGAATTCAGTTCCAACCATGACATAGACATTTATGGATGAACAATTAAAATGCACTCGACGATGTGATACAAAAAGCATACCAACCTTTCCTTGGCGGATGTCCTCAATTGCTTCTGGAACAGATGCAAAGCCTGTTGTGGGTTGGTCCAAGTCAAATTCATCATCTTCAATGGGGAAAGAAGTGCTTATAGGTGCAGTATCAGCTGCAAGCGCTCCAAACACTACTGCATCAGGCTGCAATTGAATGCCAACTGATTCCTCACCAATCAGAGTCTCGCTCACCGCAAAATCACCAGGATAAGACAAAGTTTCACCTCCGTCAGGTATCACTGCAGCTTTTGCTGCAACAACACCCCTCCCACTGGAAGATAATTTACCACCCAATGAAACCGCAGTTATATCAGATGGAAAACCAATTTGCGAAGAATGGTTTGCCTGGAGCAGCAAATTGGATGATTTCGAGTTCCTGGAAACTCTGCATGAAAAATGGCCACTTAGATTTTAACCATGAGGATTAGCTTCAACAAAAACATCAATCTCGGTACATCCTCAAAGCTACTTAAACTCGGCGCAGCATCCACTCTCTAAAAGTCAGAACTCTAAATGAAGGAACCAAATGTCAATCATTTCAAACAACTAGTTAGGAGCATTCGATGCCTGGAGAAGCACCCAATATAGATGCCCACCAGGGATCTCCCAACTTCTTATATGAGTGCTGATGTACAAATCAGTCGTGGAATTAACAAGGAAAAAGGCAGGAAGATTTTGCAGAGTGAACACAGGCCATCAACTTCACCAATCACTTCAAAAAGCACATCATGCTTTGTTTACTTATGGACAAAGCCAAATCTCCAATTTCCAGACAATGTTCTTTTGAAAGACAAAGACCAACTCATCCCTTGTGTGACAAGGAAAAAAAAAAGCCTTTTTATCAAGTCAAGCAGAGGAAGATGACAAAATTAAGTCAGCTTAGTGGTTTCGATTGTGCACTCACTTCTAAGCTCCCAAAGATGGCTAACCACAAAGCTAGTGACAAACAGAAAATCTCGTCCACCATTCCCGAGTTCACTTCGAATTCTAATGAATTGAGAAACTGATAAGAAAATATTGGATGTGCCCAATTTGAGAATCTACTGCAAACAGACAAATAGAACCTAGGAAAGCCACCAACCCATCACCCAACTCACAAAACCTTCAAAAGCAACAGACCAAACACAAGTTCGAAGCCAAAGTGAACACCAAAAGCACCAGAGACACTCGGCCACAATTAGCCACGACAACTACCATGAAAGGACAATAAGATGCTATTCAAGATGCTATTCATTGGTTTCTCACGCAAGATTTGAGTAGGCATGATGATTGAGCTATAAATTTTGATTGAACTATCGTGTCCCTGGATTTCATGGAAACACGTTGATTGAACATGAACGACGATCAGATAATGTCAACCCTGAATGTACAGTGTTGTAAATCAAGAACTTAAGAGGACTTCTTATGCAGCAAGGGATCAGATACCGAGCGAGCATATCCGCATAGAGCTCGTACTGAGCAATCATCCCGAGGGCCCACTTGTCTTTCAGCTGCCTACAGAGGTTCAAATCCATGTCTTAGACCACCGATCCATCTCTGTAGGGGCGCGTGCACGGAGGATCTGGAGCTGAAAAGTGACTGGATCCATAAAAGTGCCTGAAATCAGCTTGCTGTCGCTTCCCGTCGCCTGATGTGAACAGATTGGAAAATGATTCTGTTCCTACCCGATCAATGAACTGTTGGCAACGGCAGCGATCCCTCTCAAGGATAGGATTGACAATGAACATGTTCTCATGCTGCCGCTTCTCTCCTGTGCAAAAGGCAAATGGCATCATCTACGCTTCCTAGATTGTAGATTAGTTCAGTAGTTGAATTTCAGTCTTTCAAGTCCAAAAGGAGAAACCAAAAAATGTACAGCTCAAGCTTCATGACGTGACTAACATGCAAGCATAAGATGTTCACTCCTGAAGCACCGGCAGCATCTTTCATTCTCTTGTGATCCAGAAAGGAAGCAGTTGTGGGAAGAACCATAGAGTTTTGAATAAGCCCCACTCTGACAACTCGTGGTTCTCTTAATTACTCCTTGTCTACCATAAAGCGAAATGCCTGAAAGAAAATCAGAATAAATTGATCAATTCCACAAAACTGGTCAGAATGAATAAAAATCAAAGGATCCTGCCAAGAACTGCAGTAATGTTTTTCAATAAGAGCAAACAACTACAAAATAGCGACTGCCACAAAGAATATGTAAGAGTATTTCTTAGCTTCAACGATAGCAAGTTTAATCAACTAGAATGGTTTGACGACATCAAACTTTGCACATTACTCTATCAGTTGGCTCACCAAGTCCACAGAATCCCAACATGGCACAAGACTATGCTAGTCAGACTTTCTCACACCTTCCATCTCATAGAAAAACTCAGAACCAAGAATCTATGCTAAAACAGATTTCAGAATAGCTCATTTCCCGGACTATGCTCTTCAAGACCTCCCTAGTGATAAGCTCTCAATATTGCCAAAGGACATCTAGACCAGCTCTTTGAAATTCATTGCTTTTAAACAAATATTTCCCTAGTTAGGACCATATGTATGAATCTCAGTGACATAATATTAGTCGGTCCATGCTCTTTTATCTATCACAGGCATGAAAGATTACCGAGTTATAAATAGAAGCTCCCTATGCCCCTTTGCAGAGAGAACAAGGAGCACACATCGGAAGGTCTTTGCTCATGTCCCTCAGAGAACTTCCAAACAATTGTTAGCCTGAACTTTCATTTGCAGGCCTGAGCAATGCTGGAGGAACTTGCTTCAGAGGCTATTGAGGTGACATTAGATTAAGGCAATCATAAATTGAGTGTTTGTTGGGTGGAGTTAAGCAACTTTGTGGTCCACGGTTGCCAAAAGGAACATAAGGCATTGAAACTGATTGCCCTAGAGAAAAGTACGCCAAAAAGCTTTTCCAGTCCTTTCAAGATGTTCAGTCATGTCACCGATGACAAGCAAGTATTTCTTATGCACACGCTCAGATTCGCCATATGCTCCAAGCAGGAATGTGCTGAGAAGACAAGTGTCATACCATTAAGAAAACTATTTTACATGAGGAACCTATTTGATTTATAGCGAGTCTTTATCAAACTCCAACCAAATGGTATTGAAGCACATGAAACAGTGCAGACTAGTGTGACCAGGACTCTTAGCAACAACCTTTAAATCAACACATCCAGTAAGCACCACAAAAACAAAAACAGTAGGATCACCTGTATGTCAAAGTTACATTCAGATGAGAGAGCTTTGGCAGAATATGCCAGAGGATCAACTTGAAGAGTCCTTACACAATTCAATCCAATATGTAAACGACTGACTTCCTGAAATCAATATCATAAAGATTTGACAAAAAAGTAAGATTGTATCACAACGCAATGACATGCTTTGAGATTTTGACATTTTAGGAAGAAGGCACCGATTGCTCAGTCATTCAGTTGTCTCAACAAATATTTTCATGGGCGGTTGATCCGTGTCAATTCAAAATTCATTCGGAATAGAAATTACTCGATCAACCCCAACTTTCTATACTAAGACTTTAAGCTGTCTATCCTTACTTCTTGTAAATTCTTTTTGTGTTCAGTCGTACGATTCGGGAGGCCACAACCATTCCAATCGTGAAAACTAACGGAATAATACCACTAGAATTCCTAAGATCCACCTTTCTGACGGAAGTCCAGCTCCTATTTAACTCGACTAGTAAATGGTATGTCTACATATGCAGACCCGAAAGATGCAGAGCATATACAAAAATTCTCCTAGATTGACTAATGACATAAATATTCATCTAAACAGCAAAGCCTAAGTTTAATTGGAAAAAGTGAGCAGAGAGATGAGACAAATCGAGCAGAACAGAATCGTACAATCTGACCACATCATTTGCGTATTTCATCCCAAGATTTTACTACAGCAATCCTTCTCCATGAAGCCTTTCCTTTCCTGATCAGCACCAATTCGAAATCTGTAGATGCTAGCACCATCAAGCTTACAGAAAAGCGCCAGTGCCAGAACATCTTCCCCAAAACGAAACTATGTCGTTTCTAATTCCATGGATTTCACGAAATCAACTTCATTTCCTTAATAAGCTCAGGTCAAAATCCAATCGAAGAATAACACTCGAGAAATACACGCCAAATCAATCGGATCAACAGCTACAAGGATTCAAATCGACCGGACACTGCTCCGTGAGCCAGTATCGATCGAGCGACACTGAGGAGAGAGATGCAATGGAGAAAGGAAAACCTGAAAGACTTGGGGGTTGAGATCGTCGCGGAGGAGGCGATGGAGCGACTCGTATCCGCAAACAGAGCCGTCCCGAGCTGCCGCGGCCTCCTCTGTAGCTTGTCCGTTCTGCATCGTCTCTTATGATGCAGAAGCAAAGAGAAAAAAACCAAAGGATGAGAATGGCTGCATTAATTGGGCCTTACTTATTCCGTGCGCGTTTGGTTGTTTATGCCGATAACCTTTGTATGGCTGCATTGAGATCACCCTCCGACTCCCATTCCCCCAAGTCCCACTCGTCTCTGAACAGTGACACATAACTTAGTCTTGGTGTGCTTAGCTTACCCTTAGAAAAGATGTTCATTTTGGGGCACTCTTCCACTTCAATCCTCAACAGGGATGGAAACCTCAAGACGCAACTTGTGGTGGAGGAGAAGCATTCTAGGCTTGGCATTTTTTTGAGCGTCAACCATTTTAGGTTCCCAAACGAAATCACTTTTCCTTCTTCGTTTTCGTCGTCTGCCACTACTTTTTTCATTCTTTCACATTCTATTATAGTCATCTCGGTGAGATGGACCAAACTTGCGATCGCTGAAGCTGTCCCTAGATGTACCAATCCAGAGGAAGTCATCACCACTAGCTCCGTCAAATTCCGAAAGGATATCTCGGCTGGAAATAATGTTGTCAAACTAGGACATTCTTGAACCTCAAGTTTGTCAATACTCCGAAGAATTTTGGACACTAAACAGTCTTTCCTCCATACATGCTTTATGTTGTGTAGCTTGCTTAACTTGAGTTCTCTTAAATGTTCAAGCACCAAACATTTTCCCTCGTCAACAAGCCCTTCATCGGGGAATAGTTCTTCAAAAGCACTACAAAAGAACTCAAGGCTTTGTAGGTTCCGAAATCTTTGTAAGAGGGATATGGGAGGAAAGACGGCATTTTCATCATGAAAACATGCCAATGTTAGTTCTTTTGGCTTGCCAAAGATGTCCTCGAAAAATTTTCCATTACGTATCATCTGAATATCCTTATCGACCAATGAAAGTCTCTCTAAGGTGAAAATACCCTGCGAAATTGCCGATACAATGAGAGAAGTAAATTCAACAAGATTCAGCGGTAAATCATGTGCCGTAAAAGGCAAACCTGTCACGGGATGCACTCATAGTGTTACTAAAACATATGAGGTTCGTTACGTTGTCTAAAAACTATAAGTAAGGGGGTTTCGAGTTTTCGTTAGTATGCGGTGGACGTGGAACATAACGGGGTGAATTAAAGAACAAAGAAGAATGCGGTGAATTAGGGTTCCAATGCTTTTATTTCTGAAATGAAATTAGAGTATGTTTTTTAAAGATTGTACAAAATAAAAAAGAGAAGAAAAGTTCAATGGTGAGAAACGTGAGAACAATGGAGAGGACCATGTGTCAAGTTCTCATTGACCTTCCCAAGTACATTATATTTAATTAGATTAGTTAAGGAATATCTTATGTTATAAACTGATAGGCAAGGGATATCATGTTAGTATCATGATATGATTAATATGCAGTGAACATAAGATTACTAAGTGCTTTAAAGAACAAAGTAGAAACTGAGGGAGAATAGTTGAAGTCATACCTTCTCAAATGAAGAGCGTGTTTCTTGGTCCGAAATGTCCTGATGATCATTTTTCTGAGGCCACTTGTTCATGGTTGCCACAAAAGGAAACATGCTTAGTTTGTCACAATGTGTCACTCGAAATTTCTTCAAGAGTGGCCGGTTCAAAGTAGACAAGTTAGGGCAGAAACGCTTGAGTTGTGGCATAGCATGGAACACCAGAGAGGTTAATTGCGGGAAAAGTGCTTGAGCGGTAGTGGAGTGTGGAGTGTTATCCCCACTTGCGACTATTTCCTTGATTGCACAAAACTCCACTCGAAGTTTCTCCAATTGGTTTAGACTTGTAGCCACCCAATGCGGAAACAGATTTTCAAGGCTCTTACAATTATCAACTTTTACTTTCCGTAAATGTTCAAAAGTGAGAGTATCTCGAGGACTATCCATCCATATTTTGCTTAAATTTTCCATGTGAGAGAGAAATATCGACTCAAGCTTAGGAAATTGTACCCGCCATATTTGGAAAAATGACACCATAAATTTGATGACATTGAATTATGATCTTACTTTCCTCCCACAAATCACAACATTCTAGAACTCGTTAGTGACACAATCAACGAGAGGTTGCTTGATGCTTTCACTTTAATGGACTAATGACTAAGGCCATGTGCGGTGCGACAAAATAAGCTACCTTACGGCCTGTACTACCCGTTAATACTCATGCACAAAAAAGATAGGAGAACATTTCACCGAATTACGATCCAAAGAACGAAATGACGACCACAAATAACACATGAATACTTTTGCAATTTTCTTAAAAAGTTCGCATGACAAGAAATTTGAAGGCGGGTTTCTCACACTAACGAGGATCCCCGGGAAAATGCAACTAGTCTTCGTGAACAAATAAAACATGTTACGCAAAAATAGATTCTAATACCAAAAAAAAAAAAAAATGAAACGATTGTATGAGCTGCTATGAATTGTTCATTTAAGAGCACGTATGGAATTTTCATTTCATTGTGAATTACGTTATTGCAAATTGTCCCTACCGTGACTAGTTTCATACTTCTTTATCTATGATTTCGGTGATTGGGAAGATTTCGGTTTATCCAATTTGTGAATGGGTTTAAAATTATGAAGTTTTAGTTGGTGGTGACACCTATCTACAATTTAAGTTTAATCAATTTGCAATGGGTAACCAATTTCTTATCCTTGACCGATGACAGTGTGTGGCGTGTTGAGGATTTCGGAGGGAAAAACAAATGAAAGAAAAAAAAAGCGGATGTCGCATTGCAACTTCCATTGGTGCTCACATTTGACAAGATGTTTAATTTTATACATCAAAAGCATTGGATAAAGAAAAACAAGACCGACCTCCGGAGTAAAAAGTGAAGGAGTGCGGTGGTCTATCTCCATCAAAGGTTGCCAAGTTAAACTTCTCATCTTGGGACAGTTTGCGATGGTCAACTCTTCTAAACTAGGGCATTCCAGCCGATGATTCTTCCCCGAGAGAAAATTAGTCATATTGGGCAAGCATTCCAGCTTCATCCATTTAAGCTTAGGAAATGTAATCTTCTTCACTGCACTTCCCTGCCCTTCTTCCTCTGCGATCACTCCTTCCATTTGACCACACTCCTTTATTTCCATCATCCGTAGATTGGCAACACACCGAGCCATCGATGGAGTGAAAGCATGTCTCAAGTTGCTACATTTATAAAGGGTGAGGTTCATCATCATATTGAAGCGCGGCGTCCCTTGAAGATGGTTGTTCCATAGTCGCCACAACTTTGGTAGATTGACCAAGTCTAGATGTTGTAAACTAGGAAGCGCCCGAGTGCTTCGCACGCCCTCCAGCCCTTCAAGATTGAATACTTCTTCTAGCGACTCGCAATTGCGCACTTGCAATCTTTTCACTTCATTTAAAATAGGTATCAATCTGGATGGAATAGCGTTAGTAAATGATGGACACTTATCCACCACCCGTGATTCTAATTGCCAAGAAGGCTTGATGGAAATAAGTTCGCCGTGTCATTTTTCAATTAGCTCGGGGAACTCAGATAGCTGCATCGACTTTACTCCGGCAACCGTAGCCTATTAGAAAAGGCATCATTAAATGTAAACTTCTAGTTAGCAAAACGCAACAAGACCATCTAATTGAACAAAATTTGATAACCCATGCATACCATTTCTTTAAACATATTTTGGATGGTGATGTTGAGGTTTTCCTCCCAAAACCACGCTTCTGTTGAGACTTGTACTCTCTCCAACTTTGGCGCCTTTATTGGTCCCTCAGAGAAGAACTTCATGCTTGGACATCCACTCACAATGACATCTTCCAAGAGTGGGAACATCAAAGTGCATTTACTTGAGCTGAAACATCTCAAGCCCGTCAGCCCATCGAGCTCCATATACTTCAATTGATTGAAAACCACCACAAGCCCCTCCTCACCTCCATCGTCACAAATGACTTCAGTCAACATTTTGCATTTACTTATCCTCAATTTCGTGAGTTCCACCAAATTTCCAGCTATTGTTGGTGTGAACATCTTCGATAACCCATCACAAAATGACACATCTAGAGTCTTGAGATGTTGAAAAAATCTGGAAAATGGTGGTATTACTTTTAGCTCGTGCCTGGGGCCTTCTTTGGCTTCCACAATGTTGCTCAGCTCTTCTATATCAGAATTGCGTACAACCAGCTCTTGCAAGCTGGTTAAACTCCGAACAAGACGACATGTGGATATTGTAGATTCCTTCGAGAAATGATGAAGCTCGAGAACTCTAACCTTGTAGAAGAATTCTCCATCATGAGAATGCCCATGCCATAACTCCATCCGTCCACATAAATCCAATTTTAACTCTTGCAGATTTGAGAATGCGCCCTGAGAAATTAGTCAAGTCAGAATCTAAAACCAGCTTAATTAAAAGAGTGTTCGTGTATTGTGGGATAAGTCCTGCATTTTAAGATGTTGAGTCTCATGCAATTCGACGGAAGGAAATGCACCCCATGCAATAGACATTATCACCGATCTTTTACATTTGACTTCTTGTACCCACGTTTGCACTCAAGTAAATCCCTACATTCCCGTTTGCACTCAATTGTAATCACAATCGCAATTTGCCGGCGAAGCAGCAAGAAATTAATTAATAAAAAAATCTTGGGTCGTACCTTTTCTATCAAGAAGAGAGGTTGTTTATGAGGTGGCATCTCATTCTCAAGTTGCGAAGCAAGTATCTCCACTTTGCTACAGCCATCCACCTTCAAGATCTTCAATGCCGGCCAACGTAAAGCATGTGTTCCTGTGTAGATGCACTTCAACTCTGGTAGACGCTTAAGCTTGAGAGAGGCTAACTTAGGGAACGCATCCCTGGGATCTAGTCCGTCGTTCTCGATGAGTTCCACAATGCCACCACATTCATCGATCTTCAACTCCTCAAGTTGCATTAGATCCCCAGCTACTGAGGCTGGAAATAGAGAGGTGAGGCTCTCGCATCCGGAAACGGTAACATAACGGAGACACTGGAATTTGACTTGACTGTGAAGTTCCTTATCCCATACATGCTTTAGCTTTGATAATCCCCATAACTCCAACTTTTTTAACGGGAAACGAGCAATGGGATATCCATCTAGAGGACTCAATGGCTGCAGTTTGAAAACAACTTCAAGCGAATCACATGATCCTACCTCCAAACTTTCCAAGCTCTTGAGCCGTCCAAGAATGTAAGAAGGAACAATGTTCACTAGCTTGTTGCATCCATAAACACTGAGTGACTTTAGTTTGCGGAAAGACTCCGCAGCAACTTGATTGTCCCATATTGTCTCAATGCTATCCATACTCCAGATGCATAATGTCTCCAAGTTAGGAAACGCAACCTGCAGTATTCGCTCACGAAATTAGTGATTCCGTCGGTTCGAAAAGTTCATGAATACATGGGGAAGAAGCGGTGGTCCCGACAATCTTGGTCTATCCATTGTGGCCGCATCCTCATCTTGCAAAGGTCATACCAAGGCTTTTCTGTTTATGTTTTGACATATTATTAGTCTCTCCATGTTTTTTAAGGATTGTTCAAAAGACAACATGAAATATTTGAAAACAAAAAGGACGATATTCCTCAAATTTGTTTGATTTGTCCATATTAGCAAATTTCCTTTTTCATTTTACTAGAAGTAGTTTCAATGTTTCATTTTGGACAAGTTTAACTTCAAAATTAACGTATTATTCCCCATACTTTGTTAGTTAGCTTGTTAGGTTTCTATTAATTTACTCAAATTAAACATGTGCGATATAAATAATATTAGAATTTATTAAGTAATTATCTTTAATTTCTTCAAAATATACGTGAAATATGTCGGGGACATCATAACTTCCGGTTAAAGTCAATATCAATCATTTTTATTCAATATTATATCACTCTAAAAAAATTGAAAAAGTCAAAAAATAAAACAATGAAGAAGGGATTGCTTGGGTCAAAATGAACAAAACTTATTTATATCATTTTACACTTGAAAGAACTCAATATACTTAATTGATTGAATTTTCCTTTTAAGATTCATTTCTTTGTTACCGTGTTGGATGATCCAATTGTTAGATAAAAATTGTAGGCGCGTGCAAGCCATGCGCCAAAGATTATGTGCAGGGTCAGCAGTGTGGGCGCGTGTGGGCGGCTGTAGCGAATTTTTTTTTTTCGTGTTTTGCAACTGGCTGACAATTTCGCGATATTTTTTTTTTTTAGCACGTAAATTTCCCGTTTTTCCTTAAATTAAATATGCGTATGAGGTCCGATCGGCGCGTTCTTGGTACCGACGTGTTCATATTGAAATGCTCTATGTTGTGTTACATTTTTGTACATGTTTGAAGCATTTAAAGGTATAAAAATACGTGTGAAAAATATGCGTATAATTTGGGATATCAGTGCATTTTTAAGCTATATTTCCCTATTTTTTTTAAAGTACAGAATATTGATTTCATGTAAATGACCATTCATGGTTCATAGATAGCATGTATAAGATGCTTGCAATTTCAATTTGAAGCAAACTTGAACAATGGTAAGAGATCCATTGCACGTGGGAAACCTTGAATATCAAGAGAGTAGCATGTTCCGTTTTTGTCACTCGTTCTCGCCCATGAAAAGGAAAAAAAGAAGAAGAGGAATGCTAGCCAAAGAAATCTAGTTGGAAAAAGCTTACAACACAAAGCATGGATTGGACAACAATACCGACATGGACTAAAGGGTTACTAGATTGTATAAGGTACACCGTTGACCGAGCACAGTGAGGGAAAGAAGAGAAGTAAAGAAAGCATGAAGTAAGCACTCTGTGAACGTCCCACGCCCCTTGACGGAAAGAAAGTCTCAACGAGAACCACATTCCTTTTGCATGAGGATGTAGCTAAAAGAAATAAGAATTGAAAGGCTGGCAATTTACAATATGAATTAACTTGTTTTGAAATGATTATCCGACAAATCCATAAATGACATGAATTGATATGAACTTAATACACATAAATTTTATAATAAAAATTCAAAAATATAGTGCTCTCCAATGACATCGCTATATCACAATCTTTTACTATATAGTTATCGGGAGTGACTTTAACCACAGAATCTGAGAGTTGGCACTTGAGCTCCTTGGAGATTAATTATCCAACTTTTGTATGTATAGTGACTCTACTTTATATTCTTCATTTCAATATAAAATCACAATTTGAGGAGTAACTCTACTTTGGCTTATTCAGCTTCTATGGTGCGGTGATCATATGGAAAGCAATCAATTTTAACCAAAGTGGGCCTTGACGATCATGCTTTGTCTCCAATATAACTATTTATTTGTTAGTTTTACTTATTTAGCTGGCTGGCATAACAATTATCCATATGTATAAATCATCTTTTACAATCTCTTAATACTTTGCCGTGATTGATCCAACCCTCATTGATGTGAATTGAAACTAGCCAATTATTTGTAACGCTACGTGGCAACTTGAAATACAGAGCATGTAAACTTGTGAAGTGCTATGCCCATAAAGTTGATGCAATGATTGGATTTTTGTTATATTTAAGATCTTGACGTAGCGTTTGTTACATACCTCTTGATTGAAGAGGGTCGTATTGCGTGATGTGACACGATCCTCACTCCAAGCTTCTCGGGAACCTGTCATCGATTTTTAATTAGATGAAAGGAATGCCATCTTTTGCATTGCAATGATGAATCTAAGAAGATCTTTAACGATTAAACCAGAAAAAAAAATCAATCTTACACTTTCTGCGAGAGAAGCACGTCAAACTTTCCAAACTTGCAACCCATAAATCGGTTAACATCGGGAATACTAGAGTTGTTGATGTGTCTAATCCCAACCCTTCATCCTCTATGATGATCGTCTCCATCTTCTTGCAATCTTGTACATTTAGTTCTCTCAATTGTGCAAGAGATTGAACCATGGATGGGAAAAACAGAAACTCGAGGCTGTTACAGCCAAACACCTTCAATTGCTTTAATTTATGGAATCTCACAATTCCACAAGGATTCTTGTTCCATATGCACCTCAAGCGTGGTAATCCTCTTATATAGATGGTGTCTAGCTCAGAAAGAGCCTTGATATTTGCACTGGTGCCTAGACCGTCGAGGTCAAAAATTTCTTGCACCAAAACGCAATCTTCTACCTTTAAAGTGTGTAGCTCTTGTAGTTTTACCAGCGACCAGGAGTTGATGACCTTTGCGAGAGATTTGCATGAAGAGACCTCAAGAAATTGGAGACTGCTCAGCCCCAATGGAGATTCATCGGTCCATATATCTTCCAGATTAGGAAGTCCAGCCATTGTCAAGGACTCCAAGGATGGGATTGAAACCTGACGGATAGACCCATCAGCATACGTGCTATAGCAGGTTATTACAAATGGTTGCGGAAGAAAATTTACAGACTTTAGGATAATTTTTGCATTTACAAAAATCTATGATAACAAAGGCTAGTTTACAATCAGAATAGGTACTTCACGACCACAAAAACAACTAATGAACTTCATTTTTTTTTATTTGCAATATATTCGTGGACGGTTTAGAGTTTGTCTGCAATTTATTAACAATAAGGGAAACTACAGTCGTCAGGAAATAGCATTCATTCAGTTTGCTAATGACTACGAAGATTAGTGATCCTTAGAGCAAAAGGAAGTACATTCAAGATAAATTCCTTCCTATAAGGTAAACCACTCCCTCTTAGGTTATGTTACTACTTTGATGTTACATTGCTCATTTTGTCGGATGATTGCCAAAAAGTACTACACTATCTCACAATGCACATTACTACCATGACAAAATTATATAGAAACTGTAGAATGACCGTGGTTATGAAAGACATAGGCAACTTACAAACAAAGGACAACATCTCATGGTGTGATCAACAAGGCAAGTTTCAATCACGAGAAGTAAATTATTATGCTATAATTCCTTAATTACAGAAAGGTATGTCTAATTTACTACCCACCTAAGGAAACTTAGCAATCTTGAAAAGTAATTTAGTACTTCATAAGGGAAATTACTGTCATAAAAGTTTAGTTACTACAAGTAACTTCCTTTTGACGCCTTCGCCATCCACCTAAGCCCGCTTGGGCTTTGCCAGACCCAATCAATTTATGCGTGAAATATTGTAATTTATATAATAAGAATAAACCTACGACAGGGCTAATTTCCTTTCGTACTTGATAAATTTATAATGACAACTTAAATTTCTCTCCATGTAAGCTCATGTTTAATAACTTGCGAAACTAATATATTGCACGAGCCTTGAACTCCACCATCAACTTCAACGATAATTGTCACTGTTTGTCCTTAGTTTACTTACTTCTATTACTAACAATAACCAATTTAACAGCTTACCTACTACACTAAAAAATTGTTAAACAATTAATTACAATTTCCACCTATTTGTCACATGTGATTTTTTACAATGAGTTGAAAATTTCCAATATAAATAAAGAAAAATGAGGAAAAAAAAACAATGATCTTGAAAGAGATTATGACAAAAAATAATAATAAGATGGTTGACTTCGTGAAAAGGGCTTTGAAATATATCCCAAGCATATGAAACGATCAAAGAAAAGGCTAATTTTTTTTAATTTCATTGTGCATATGGCCTCCCTATTCAGCTATTTAATTTCAATATGCCCTAATTTATATAACCACATTTTCGAAGTAAGTGTTTACCGATTTAAATCTTCATGGGGGATCTCGTGAACTTTTTCCTTAAAGTCACTCAGTAATGCCTTCGACTACGAGATATTGGCACAAGTTGAAGATGTATGTTCTTTTTTTTTTTTCAATTAGAAGTTGAATATTTATGTTTGTTATGCCCAAAGTGCTTACATATATCTATATCCTTTATATGCTTTGCAAGTATGAATATGCGTGTAATTGTGTGCGTTTATCCTTTTAGGGCTTATGCAATGACTAAGTGCTTATTGAAACACACGATAGGGAAAAGATGTGCATCAATTAGATTAGCATCGTTGCTACTATTTGAAAACCCAAACCCCTTGCCCATTCTTCGTATTGATTTTTACTAAACCATCTAGATATCATATTTTTTCTTGCCGCATGCAAGCTGCAAATAACTCCAGCCCTATCAGAATCTAAATTTACATGGATTTCAATTTATTTGCTGGAGTTCTACGCAATGAAGAGTAACAGAAGATTGCTTTACGCAATTACAGAGAAGGCATGATTAGGATAATGTAATTAGGCAGAAAATGAACCGAAAAAGAAGAAGAAGAAAGAATAATGACAATAATCTATGTCACATCCAATTAGCAAATGAACAAAAGATCATCAAATAACATATTGTTTTGATAGAAAGTTACCTGTTGCCCGTTGAAGAATGCAACTTGAGTGCCAACATGGTCGTTTGATGCACAACTTGAAGGAGCCATCCCGACGGTGCAAAAGTTCTTCATATTCGGCAGATCATGCAAGTTCAAGACATGCAAATTCCGCAACTCAAGTTTGCCGCAATCATCCACTTCTACAATCTCCCGCATTAAGTGACAGCTGACCACTTGGATCTCTTCAAGGTGTGGAAGTTCTCTCAATAATGAAAGAGGAAACAAAACTTCCATCTTGTCACAGTTTTCAACTCGTACTACCTTTAATGCACTGAAGGAATTGGAGGAGATGTGGTTGTTGCATATCTTTTCCAAGTTGATGAGGTTATCGAAAAGTAATGACTCCAACATCTTAAACTCTGTATGTGATGGTAATTGGAGGACGTGATGGACGGAGGGACTATTCTCGACCTGTAGGTGCTTTAATTTCGGAAAGCCTTTCTGCGATAACGCGCAAATACTTTGCTCAATTCCATTTAATCCGTCTAAAATGAGACCGTCAGTTTTGCCTAATAAAGTCTGTATGCATCCTTTCCGAAGAATATCGCTCATTGGATCCAATCGAAGCTCCAACGTGCTCGACAGCTCCAATGTGCTGGACACATTGCGACTTCGCCAGCGTGGCACATTACCTATCCGGATTTGGTACTTGGTTAGTTTCTCGACGTTTAGATCCTCTGGGAGCACACTCGGATCGAGAATGGACACATGCAAAGTGCAGAGATTCTTCAAGTTATTCAACTCAATAAGACCGGCATTAGTGGGTGGAGTTTGCTCCACGGCATTCCAACGATCAAAACTATTCTCCATATACAACTCCTCCAATTTCATCAAGCTCCCAAGCACGCCCGGTTCAATTATCTCAAGTTTTGAGCAATGATTTAAGTCTAACAACCGCAGCTCCACCAATTGTCCAATTTCTTTTGGCAATCGTTGAATTTTGGAGTTTGCAAAGCTGAGAACACATAGCCGTTTTAGTTCGCTGATCATGGCTACATCCTCTAACGAACAATCATTTAGGCACAGAGTGTGTAAGTTCTCCAAGAACTGGAATGGCGAAGGTGAACGAGTGAGCCGCACTTGAGAAAGATGTAAGACCATGAGTTTTCTCATAGAGTTGAAACATGAGCCTGGGACCTTAAGAGATTCATTGTTTGTGAACAACAAAAAGATCCGCATTTCAGGGCAATCTAAGTCTTCAGGAAGCTCCTCCATGTCAACGTAGGGAAAGCATACCGATGTGCAACTTTTGAGCTTGTCCTTCGGCAATTCTATCACCGACTTATCATGATTTTTCAACACCAGAAGAGGGTCATCTCTTGAAGCTACCGAGGCAATGAATCCACGAACCAAGTCGTGTATCTTGAAACCATCAACATCTTCATTGTCTTCTAACAAAAAGGATGAGGCTTTCAGGGTTCGGATCAGTGAGCTCAACCTGTCTCTCACTTCTTCCATGCTGCTATCTTCTCGAAATAACCTCGAACCCACGCCATACCTCACCAAGTTTTCAAGAGAGGGCTTAGAGACACCGTAAACGACACATAGCCGTAACAATGACTTCACCTCCTTGCCATATTCCCCTTTGAAACGATTATAGCTCAACTGCAGCATCTCGTTTATTTTTTCATCGATTCCTTTGTTGGTAGACATCTCAATTTGTCTCAAAACATCCTTCCATTCGCGAAAATCGGCATCTCTAAAAACATTCGCCATTGCAATAATTAGGAAAGGCAAACCTGCACATTTGTTGAGTGCTTCATCCACCAGGGATTTGAACGGATCGTGATGAACTTTGTCGCCCACCGTCCTCTCAAACAATCTTTTTGCCTCTTCCTCCTTCAGCGCATCGAGGCGGAAGTCCCTGTCGCAGCCCATTTCCCTTCGCAAAACATCTTGAAATCTTGACGTCAACAGCAACTTGCATCCTATGACTTTGTTGTCGTGTCCGCAAGGAATGCCTACTGACTTCAAGTCAAGCCCTTTCCACAGGTTGTCCAGTATTATGAGCACCGTCTTCTTCTTCTTCTTCCCCTCATCATTTTCTTGTTTCGTCCTCTCCTCATCTTCTAGCCTCTCGCGCAGAAGCTTCGCTCGCAAGCTGACATTCTCTTCCTGCTTTATGTCACTAAGGCCCAACCCGTACGCGATCTCTTCTTGAATCCTCTTGATGTCTGGATTTTCCGACACGTCGGCCTTAGCGACCAGATCGAACGACCTCTCTTCCCTTATTCTTCTTTCAACCTCTTCCAAAAGGGTGGACTTGCCGGTCCCGCCCATCCCATGAACCCCAACCACGCTGTTGCGGTTATCAGCAAGAGCGGCTATGATTTGACGTTTGATCGAAGCTCTGGATTCGAAGACGCCATCGTCCTTGGCAGAAGGAGCGGAGGCCGCAGTGACATTCCCCGGAGCAGGATCAATGAAGGAGATGTCCCTGAATTCACTGCATTCTCGAGCGAGTCGCTGAAGGAGCTCGATCTTATCCTTGGCCTTTCTGCTGAACTGATAGCGACAATTGGGGTCGGGAAGAGTCCCGTAGCAGCAACTCTTACTCGCTTTTTCGAACTCTCCCAACAGCTCTCCCGCCTCCTTCAAGGCCTTCTCTGCAGTCTCGTGCCAATCGGTGACTAGACTGTAGACCATCCGAATATTGTTTCTGGCCACTTCGACGGCATTGTGGATCCTCTCAGCCTCGTACGCCAGCTTCCCGACTTCCTTCTGAAGATCCTGGGCGTAGCTCTTGGAGGAGATCACGTATCCGAATTGGCGCTTGACAGGAACAACTACCCACTTCAAGACATCCCACCCAATGGAAACAGCAGAATCCATCGACATTTTGCTTTGATTTTCCCTTTTCGAGAAAGAAAGAGCAATCAAACGGGGAGACCGAGAGAGAGAGATAGAATGAAGAGAAAGAGCAGCAGGTAGTGAAGAAGAAGAAGGATGGTTTGGCCGAGGAGAAGAAAGAGCGAAACAGAGCAAGGATGATTGAGAGGCGAAGAAGGGAAGGAGATTTGAGTGCGGAAAAGGACGACGAATCAATGGGTGAGCTTCAGTTCGGGAGATCCAACGATTTAAAATAAAAGAAAGTCCGCTGTCGGTCCCATCTATCCAGCCACCAACGTGGACCGACATCTCCTTCCTTTCCTCCACTGTTAAGTGGCGATGCACTTATATCTAATTCATGTTGACCGTTAGGTGACTACATGTCTCGAGTCTCTTGCCTTTCCATGTATCATATTCCGAACTTTGACAGGTTTATTGACAAAATAAATAAAGTCATCAGGGGCGTTCCCCTTGTAATTAAGTTGATAAGGACCTTTTGCATAGTAACTACCTAATTTATAGAGAATAAGTGTACATACTAGAAAAAAAATTACCATATGAAGTTAGCATTCTCCTCAAGTAGGCAATTATTTTGGCTACAATCTAGGGCCACAGGTGTGGAGGTTAAGCCAGTGAAACATCCCGCAAAACCAGTTAAGCTCGGGCCTTGGCATGTGAAAGTGGCTCTAACCCAAACAAGCTTTGCACGCAACTTGTGGGATTCAAACGGACGATTCCTTAGTTTCGAGCTGAAAATTTCAGCAATACCCCAACTAACCATACCAATCTTGGAGTTAAGCAAGCATGACGTTTTTGCAATGACGAGCAAGTTTAGTTTGCATTCCGTAATACTTCTTAAGAAAATGATTATGTCAACGTAAAAATTACCATACTACGGATATTCGATAATTTTACGAGAGAGATGCTCAATAAGTATAATGTCAAAGTAATAGTAGTATATGATGGGAATTCATTATATTGGACTCGGATATAGTTGAATGTTAGTTGGCTGAATCTCTATGCGTCTATTGGTCTCACATGACAAACATGCCCATCAAAATTGTTAGGTTGGAAAGGTCAATTTACCCCCGATTGTGTAGATGCATCATCGCCGTTTGAAAATATTTTGACTAAGTAAAAACAATAAAGTCATGAGGCACATAATTCTTGTAATTTTTTTTTGGTCGAAATAATTATTGTAATTAGGTCGATAAGATACTCTAGTTAGTAGTGCAAAAACATTCAATTAACCTTTTTTTTTTTTTTGCTTTTCTTTTGGTTAATCTTTATTTGGTTGGATTGATTGATTTTTGTTGATATTGCTATGATAAAACAAAAATAGAACTAAAAATAACATGTTTTTGCCATTAACGAATGTCTTTACGTGTGAAAGTTTTACCATATATGAAAGTCATTCACCCCTATAATAGACACATTTACCAAGTACAAGTAGCACATATTTAGAGTAATACGCAATCTTATCAACATACTAGAAATTGATCGAGTCAGATTGCTTTTCAACGGCAAACATCTAATTTTATGGTTAGACCAGTTCATTATGGAAGCCCCTCTTAAAAGATGCAACAGGAATGGCAGGATCGATCGACATTTTGCCTTGATTTTTTCTTATCGAGAAAGAAAGAGTGATAAAACGGGCAGACAGTGAAGAAGAATAAGAAGGGTGATTTGGCCAAGGAGAAGAAAGAGCGAAACAGAGCAAGAATGATTGAGAGAAGAAGAGGGGAATAAGATTTGAGCGCAGAAAAGGACGACGAATCAACGGGTGAGCTTCAGTTCTGGAGATCCAACGATTTAAAATGAAAGAAAGACCGCAGTGGGTCCCATCTGTCAAGCCACCAACGTGGACTTGCAAACCATATGTTAAACGTCGCCGTGAGTGCGATGATTTTCAAACCACAGTTGAAGGGCCAAACTGTTTTAGTTACATTCATTCAAGAATCTCAGAAATTCAACATGGCATGGCACTTGTTATTTCAAAATCTTATGGCGCTCAAATGATCTTTGAAAAAGTTATATACCAATCATGATTCTCAAGTGAGCATCATACATAAATCATGACACTTAATGATCCAAAAAAGAATATAATGCTTAAGTGATCGCTGTATAAAAATTATGATGTTTGTATCACGCATTTGATTATTTCTCTGCTTGACCGATCACGAGCACCAATATCTAAGTCTCTTTCCTTTCCTCCACTATTAAGTGGTCACGTACTAATATCTAATTAATGTTGACCGTTAGGTGACAATATGTCTTGACTTTACATTTATCATATTCCGAACTTTGAGAGGTTTATTGACAGAAAGCACCTCAAATCATTCCTTTAATTGGAAAAAAAAAAAAACTCAGTTCATAAGGAAATATTGAAGTTGTTTAATTATTTTGCCAACCAAAAGTGTTCGATTAGAATATTTGAAATTGCTCCTTAATCTGTATGTCCATTATGACTATCAAAAAGGTTACGCCTAATTTTTAAAAACAATGTTATGACTAATTAAAGTCATCAGGGACATTCACTTTGTAATTAAGTTGACAAGGACTTTTTGCATAGTAACTACCTAATATATGGAGAATAAGTGCACATACTAGAAAAAAAAAATTACCATATGAAGTTAGCATTCTCCTAAAGTATGCAATTGTTTTCGCTACAATCTAGGGCCACATGTGTGGAGGTTAAGCCAATGAAACATCCTACAAAATCAGTTAAGCTTAGGCCCCTGCGTAGGTGACACTAACCCAAAACGACTTGCACGCAATTTGCGGGATTCAAATGAACGATTCTCCAATTTCGAGCTGAACCGCACCAATCATGGAGTTAAGTAAGCATGACATTTTTTTAGTAACGAGCAATTTTACTTTACATTCTGTAACACTTCTTAAGAAAATGATTATGTCAACGTAAAAATTACCATACTACAGATATTCAATAATTGTACAAGAGAGATGGTCGGTAAGTATAATGTTAAAGTAATAGTAGCATATGATGGGCATTCATCATATTGGCCTCGGATATAGTTGAATGTTAGGTGGCTAAATTTCTATGCATCTATTAGTCTCACATGACAAACATGCCCATCAAAATTGTTGTTTTTTTTTTTTTGTCCAAACAAGATTGTTAGGTTGGAAAGGTCAATTTACCCCCAATTGGGTAGATGCATTATCACCGTTCGAAAGTATTTTGATTGAGTCAAAACAATAAAAGTCATGAGGCACATATTTCTTGTAATTAGCTTGATAAGTATAAACTATAAGCTAGTTAGTAGTGCATAAAATTCAATTTTCTCGTCGTATCTAGGAAAACCAAAAACCCCTTTGTGGTTGGTTAGTACATCCTCTAGTACTTTTTTTATATTTTAAGAGGAGCTTCCATCATCAACTAATCTAACCATAAAATTAGATGTTTGTCGTTGAAAAGCAATCGATTCCGATCAATTTCTAATATGTTGATAAGATTGCGTATTACTCTAAATGTGTGCTACTTGTACTTGGTAAATGTATCTATTATAGGGGTAAGTGATTTTCATGTATGGTAAAACTTTCATATGTTGTAAAGACATTCGTTAATGGCAAAAACATGTTATTTTTAGTGCTATTTTTGTTTTATCATGGCAATATCAACAAAAATCAATCAACCAAACCAAATAAAGATTAACCAAAAGAAAAGCGAAAAAAGATAATAAAATATATTAATTTAGATTATTTTCATTTCACGAAAAATGAATGATTTCTTATAAAAATGAATGAATGAAGAATGCATTTTATCTTTCACGAAAATATCCATATATAAATTATTGTCGACAATAAGAATATTTTTAATTAGCTAATTATTTTAAGCTATATAAGTAATCATATTTTAAAACATATTTTTCAAATTTTTTATTTTCTGTGAAATAAAAAGAGCCCCTAGTTGAAAAACATATTTTAGGGCAGTTTTAATGGTCAAACCAATGGAGGCAGTGGGTTAGGCTCAAATTCCTGCCCGGACAAATAAAATTCAAGAGAGACAGAGAAAATATTGGGTACCCAGGAGGTGCCGCCGCTTTTTTACCCACGTCCACTCACAGAAGGACACGTGTCTATAGGCCCACAATTCAAATTTTTCAGAAAACTCTTCCCCCACTCGCTTTCCTTTTTCCGTAAACACCCCTTTCTCTTTCGTTCAAAAACACAGGCCGAGATCCTCGTGCTTTATGCAACTCGGTCATTTTGTTTCACATTCACTCACGCCTGCGACGACGCCCTGCTGTCTCGTCGACGAACCACGCTGCCCTTTCGCCGTCGCCTCCGATGAATCACCAAGCGAACCAAGAAGAAGCCCTAAAAAAACTAGGAAAAAGCGTCTTCCCAGATCATTGTCGCCGGCACACCTTAGAGATAGAGAGAGACAGGGAAGAGACCCGTGTGCGGTTTTTTCTATTATTTTTTCTAAATGGTTCGTGAAAGAAGAAAACATACGTGAAAGAAGAAAACGCAATAATTCAGAGATCTTTTCTTTAATTGTTGTTGCCCCTGTTCATATGTCCGCTGCGATTCGATTCTGGGTTTATATGGGTGATGGAAGTCCGTCTTTCCTTCACACCAAGATATCGGCCTCGGTGACCGGCCGGCGATGGATTAGTCGACGGACGCCGAGATCTTGGCGCGGGGGAGGAAAGCGGTGGCGTGCTGGAGATCGAGCACCTCGCCGTGGAGCTTGTCTGATTCGGCATCGATGAGGACCAGCTCGTCGGCGGGGTCGTGGGCAAGCAAGACCGAGGAAGAAGAAAGGATCTTGGGGGGTGTCATGGGTGAGGAAGAGAGGAAGGAGAAAGATGGAAGGGTGTTTTTGGCAAAAGGAAAGTGAATTGGGAAGAGTACCCTCAAAAAATTTGAACTATAGGCCCACCAGACACGTGTCCTTCTATGAGTGGACGTGAGTAAAAATGCGGTTGCACCTCCTCTGGGTACCCGACATTTTCTCAGAAGAATGCAGTTGAAGTTCAAAAAGGTTTACTGAATGGTAGCAGGCTACTCCACGTCGTCACTGGGCCAAAATAAAATTTAAAGAAAGATGGCTGTCGCTGTCAGTCGGTAGATCATTGTAGCATGACTATTAGGTGAAAATAAGTCTTGATTTTTTTTGTCTTGTCTTCAAAGGCTGCAATGAAGTCACTTCATTGAAGTGTATGCCAGCTGTGGGCGAGCGCAATAGTCATGACTTTTGTGTGATGTGACCTTAATCCAGACCCCACATGTCCCCCAATTCGTTGCGAACTCTTTTTTTTTTTTTAATCTCAGAAAAATCCACAACTTTAGATTCAATTTCAAATCTATTCTAATTTTTTTCTATCTCAAAAAATACCTTAAACTTTAGTATCAGTTCCGAATTATCCCGAACTTTTTTATCTAAGAAAAAAAATCACCGATTTTTACTCTAATATCAATTCTACCCTATTAGCCCTTTGTCCTAAAATTGCCGTTAGTCATATATAATTTTCTTATTATAGAACGGCTTAATTTTGGAGGACTTCTTTTCTGGGGTGGAATTATAATCTACATGAAAATGTCATGTCCGTCCGTTCGTATTTATCATCCTATTACTTTGCTAATGCGAATTTTTTTATCGATGTAAAATGTCACGTCAAATTGGGATAGGATCACTAAGTATACATTGTAAATTTGTGAATTTTTAGATAAAATAAAATTCGAAATAGATTTGAGATTGCACTTAAAATTTTGGTTTTTTTTAAGAGAAAAATTAAGTTCGAGGCAATGGTAAAGTGAAGATGGACGTACGCATAGTGATACAAAGTATAACTTGGCCCTTGGTGTCGGATGCCGCTTGCACCAGCGCCGACTTGAAGTGTTTTTCACGCTGTGCCTCTGCAGTGCATAGTAATGGTGGGACAGAATCATGACTTTTCTCTAAACCCCAAGCCTTCACCGTAAGGGTCTAACTCCTGATTTCTTGGAATGAGGGGGCTTCAATAACGTGTGATATTTTTAATAAAGGGCGATAGAAAGACGTATATGACGAGTCTTTATACCTAAACATTATTTTTTCTTTTCCCAGTGAGTCACATTTTGTTTATTAAAATATCGAGAATTTTCAGATTCTCTGGTGATAGAAACACTACTTTTTTTTTTATTGATAGCTAGTATCGGACATCCAACAATTTAGAGCCTTAGCAAAGAGCTAGACCACGAGAAATGAAAAAAGAGATTAGTACAGACTACGGAGCTTAGTTTATGACTTAATTATACACCAGTCAATTTCTCGAGTATTGGAATGGATGATTTTCGATATTATTGTCCCTTTAATGGACCGGTCATCATCATCAATGTCCATATCTCCGTCCTTTCTCCCATTACTAATGGACATGCATTGATGATATATCCATCCTTTCATCCTTTTCCACAGCTAATGTACTAATCCTAATCCATCCTTTCTTCTACGGTTAATAGAAAAATATTGATTAGGTACCAATCCTAGACCCGCTCATTGCGCAGGTTAATGAGATTATATTCAAAATATAGAAGCAACGTCATAATTAAGATAATTGTTAGATTAGAATGTCAATTGTAACTGTTGCGTTAGATGTAACTTCAATTAGAATTGATAGATCATAATTTTTATTGAATATTGCTACTCCATACTTGATAAAGTTAATAAGGAAATCGATTGTGAACCATGACATTGCTTCGTAGTCCCTCATTCTAATTCTAGTTATCACAAATGCTTGGGTCTATTTAGAGTTTTTACTTCTAAGATTCATGTTCCAAATGCTGCGGTTTTTTATGCTTTCAAAACCATAAAATTATTCACAAGTAGGTTTATATGTTTTTTCATAATCTATAAAACCTAATTATTCTATTTTTCAAGTTTTTTTAGGGAAAGCAAAACACAGAAAAATGTACCTAAAAAGTCTAAACATATAGAACAAGTTAACTGTAGAAGTCCGACAAAAATGATGATGGAATCTTTTCGGAATCACTCTTGCATATTCCGAGTTCATGACAATCATTCTAAACAACATTGTCAATATGAATATGAATATAAATCTTTTCAGAAGTGTGTTCATGAACAGATACTTTCAGCTCGAGTTGTTCAGATTCATCTACTTACTTAGAGAATTCTCAAGTTTTGTGTGAGGTGTTGTAAGAGCGACCGAGAGGATCATCTCTTGTAACCTCTATTGATTCATTTTAGTAGAATCCAGCCAATCGATTGTCATCGTGGGAGAGTGGACATAGGCCTAACAAGTCGAACCACTATAAATTCAGCGTGCAATCTCTCTTTCTCTAAACTCTTAATATTTTGTTAGACCGCATGCACGTTGTTTCACTGTTCTCATTCTAATTGGACTTGAAACTGTTTAATTCGGCATTAAGTTTCATTTTTATTCAGAAGCACCTATTCACCCCCCTCTAGGTGTTATTGCTAGATACAACAAACACAAGGTGAGCATTCGCATTCCAAATGTATTTAACAACTTCAATAGAAAATGTAAATAATTAACTTCAAGTATGAACAAAGGCACCGTAGGCTAAAACTAACATTTGGAATAATATATGATAAATATATCCTTAGACCCGCGCAACGAACATGCAATAGTAGTGAGTGACCTTGGGTCTCTCAAATAGTTTACAAATTGCATTTTAACTACTACAGCTGCTATTGTTGCTCGTGAGTGAGTGCGTGGTACCCAATGATAGGTTAAAGCTGTCGATGATGCGAGTAGTTGAGATGTGCTTGGGTCTTTCTCTTTTTTCACCTATATGTAAAAAAATGATATCTTAATCCCCATTTTGAATCAATTCGTGTTTTAGAAACGAAGTACTTCCTTTGATTAGTGAAAACGAGACGATGTCCCTTTGACTTGTCCATTATCTGCAATCATCTCAACTACTTGCGTCACCGACCGCTTTCACCTATCCACAAGGGAAATGGATGAAGAAGTTAGTCTATTATGCGAGGTGTTTTCATTGGAACGACTACATGAAAAAAAAAAATGTTACGAAAATTAATTAACTTAAAGTATGAACAATGGGAAAATCCCTTAAAACTAACATTCAGAATAATCCATAAAAAATATATTCTTAGACCCGTGCAATTTATGAATATCTTGCTACTTCTATATTAGCTTCATCTACGAATTATCACTAACTGTATTTTTCAATCAATAGGGAGAAAAGATGGCCACATCCCCGACATACAAGTTTGATAGTTCCACATGAACCTCATCTGGTCCTACTACTCATGAGTGAGTGCGTGGTACCGAATGATATTGTTCCTCATGTGATTCCATTTGTCATAATAGTGAATTGTGAATCTTTTTACTTAGTAGCACATTCGCTATGCTTAAACTTTTCATCGTTTGTCGAGCCCTACTTCGGTTTCTATTCCTTTGTGCCTTTTTAGGTGTTTTTTTTTCCCTATTATGCTTTGAGATTCATTATAATAATAGTCAAAAAGAAAAACGAAAGATTGCCTTGTCCATCGCCCGATTCCAAGGATTAGCTTTTGGTAGAAACAGTTCTGCCAAGTGCCTGGAGGTCCTTTTCCATATACCAAAGAGTATGATTTGCCTTTTCATTGTACCAAAGAGCACAAATATACACTATCAATCATTTACATCAAGCGCTTGTCTGAAAATCAAATGCCGCCATATATAAATTAACAGAACCAATTATAGTTTTCATTACAGATGTAATTAGATTGCAAATGCACAGATGCCAATACTTTTGTCTTGGCCGCATGCCGCCACAAGATTTAATTCACGTATTGCTAGGTGACCCTGTGCGCCAATTCCGATTATGAAGTGACAAAAGGCCTTCCTCCTTTGATACCCACGGAAATAAAGGTAAATCAAGCATCCTGTTTACCATTTTATAGAAGGAAACTCTTTGTCAAAAAGTTAAAGAGTCGCACCTATTTTTCCTGTTTGTGCCTTGTACCAAGGCAAAAGCACATGTGGACCCTTGGAATTTCCAGAGTACTTAAGAAAAATACATAATTTTGATAAGTATAGATAAACGATTGTGATAAATAACATCTGTAATTTCTTTCGTACTATTGGTACTTCCATCGATATTTGTTTGTGGGCACTTGTCTAAACCAAAACTGGGCGACGATTAAAGCTCGAAATGCATATAAAACCTTCAATGACTGATTGCAATACCTAGTCGATAAGACAATGCTAGCATTCAGCAAGAGCGTGGTGGATTAGGACTTCGCACGCTACTCAATGTTGCATATCAAAACACTCGTATTTTATTCGATCTCACGTGGGACTCATAACATTCAAAATTTGCGATTAACCGAGATAAACTAAAATTTATCAGCTGAGCATGATCATTCATACTAGCAATCCAACGGTTCAGAACCTTAACAAAGACCATAAATCACAAGAAAGAAAGAGGAGATGAGTATGAATTATGCAGCTCGATCATCTCACATTAGTTAATTCCTTGGGAAGCTGAAAACTTGGCAGCACACTGCTCCAAGTCGTCACTAGCCAAGCGTGAAATTAAAAAATGACCGCTCTCGATCTTCTCAATTAGGACAACAATTGCGGACTTAAACTGAATTCTTTGCTTGATTTCTTCCCATAATAATATTTCAATTGAAATCCCATCAACCGGGTCAGAGAATATAATAAAAAATAACTACCAGCTGTTAAAGTAATAAAATGATTCGACTTGGATTATCGCTTGTTTAATAAGTAATTTTTATTGTCTATCATTATTCATAAAACAAAATGTAATTAAGAGAACAAATGGAAAAGGACAGGCCACACTCACCCACGCACGTTATACAATCTGTCATCATCGATACAACAAATGTAATCAATAAAGAGACCAAACGGGCAAGACCAGGCCACATTGACGTGACATGTATATCACTAGAATTCTAAAAACCATTCGAAATGGATTTAAGACGTCAAAACTCAACTCTATGTGGGTCTTTATGGATTTGCGTCATATCCATATTCAACCCATTTTGAGTTTAATAAAACGAGCAAAAAAAAACATTGCCACTATAATGGCGAAGATTCCTTTTGGTGCCTCCCAATACTGTCGAATTTAAAGTTGAAGATGCTAATGGGAATATGATTGGCTAGGTTATGCAGTAATTGTCTTATTGTTCATTTAATTGACAGTCACCTTTCCCATTGTCCGAATCTCCGGATCCTTTCCTCCATCCCTAATGGACAAACATTGGTAGGTACTAGTTTCAAACCCCCTCCTTGTGCAGGTCAATGAGATCATAATAAAACGTAAGAAGTAACATTATATTTAAGCTTATTGAACAGGAAAAAAAATTGATGTTTAAGTTTCAAAATGGTATACAGATCAAAACAGATCTCAAAAATAAAATGGCCGTATTTTTTTCTATATATTGGATGGCAATTTCTATTAATATTCTACTTAATGACACAAATAATTCCTGAACTTTGATTCAATGTGTAATGTAGTCCCCGAACTTTAACACATTGTGTAATGTGGTCTATAAACTTTTAGTTTGATCAAGATGGTCCTTGAACTTTTGGAACATGTTCAACTTAATCCTTGAATTAAAAAAAGATGTTCAATATAGTCTTTTTATTTATTCAAGTTCGGGGACTAAATTAAACATGTTTTAAAAAGATCGAGACCATATTAGTTAAGTTAAACTTTCAAGGACCACATTGTATATTGGGTTAAAGTTCAGGAATCATATTGGTCAAATTAAAATTTCAGGGACTATATTACATATTTCATTTAAAATAAATTTAAAAATAAGCTTAAAAGTTTAACAAAAAAAAAAACTCCATATACAATTACCGCCAACTAATATTTTTAATCAATAAATTGACAAGAACCTTAAGTCACCAACATACAAGTTTGCCAGCTCTTTCAAGAGGAGTAAGTGACCTTGGGACACTCAAAGAGTTGGCAAATTGGGGTTCGACTACTCCTGCTATGTATTTTCAATATTTTCAATATTACTATTCACGTGATTCCACTTTCATTGACCATAAAATGTGGATCTACTTATTTAGTAGCACATTTAATTTTCGTCTTGGGTACATGCCTTGCACGAGATTTGATTCACTTATTGTTAGGTGACCATGCGCACCTAGCTGGATTATGATGTTAAAAAAAAAGGTGCTCATCCTCCTTTCATACTAAAAATAAATAAATAAAGGTAAATAAGGCATGAAGACAAAAGATGCCAGTTATATTAGCTGTCACTTGATGTCTTTTTCAAACTCTTCCTCTGCAGGGAATCCTTGGGAAGCACAAAACGATGTGGACTTACAAACAATGGAGCAATACAAAAATTTATTAGGTACTAGCCCTAATGTTGTCTGAGTCGCCATCTTTACTATATAGAGATGGATGATTATTTGCATTTTTGTTTATATTCATTGACTAGGTATCCATCCTTCCTCCACTATTCATAGCCAAACAATTAATAAACAAACATTGATTAGGTAAGCCATCACTTCCTCCGTGTTTAATTTACAAACACTGATTAGGTGCCCGTCCTGAACCCGCTGGTTGTGTTGGTCAATAAAATAACCTATAAAATATATGATAAGTTATAACTAAGCTACTCGCTACGTTAGAATGTTAATTAAAATCAGTAGACTAGAACTGCTAAGGAAATTAAACTTTTTCCTAACATTGCTCCGTGGTCTCTCATTTTGATTGTAGTTATCCTTTTTCTTTTTCATTACTAATAAACCTAAACTATATCTTCGCTCTTAGTTATTGTGGGGGAGAGCAAAACGCAGAAAAATGTACTTAGTGTAAGTGCAGCCGAATAGAACTAGAAGTTGAAAAATGTGATGATGGAACGCGGCATGGAATCTTTTCGGAACCCTCTTGCATGTGCCTATTTTATGATAATAATTTAAAAAAAAAGGTTATTAAAATCCATGTTAATTATTGCCGAGAGCTGCTGTGCCACGTGAATCCCGTTAAAAGTGAATATTTCACAAAGGAAGCTACTATCCCGACGGTCCGATAGTACTGTTAGTTATTTCTAATCACACGATCTCTCAATCAATAAGTATTTTATGTAAAACACGTAGTGATTGTGTGTGAATTTACGGTTTATATTGTACTGTCTCTGATAGTATTATCGGGAACCCATTTCCCTTTCACAAATTACAAAGGCATTTTTCATGTAGGTCCCACATCGTTGGCTAAAAGGCGTACATGGATGGCTTAGTATTTACTAACTAATATGAAGCTTGCCGAGTTTAGCTGCTCCTAAGTTTCATTAACTTACGATCATCTGTAGGAAAATATTTTTTCAAATCACTCATTTTTTGCAAAACAAACAAAGCCTTACTCGTGTCTTAATCCTACTACATAACATTATATGGTTTGATAGAATGATCAGATTAAATGACAGCTGTGGCATAGTATAGCTAGAGCCCGTTATACACTTCTCCTTCTAACTCCTACAAGAGAATGACAAAAAGTAGATGAACATGACATCTGATCCGAATAGTGAGTCTGAACACCCTTCTCATCCACACATACAGGCCATACACACGGCTCCTCTAATTTGTGCATTCCCACTTTGTTTTTCTTTAACTTGTCGCATTACTAACACATAACAAAAGCCCATAAACTCACAAAGTTACCAACACTTGCATCTCATGCCCGAGTTTCTCCTCCTCCACCATCTCCTCTGCTATATACAAACATTGATAAGGTACTAGACCCAGACCCGCTTCTTGTGCGGTTCAATAAAATCACATATGAGATATAGAAGTAAATTTTTATTAAGCTAGTTGTCAGATTAGAAAGTCGACTGTAATTGTTACATTGGATGTGACTAATTACCATTGGAATTGTTAGATAAGTACTCCCGAGGAAATTAAACTTTTTCCTGTTCTTTATTCGCATTTTACACCAGTTTGCTTTCTTGAATACTGCTATTCTATACATGACAAAAATTAGTAAGGAAAATGAATGTGAGTCACAACTGACATTGCTTTGCTGTCGCTCTTTCTGATTCAAGTTAGCACAAATGCTTGGGACCGTTTGGACTCTTTTACTTCTAACACTTATTTTGCAAATATTGCAGTAGCTTTCAAAACTATACAATTTTGATAACTAGATTTATATGCTTTTTCATAAATTATAAAACCTAATTATTTTCATTTTGCAATCTTTTTGAGGAAGGCAAAATGCAGAAAAAAGGTACTTAAAAAGTGTGACAAATAGAACAAGTTAACTATATAAGGCGTAAGGCCAAAAAAAACTATGTAAGGCGACCCTGACAAAAAAAAAAAGGCTAGAGAAGGCGACAAAAACAATAATGCAGCGTCGTATGGGATCTTTTTATAATCCCTCTCGCATATTCCTAGTTCATGACAATAATTTCGAAGAACTTTATTAAAATGAACATAGATCTACGGGAAAAAAAATGAATAAGAAGTGACTTGGACAATAAAGAAATCTTATTGAAAGTGGTATTTCACAAGTTACAAAGTTGTTTCCATCTGGTCCGCAACGTGCTACTGCCGACAATTTCATTGACCAAAGCTCGTGAATCGTTGGCTCAATAATTATAAAAAAGAACACCATAAATGTCAAAAAGTTGTGTACGTCGCTCATTTTAGTATTAAAAGTTTTTGTCGGATCACTTAAGTGTCAAATAAAAAAAACTATTTTTTAAGTGCCTCCGACAAGATATGTCGGCCAAAATTAATACGTGGCATTTATAATCAAATTTCTAATATGAAGTGACGTTTTTTAAAATTAAGTCCATGTGAACTTCTAAATTTAAAAAATACAAAGTAAATTTTAAAAAATTAGATTTAAAAATAAGGTATTTTTTTTACAAATACAATTTTCATTTAAAATAAATTTAAAACTAAGCTTAAAATTTTAAAAGAAAACTCTATATACAGCTACCGCCAACTAATGTTTTTAAGCAATAAATTGATAAGATTGTTACGTCACCAACATAAAAGTTTTTTTTTTTGTTCGAAAGGCCAACATACAAGTTTGCCAGCTCTTTCAAGAGGCGTAAGTGACCTTTGGACTCTCAAATAGTTGGCAAAGTGGGGTTTGACTACTCCAGTGATGTATTTTCAATATTGCTATTCACATGATTCCATTTGTCATTGATCGTGAAATGTGGATCTACTTATTTAGTGGTACATTTACTTTTCGTCTTGGTACATGCCTTGCACGAGATTTGATTCACTTATTGTTAGGTGACCATGTGCACCTAGCTGGATTATGATGTTAAAAAAAGGGGGTCAATCCTCCTTTGATGCCCAAACAAATAAAGGTGAATGAGGCATGAAGACGAAAGAGAAGGACATATTTTTCTAAGAGATCCAAGTGGGCCAGAAACCTAAATGAAGATACCTTGAAATTAAAGTTGGACCGTCATCTCAATTAAGTTTTAATCATAAGCCCGATTCATTTTAGGACCTCCGAAATGTGGGTCAGCCCAATTTATTTTACGTCATCACTAGCACCATAAGAGGTCTCTAATTGATTGTTATGGTTGATAACCAAGCAATTGAACCCTATTACAAAACATTTCGGATAAATTTAGAACTTATCTTAAAATTGAGATACAAATTTTAATTAAGTATATATGGAAACTACTAATATCTTATGAATACTAATATTAATTGTTTCCCTGTTAATTTTAATATCTTTCTAGATTTCCATTAGGTCCATAGTTCATGTAAGATATAATTTACACATGCACCGTGGATGACTAATCTGTAGAGTAATTAAGTTACAAAAATTAACTCCAAAGAATCATGTCACTCATCCAAGCATAATGAAATTCACTGACCACATCAAATTTACTAGAAAATTTACCAAGGATATTGAAAAAATTTCATTGTTCAACTCAAGCAATGGGGATCGGGTCTTTATCGGACTCTTTGGACATGGAGACTCTAGCGATGTCATCCCTATCAATGAGCTCAGACACACAAATGTCTCTCGCATGTAGACGTGTTTCTCTCACAAATTTGGACCAAATTTACTGCAGAGCCATAGAAAACCAACTCAGGATGGGATCCTTAGCTTTCACCGTCCACAGGCTAAGAAGGATGATGGTGAAAAGCCAAGTCAAAAGAAAACTATGAAATTGGTTGCAGTTTAAGGTGCATTAGTTGCTAAGGGGTGGACCTAAGAAAGTTGATCAATCAGCCGAAGTTTGTTGCGGGATCGTCTGCTGTACATCTTCGTTTCGTTCTATTCTGCTGAAGTTACTGGTAAAAGGAGTAGCTTACTGTTCAGATTGATACTTGCTTGGTGTAGGCAAGGGATGAAGTGAATGGGCAGTGAGGGTGGTACTGGGAGAACATGATCATCTTCCTATAAGACATCAAGTATAAATTAGGGGCTCTGCATCTGGTCTTTGCTGGAAGCAATACCCAATCAAGCATCTATAACAATGACTAAATCCCTCAGCAGGATTTCATATATGCTTTCGAGACAGAGCAGGATCTACTGTGCATGGAAACAGAGCATGAACATCAGCAAAATGTCAGATTTTTCTAATGAATGATGTGACTGTACGAGCAATCGGTCGATCGAAGCTTCCCCCAAAATCCACACTTTCAGTCGATGCCATCAGAAGAGAAGATTGACGAAATTCTCTGTTCTAAGAAATAGGCGCCCGAACGTTTTGAATTTAGGGCTTTTGTCATGATTTTGCTCTTGCTCTCGTGCTCCGGTACTCCCTCCATTTCAAAGTCATCTTCTTTTCTAGTTAGGTTTCTCTGTTGTATTCTCATTTGCATATTGAGGATCTTCTTTACTGTGGGGTCGAGAAATGATCTCACTACTCGTTGAATGCATAAATTCATAGCAGCCGCCCGAAAAGAAATGAATCAATTGAGCGCGCTGCTGCTGCTGCTGCAAAATTACAATGCGTGGGCCGTTCATGGCCTATTGCTAGAGATCGATATCAGATGGAATTGAGCACATTGCAAATGGTCAAGGTGAGATAAATTATGAGTTAACTGCTAAAAACGAATAGAATGAATTCAGAAAACTAATATACAGAGAGTTTCGCATGGATTAGTTGTGAACTCTGAGAATCTTGTTAGTAAAAATTTGTCTAATCATTTATCAATCATAGTTTGGAGTACCAAATTTATCTTGGATAACAACGTTGTCTGGACAGGAATGTTTGACAGCAGGAGAAATGATTGCTAGGATACTAGTGAACTGATGGGAACAATAATTCTTTTTGAAGCTTATGAAAAGGGGGCCTGCATGTGTCCGGCAATTGATATAGGAATGCCAAAATTATGTTTTATGCCCTTCCATCAGACAGCAATATTTCCCATCATGTGATTCACACTTTGTAGTTTATCTTCTGAGCAGGGTGACATTGGAGATGGTCAAGATGACCTTGTGAGGGTACACTCGGAATGCCTCACAGGAGACATAACTGGATCTGCTAGATGCGACTGCGGCAACCAGCTTGCATAGGTGATGCAGCAGATAGAAGCGGCTGGTAGGGCCATGCTGGTATACCTCAGAGGGCACGAAGGAAGAGGCGTAGGTTTGTGGAAGCAAATGTCGAACTCGGGTTGGCCATTGACTCTAGAGCGTATGGAATTGGTGCTTAGGTATTTCTTACTTAAGTCAGGAACTATAACGATGTGAGAGAGGTCCTAAATAATTTAGCTTCTGAATGAGGTTGGTTCAGCGTCATTGTCATTATATGCTTTGTGGAATAGAGAAGATCAATTAACTAACATCGTCATCCTAAATTTAAAGGTAGATGAATTTCAGTGACCGTTTCAGAAATTGTACATGATATGTAAGACTATTTGAGGAAGCTGGTGACTAAAGCAGAGCTTCAAATTCTCATCTTAAAAAGACGAGATTTGATTAGTAGAAAGAATCACTCCATCATCAAACTTTTCATAGCATATGGTGCTTAACATATTGGCTAATACCACAGATGTTGCGTGACCTCGGAGTCAGGACGATGAAGCTGATGACGAACAATCCGTCAAAGTATGTGGGGCTTAAAGGTTACAGCTTGGCTATTGCTCGGAGAGTCCCTCTAGTAACTCCAATGACAGAGGAGAACAAGAGATATTTGGAGACAAAACGCTCCAAGATGGGGCACATCTATGGTGCAGAAGTCAATGGCCGCTTCAGCAATCTCATAAGCAAAAACGGCAAGCCGAGTAGTACTGTTTCTTCTGATCTGGCCGTGTTCGACTCATAGGAGATGCTGGATAGTTCGACTGCTGATGATTTCTTTGGGGGGATTCAAGCAAGTTAACTGACAGATGGTATTATTACTTTATTTTTTAAGCCCTAAGGTCGAGAACATTGGGATGCCTGCCGACCATGAGTTCTGAAAATTTTAGGGCAATTCAGGTTTATAATTATTATAATATTCATAATTGTTCTCTTGATGTCATTCATCCATTTTGTAAGGCGAAATGGGGAAAGACTAGCCTCTTATTGGAATTTCCTTTCGTGTTATTGATGGATGGCAGGATTCATGTTTATTCACCTTTCCTTGAATCTGGATGTGTTGATCTCTAGACCATTGAATATTTCATGAAAACAGAGTTGGTGCAGGATTTATCCCTTGTTCATCTTTCCTTGAATCTATTTGTATCGATCTCCAGAGACCATTGCAATTTTCATGAAAACAGAGTTGGTGCAAGACATTATTTCTTTCCTTTTCTGTGACCACCTCAATGGTGACAGATATTACTTGTAGGAATATATTAAAGTCTCTGTTAGATCAACTCTCCGTGCTACGAACGAGTTCGGTTTATACTTTGCGAATTAAGACACGTACTCTGAATTTTCGAAGATGCAATTTCCCCATGTAATGTTCACTAGTCTCCCAAAAACATTAGGAAACACATCACCATTCAATTTCTTGCTTTCTTTGATCAGATTAACTAAACAAAACTTGGCGAAGCAGAGATTTTTCTGTAGGGATAGCGAAGTTCACACCTAAGTCTCGACGTTCCTTCTCAAAATGGAGACTTTGAGTTCTACATTATCAATCTTAACAAGCTCAAAGACGCAGGCATCTCCTTCCTTCAGGGAAGTTCCTTTCTGAAATGCGCACCAACCGGCGGAGAGCTTTCCCGAGCCATGTTGTGGGTAGTACACAAGCTTCACTGGCCATGATCCGTCCGTATATTTAAGAGTTGCAGTTTGTGTTCTTCTATTGATGCGTCCCTTAAAAAAGCTGCCTGGGACGGTCTGCAAGTTGATTTTTGATCAACAAATGTTCTATAAGTAAGAACATAAAAGGCATGATGACAAACTCAAGAAATGTTATCCAGACTACAATTTTATAATCTCATAGGCAAACCGGGACCATGTAGGAAAACGATGGTCCATTACGAGAAGATAATTGATTTCATTCCTGTCCAAATTTTGCACATAAGAACAACATTATCTTGGGATGTTTTCTTACCACACCATTCTTCAATTGATGATGTGCCCGGATAACTACTGTGAAGGAAGGATACTGCAGCTCGTACTTGCCGGCTGCTTCGAGAGCCGTAGTTACCCGCGAAGGTTCAGAAGCAGAGCTAAGAGAAGCCAGCATGGCGGGGCTCACCTTGCCTTTGGAATTTTCCATCCTACCTGAATTAGTCAGGCGGGCAGCATAAGAAAAAATGACACAAAACATATGCATTACTAAGATGCACACACCTTCCGAATCTTGTGGCAAAAGCGTTGCTCCTCGATCAGCTCGGAAGCCTTTTGTTTCGGAGCCCAATCCGAGCACAATTGCATGTGAAGTAGTAGCATCATCGACCAAATTAACGGAATCCGATTTCATCGCTTTGGAGGGCTTGTGATGATATGATTTTAGATGCAATTCATCCTTCTCTTTTCTCTTCGGTGAGAAACCATCTAGACTTCGAAGTCTAACTGAGAGATTACAGTGATCATCAACATCTTCCGTTTTAGGCGGGACAAATTCGACAGTGTCGATTAGCGGATAATCTATTTCCGTTGCGCTTTTGTCAAATATGAGCACGTGAAAACCCGAGTCCCCTACGTATTTGAAGACTAAGAAGTGGCCCTCACAGATGGAGTAATGCTCCGCAAATTCCTTCCATCCCTTTGCCAACCAAACAATATCATCCCATTTTTCCAATTCCACTCTCCAACTTCCACCGTCCGGAACCCTCAAACGCACCGTTTCGGGAAGATTCTTACCATACTTTCTCACAAACCTCTTCGGAATGCCCTAGTTTTGTAACATATTAAGTCATCATAAGTACGTAAACAAGCCATAAGAAAAGAATTCTTAAAGAAAAGAGCTTACAAGCCTTCCAGTTTGAAGTGTGTGAGAGAGTACGATCTTGAAGAAATGAGGTGTCTCCTGTGCAAAACTTCGCCCGCCCTGTTCACCGTCTCTCCGGAGAAGGGAAGTCATCCCTCGAGCACAAGTTGTGCAGTAGGTAGTAACGTCTGAATCTAACCTAGTTCTGTGGCTTTATATGAGCGAACTTAATTCAATGTAGCATTTAATTGGAGAAGACATTTGTTTCTGGGATGACAGCTACCTTTCGGGAAGCTGTTCGCCTTCTCTAATGACGTTAAGGATGGAGAAGAGCTAGCTTATCTCATCATTGCGATGAAGAAAAGTCAATAAACAACTGAACGCTTTTGGAAGCTCGTTAAGGAGAACACATTGGGAATCAAACGCATTAAAAGTGGGACGATTTGGTAGATGGTAGAAATTATATTACGAATAATGCCAAAGAAGCTAAGATTTGTATGTCGCATTAGAAATACAAAGACCGATTTTACTTCGATGTAGCACTAAAAAGAGCAAAAAAAATTATGACAATCAAACGAGTGTTGTATGAAAGTTATGACATTCAAAAAGGTAATTGCTTTTCTTGATGAATCTGGGCAGACTATCCCACGAGGCCAAAGAAAAGATAATCCACTCAAACTCGACTAGTATCCATCACGTTTAAGGTAGTCAACCTATCATATCCTCTGCGGACTAAATATTATTGCTGGGAGAGTCTTACTAGTAATTCCTATAACAAGAATTGGAAATTACAAATTGTATACCTGCTATCAACAGAAGAACTTTAGCCTCTGAAAATTCCTTAGCCATGAGTCCGCATATTTATGGCGATCATACTTAATTTTTTTTCCAGCTAATATTTAGGTAACATTCACAATAGGTAAGTTGAAAAGGTGAAAGACTAGTCCTCTTATGGAACTTCCTCCTTCAATGCCAATGCTGGCTTTGAAAATTCATTCTGATTATTTCAAATAGTGATTACCAGACTTCAATCTGAATCTACTTGTGTATTGATCACTAGAGAGCATCATTGCTTCACAAAGATTGATAAAATATCATTCGAGAATATAAATGAATCAATAGATGTTGTAAAGGGTCTTTTATTAATTTTATACAGGAAAGTAAATGTCAAGAAATTTGAAGGTACGCATATTGGAAGTAATCGGGGCCACCCATGTAAATGCAGGTAAAGATAAATTGCAGAAAAGTAAAGATAAATATAGAAAAAAAATTTGAGCTTCCTAATTAATTGTGGAGATTTTACAATGAATACACTTTTTGTATTTATAAACTATTTAGAGATGGTTACATACGACGGTCACATACAATGGCTATTGAATTTGAAAGAACAAATAGCTTCCTAATCCTATCCGTGGCTACATGAAATTATTCTGCAATCTCCCACTATTAAGCAACACTTATAATCAGAAGATGTGAAATAACCATCTAGCAGTTTGTTCCAATGTCAATTCATCATTACTACCTTCGAGTTCCAACACTAAGTAAAATCTGCAATGGCTATCGACTACTTCGTCGACTAGTGAGGGTTCTCATAGATAAATGATGTTTGGTGTCGATGACTCCATAAGAGCGTTGCCGATTTTTTTGACAAAATTATTTATCAACTCGATTTGTTACTTGTAGATAATAATCAAAAGTTGATCATTTTTTTTATGTTAGCGTATGCCCCTTTTCAAAATTAACTGAATGATTCATCAATCATTCGATTCTTTTTAAATTAGATAATCAAGAGTCATTATATGCACCATTGTCATCACCAAATTTGTGTTTTCCTTATCAAATTATTCTTGAATTTATTTCTCGAAAAGAATACAATTAATTGTGCTATTACTCCATGAATGATGTCATTTGCAATATTTTTTTGCTTATTGAATCTTCTTCGCTCATAATAACTTGGCTTTCTGTTTAATTATATTGTGCCATGTTTTAAGGGTAAGTAAAAAATTTCAATGAACTTATTAATGTCAAACGAGTAAATTTCAAGATCCGTAGCCCTATCTATTATCGTTTTCTTTTATTTTGGAAGGCTTTAAGTATCAGCAAACATAAGGCTTGCCGAGCACAAAATTTGCAACATCTAGTTCAATATTTTCCTCTTGGTCAATTCATCATCAGACTTTCGACCCAAAAAAAAAAAAAAGTATCATCATCTGACTCATAATATTTTTAGTAAAGTCACATGTTATGTAAAGCCTTCATGTGACCTTTTATCTCTGTCTTTAATCATTTGCCCATGTTTAGATACTCTCGTTGTCAATTGAAATAAATCAGCAAAGCATTGGCCCTCGAACTTTTCTCTAAGAATGAATTTGAATCCATCAAAAGCCAAATTCGTAAGTACTTTTGTTGAGAACGACATGAGACATCTATTTCTAACCTTTCTTAAATCGAGCAGATAACTGACTAATTGACTAACTATTATATTAATAAAGTCTAGCCACATCAACGATCGATATTTCAGGTATCATTTTATGAGATTGAGAATGCAATTGTTGTTTCATCTCTGCCCAATTACACACAAATTAGGTGGTAAATATATATACCAAGTGAAATTTGCTTTTGGAAAAGACAGAGAAAATAACATAAGTATTTAAAACTGTTTGTCCATGCTTTCCCACATTGGACTATGAATCGAATAGTGTGTTCGATAGTCGATTGTTCATTTTCGCTCATAAAAATGGCAAAGTCATGCATTTTGAAACCTTTTGAAAATAGCTTGTTATCGACCCATTCAAAATGCAATTTCCTCCAAACATGTATGATAACACTCATGTCTAGTCCCAATTATTGTTGTACTATTACGAAAAACCGTACAGGGTTTAACTGTGGATTTGCCATTTTGGCCCCTAAGTGGTGATGCTGGTTTTGTAGGATTTTTTTTTACGTCAATTGGCATGTTAGGCTGAATAGAAATATTCACATTGGGTGATATATCAATGGCGCCCCTGCCGTTACATTTTCCAGAGCCACTCCCTTTACATTTTTAGTATTCAATAATTGACCAACCTGTCGGCTAGTTTGATTTACCAAATTGTTGCGACCAATTTGGTTTCTTTGACCAACATTAGCCTGCCTATTTCAATTATTTTGACTTTGATTAGAAGATTCAAGCCTTTGCATAATTTTTATAGGGGTTGATTACTCAGACCAACATTATAAATATCAATAAATGGATAAGACTAGGAATGTACCCGCTGATCTTGGCATCGAGAGGGCGTCATTTATGTCGTTGATGATGGTTGACTTGATTACATCGGTTATATGATTCACAAGGTAGTTGGCCATATCATTTTGTTGCTTTTCAAATATTCTTCTCATGGTTTATACCATGTTGACATCTGGCGCACAGCCTCTCTCAATTACTCGTCATTGAGATGCAATTGGAAGATCAACTTCCTCACATTGATTACCTTCTGCCGCTCTCTTAGTGATTGAAGTGTCGGAATGCGCGGTCGTCTCATTACCAGTTTGTAGTAATGGATTGTTGTTGCCAGCAGCATTGTCGGACTCTTGTTGATTATGATTCTTGCATTGTAGTCTCCTTGAATCAACAAAATGTGTCTCACCAAGCATGCCAAAAAGATATTTCACCTACAATGATGAAATATTCTTTGAGAATGTGGAAGGATCCATATGAATCAACAAAGGTTGCGAAGGGTCCTTTGTTGATTTTGGACGGAAAAGTTAATCACAAGAAATTTAAAGGTATGGAGATTTGATGAATCGTGGCCAGCCATGTAAATGTAGGAAAGTAAAGATATATTTAGAACATTGAAATCCGTGACTGATTGTGGGGATTTTATGATATATGGGGTATCTATAACTCTCTATGACAGTTATGTATGATGTTGCATACAAGAGTTACTGAATTTGAAAGAACAAATAACTTTCTAATCCTATTTCCGGTTTGTTTCGCCGGAATTTCTCCGCAACAAAATATCTTTCATCGAAATTTGTTTTTCGGCTTTTAAATGTGATAAAGGGTCTTGTGGCGATCTTGGACAAGAGAAATCTAGATAATCAAAAAATCAACACACAAAATATGCAAAGATTCAAATAAAATTATACAAACATGGTCCCAACTAGAGTTTGACTCGACGGAGAGATTCGACAAGCACAATTCAAAGGAAGTCGATACACATGAATTTGGGAGAAACTATACAATCTATAAGATCAAACCGGAGTTTGATTCAATGGAATTACTTAACAAGCACAACTCCTACCCAAAAATAGCGAACCAAATGCATCCAAAACTATGCCGGAGTTTGACGCAACGATAGAGTTTGAATACGCCTCGATGATACATCAGAGTTTGACTCAATGGTGCAAAATCTAAGATAAAGATCAATGTCGGATTTTGACTTGACGACGAGAATCTGAAAGTTACAACTAAGGAAAGTAAAGTGCATTGTGATAAGTAAAAATAAATTTTGTTGATTTGTTTGGGGGGGCTTTCTATAAACGCTTGATGGTACTTATATTGATTGAGCAATTACCTGCTCTTTGACTAGTGTAGCTTTTGGCATGTCGATAACTTCCACGTTCACCATATCCCATGAATCTATTTGACCAAGCCCTTTTGTAACTACTGACTTCCTTTGTATCGGTTTGTTCCTTTTCTTTTACTGGTCGGATAAATCGTGCCCAAATTCTTCCTTTTGAGCCGAGTCTCTGGGGAATTGTTCCAACGCCCAAGTAACTGCCATGCCTTAGGATTGCTTGTATAGGTTCAATCCTCTTCTTCCTTTGTTCATGTGGGCTATACTCACGTTCTTCGTATCTTCAGAAAGTTGTTTTATCATTCAGATAATTATCAATAACTGTTCTTCCACCATGTATTCCAAGGCAAATATCCACCTTTTCTAGCGCGCTCTTGGAAAATATTCAGATGCTTGGCGGGATCATTCCTTGTTGGCACCAATTTTATAGTTATTTCTATTGAGGTTGATGTCTTGTATTCTGTTATCCAAGAAATTATGAGACAGTTCCGAAAGGCCCCCAGGCCCGGGACAGCACGGGCGTCCGGGGGGGCCACCCCGGCGGGGGTCGCGGGGGCGGCGCCCTCGAGCCGCCAAAGGCGTTTTATGTTCAGTTATAGAATGATTTCTATGGGAAAATTAAATATTTCAGGCTATGTGGGCAATTTTGTAATTTTTTCCATGTAGGGTTTCGCTATATATATTTAGGGCGAAACAAGTCTCTATCATATGGAGAGGGTGTGAGAAAAAGCGATTGTACACTTTTCTACGTTATTAGTGAAACAGATCTCATCTCCCCGTAGACGTAGGTAGGCGGAACATTTCCGCTGCCGAACCACGTAAATTCTTGTGTTGTGCGAATTTCCATTACTTTCTTGCATCGTTGATAGGATCGAATTTAGATATTCGACAATTTCGTCCATCTTTAATAACTCTTGGTACATGTCATTATCCTTCCCTGGTATTAATAGTCCATTTGATGTTTACTCACCGACAATACTTATAGGAATCCTCACGTGTCCTGCACATGACTTCTTCATGTCTCGATGCTATTAGGACACTTGCTCTTCATGTGTCTAGCACATGTATCAATCCCTCTTGCGCGTAGCATGTGTATTGATGGACAGATTATTTTGAGTGTGAATACTTTTACGAGATTTTATTCTACAATCTCCTATTATTAAGTGACACGTATCAATAAGTTGTAAAATAACCACTCGGTTGTTATGTTTCGTCGTCGATTCATCATTATTGCCTTCGAGTTCCAACTTTTGGTCATTGATAACTGACGTTTTGTGTCAATAACTTTGTTGGAGAGTTGTCGATTGTTTAGACCAAACTGATTATCGACTCGGCTTGTCACTTATCTCTAATAACCAAAAGTTGACCATTTTTTAGTGTCCACTATGACCTGTATGATGAACACAAGACTGCTATTTGATGTTTGCAATCTGCAATGGAGAGATCCCAGTAATGAGCAGCGACTTGCATGGAATCCATATATGGAGCGTCCTAATGTGGTGTTCACAGTCACATTAGTCTCACCGAAGGAAAAAGCATCAAGAAACACAAGATTGTCCCGTCTATCACTGCAAAAACTGTGCTTAGTCTCAGAAAAAACTAAAGCAGAGATTCACAATGGAAATTCTGAACTTCTTGAGCACTAAAAATGTACTTGTGATGCTTTCTCTGCTGTTAGAAGAGTAAAATCATTTTGTGCAAGGGTTCTTGAAGATGATGAAATTAAACACGATAGTGCTCAAACACACAGAGGTCTCCTTCCTTAGAGAAGCTTCCTTTACAAAACTACTCTGCCAAAGGCGAGCATCTGGGGACAATTGTTTGGAAGAAGAGAATTGGGTGAAAGCAATTAGATATATGGGTGGACTCAAACTTTTGTAGAGACCCTGCATTGTTCTCTTTCTTCGATTTATAGTTTGTCGAATAAATACACATGTAACCGGAATTTCACTGGTCTCCAGAAAACGTCAGAATGCATCACCATTCAATTACTTGCAGCTTTCGACCCCAAAAAAAAAAAAAAAATTACATGCAGCAGAAAGGCTTGCTTTCTTTGATCTGATTATCTAAACAAAACATAGTTTAAGCAGAGATTTTTCTGATGGCATACCAAAGTTTACCTCTAAGTCTTGACATTCCTTCTGAAAATGGAGACTTTGAATTCAATATCATCATTTCTAACAGGCTTGAACACACAGACATCTCCTTCCTTTTGGAGAAGTTCCTTTCTGAAACGCGCCCCAACCGGTAGAGAGCTTTCCCGAGCCATGTTGTGGGTAGTACAGGAGCTTCACTGGCCATGATCCGTCCAAATGCTTAAGAGTTGCGGTTTGCATGCTTCCATTGATGCATCCCTTAAAAAAACCACCTCGGACATTCTGCTTAGTTCATTTTTTATCAACAAATGAACTATGAATAAGAACATAAAAGGTATGATGACTAACACAAGAAATGTCAATATGATGACACCTTACGAGAACCATTATCTCAGGTTCTTCTCTTACCACATTATGCCCCAATAGATTATGTGACCGGATAACTACTTTGAAGGAAGGATACTGCGGCTTGTACTTGTTGGCTGCTTTGAGAGCCGACGATGCCTGAGATTGTTTAGAAGTAGAGGTACGAGAAGCTAGCATGGCGGGGCTCACCTTGCGTTTGGAATTTTCCATCCTACCCGAATGAGCCAGGCAGAGAGCATAAGAAAAAATGACACAAAGCCTATGCATTACTGATAGGCTAAGTTTCACACATTTCCTGAATCTTGTGGCAAAATCTTGGCTCCTTGATCAGTTCGGAAGCCTTTCAATTTGGAATCGGATCCAAGATTACGGTGACCATCAGCATCTTCCATCTTAGGTGGGACAAATTCGACAAAGGTCTGGGTTCAATTTCTTCTTTGTCGGCGTACGTTAGCGAATAATCTATTTCCGTTGCGCTTTTGTCGAAAATGAGCATGTGAAAATCCAAGTCCCCTACGTATTTGAAGACTAAAAAGTGGCCCTCACAGATAGAGTAACGCTCCGCAAATTCCTTCCATCCCTTTGACAACCAAACCATTTCATCCCATTTTTCCCACACCACTCTCCAACTTTCACCATTTGGAACCCTCAAACGCACCGTTTCGGCAAGATTCCGGCCATACTTTCTCACAAACATCTTCGGAAAATCCTAGTTTCATAACATATAAAGTCATCATAAGTACGTGTTGACAACCGAATTTTTAGTCGGTTTTCCTTTAGTTTTATTTTCTAAAAATTCTCAAAAATTCACAAAAAATCAAAAAAATTAAAAATCAACATTGGAAGCCTTGGCCAAGCCTAAGGAACCAATTTAGAACAAAAAATAATTTTTCATATTTTTCGCATTTTTTTAATATTTTCCGAAAATAGAAAAATCTTTGAAAAATCATAAAAAATGATTTTCGAGGTCACAAAAATACAGAAAAATGTTCAATATTTTTATTTTAATTCCCTTTTAATATTGACCTCAAGAAAAATTGAAAATTGAGTTCAATTTTAGGTGTTCCTTCACAATGCCTAAGGTTGAATTTTCATAAAAAAAATACCAATTGAGTCTTTTTATTTGCAATTTTTGCACATTTTAAGTCTAAACGTTCAATTGTAGTCCCTTTGAGCTTCAATTTGATCAATCGCACCCTAAATCGCGCGAATTGCACGGATTGCACAAAATTCCCAAAATATTTGCAATTTAGTCCCTCAATTGGCCAATTTTTGAAATTACTTTTAATTGGGGGAATTTCTATACACAATTGGACCACCCCTAGGGTTTTTGCACATTCTGAATCGATTGGCATAGGTCTCATGGTCCAATTTGATCGAATTGACACTCAATTAAACATTTCCCTAATTTGGGCATTCATGAAAATTTGGGGTTTTTGTTGAAATTGACATGAACTTTTGGGCAAAACCACTTTTTTAGATAATATTCGGGGTCTTAAGTCCAATTTTGAGGTTTAATTTCAAAAATTCCCAGTAAATTTGGGTTAATTTCGAAAATTACACGTCCGAACCGGTTCGGACCGGTCTGACCGGCGGTCGGACCGGTCCCGTACAGTACATCATCTTCCTCACAGATTCGTGCATTTTTTGCAGGTTTGAACAATGGATTTCAACGACCAAATTGAAGCTCGATTCGAACCTAATCCGACTAATCACATTAGGGCTTTTGTGGTTCAACTCAAGAGGAGTCGATTGCCACCGACGCCGGAACCAATCGTCACCGGAGATGCGCCGGCGATCGAGTCAAAGGTTCAGCGCATACAAAAGTCAACATTTCGTAAAAACGCACAAATTCAAGCTTAATTCGTGACTAACGGAGAACCAAACGGAGCGTGTCTTCATGCTCGTCGCCGTTCGACCTCCGGTGACCAAAAACGCGTGTGATTTAGCACGTGAGAGCCTCGGCCAGCTCACGTCCAACGCACCAATTTTTCGAAAATGAGTATAAAAGGGCCAAGAGAATTCTAGAACGGGAGAGGTTCATTTTGCTCGCACAAGCAACAGAATAGAGAGAGAAAGAGAGAGATTAAGAGAGAGAGGCTCTCGCGAGCGTTGAGGTCACTTCACCGGAGCTCCGACCGTAAGCCACCCGTCCGACCATCTCGGGCGATCTCGAGCTTCGAAACCAAGTCCAGAAGCTCGCATTCACTCCAAGGAAGCGATCGCGCCGCCCGAATCAACCCGCAACGCCCCAAAACGGTAAGTTGAACTTCAAACCTTGCTTCTGTGCATCAATGGCATCATGATGTTCCGAGTGCGATCTTTGAAATTGATGTGTGCGTTTTTGTTCGGGAGCATTTCTGATCATGTATGTATCTTGTTCTGGCTTTGATTTTGCACGAATATCTTCAATCGAGTCCGTCGACTCTAACCTCCACGGCCGAGCACTGTCGAAGCTTGCCTAGACGATTCTAGGCCAAACCAGGTCGATCCGACCTGCGGGTAAGTGTTCCTAACTTGATTCTAATGTGTTTGAAGCTTGAATCGCACCGAAATGCTCAATATCGCTTGATTAAAGTTCGGGACGTCGTGATCGTGTGTGATCCGATTCTCGCGATTCTATGGATGTAATGGCTTGATTTTTGGATATGTTAGTCTAGAGGTTCAAAGTAGTCGAACGCCGTAGGTTTCATGTTATTCCGGCGAGATCTCATCGTTAGATCTCGCCGGAGAGATGTCAGCCGTCCGTTGGTTGTCGTCGCAACGGAGAAGACGGAGTTGACGTGGCATAGTCAATAGGTCAAAGTCCTACGTGTCGAGTCCCCATTGGTCCACCTTGGATCCGAGTCGGCTCGGCCGTTGGCGCGAGCGAGCCGACTCGGACGCGATCCGACGGCTAGGATAATTCGCCTAGTTTGATTTGTGGCCGTCGGATCTGCAATTTTTGTATTTTAGGAAATTAGATATATTAGACAAAAATAGAGTATTTCAGAAACGGTGTCGTCTAGCTCGGGGATATGCGACGTCGTTCTTGGCTGAAGAAGGAGTGGACGGTCCGGATCTAGTCCAGGTTAGATCGTGACCGTCCGTGCGTTTAACAAACACGGCGTCGTTTAAGGAGTATAGTCCAAAACGTTGTCGTTTAAGCTTGAATAGGGACGAACGGCTCGAGTCTAAGCTAGGGTTAATCGTAGCCGTTCAACGTACTAAATGAAGCGTCGTCATTTTGCTTTAGGAGAGAGCAAACGGCCCGGATTGAGTTCTAGATTGCATCGTGGCCGTCCGTTTGATTCAAAGTGATATGGCGCCGTTTAGGGTTAGAGAAGAATACGTCGTCGTTTCACTTAGGCGTGGATCGACGGCTGAGATTGATCCAGGAATTGATCTCGGCCGTCCATCATTTTGTGTATATATTCGGATATTAGGATTTTAATATTGGAAAATACAAAAATAAATAGTATAAATACGTATTTGGTATTGTATAGGTGTAGAGCGGGTCTATGGGCGGTCGGACCGGGTTGACCGGCCGTTGACCGGTTTGACCCGGTCCGGTTTAATAATAAAAAATAAAAAAAATAAAAAAAAATTCCAAAAATTCCAAAAAAATTGTAAAAATACTTAGAAAATTCATAAAAATTCCCAGATTTTCACAAAAAAATTCTAAAAATTCCTAGATCGATTCGGGACTCATAAAGTCTGGATTGAAAATTTTTGAGACTCCGAGGGTCGATTAATTTCGATCCGGAAAATTTCCAATATTTTTGAAAAATAATAAAAAATTCAAAAAAATAGAAAAATTAGAAAAATTCTAAAAAATCACAAAAAATAGGAAATGGCCACATTCAACCGGCCAATCCGAAATTTTGTGATTTTCGGGTCCCGAACCCCAAAAATGACCATTCTACCCTTCCGGGCCTTCCGCCCCAAATTTTCGCCAAATCACCCCAAAACCCGGTTTTTGATTTTTGTGTGGGCCGATAGGGCCATTTTAGACATGTCAAACCTTGATTGATTGACTTGATTGACTTTGATTGTTTTGATTGCATATTAAATTTTTGATTGTGATTGTTAGGAATAGAAAAATCCCCGTCTGCATGAAAACTTAGAACTGTTAGAACCTACCTCACCCGATATCGCATCCGCATGAACTCGTAGGTTAGAAGATCATTCAACATCGATAACCGAAAGGGCGTCAATTTGAATCTTGGCGTAACCAAGTCCCCGGACCCAAAAATTTCTGGTTTTCGCGGAACCGAACGGTTTCTCCCGACCGCTCGGTAAGGTTTTCCGATCGTACCTTCCAATAAACCGATCGGTGGCGACTCCAAATTGCATGTACACATCGCACATGCCACCCGACCACACTAAGGTCGATTTCGATAAAATTTTTACCCGACATCGCGATTCGAGTAATGAGTCTTGGGAGAGACCCGCGATCCCGAAGGATCCCGCCGACAACCGGGGTCCTACCTATAAAAACGGATCGGCTCGTTAACCCTCTCACCACCGGAAAAGATTTGGGGAAATTTCCGGGAGGGTCGCGACAGTACGTAAAGAAGCGGTGCCAGATTATATTTTAGCACGAACCGACTCGAAAGAAAAGGCTAGTGCGTACAAGGCTTCGACCTTCCAAGCCTTGGTACGTCCAAAAGAATTCTTAAAGAAAAGGACTTACAAGCCTTCCAGTGTGAAGTGTGTGAGAGAGTATGATCTTGAAGAAATGAGGTGTCTCCGGTGCAAAACTTCGCCGGCGCTGTTCATTGTCTCTCCAGAGACGGGAAGTCATCCCTCGAGCACAAGTTGTGCAATAGGTAGTAACGTCTGAATCTAACCTAGTTCTGTGGCTTTACATGAGCCAACTTAATTCAATGTAGCATTTAATTGGAGAAGACATTCATTTCTGGGATGAGAGCTACGTTTTGGGAAGCTGTTCGTCTTCTCTAATGACGTGAAGGAGGGAGAAGGGCTAGCTTGTCTCATCACCGCGATGAAGGAAAGTCAATAAACAATTGAATGCTTTCGGAAGCACATTAAGAAGAACACATTGGGAATCGAACGCATTAAAAAAGGGACGATTTGGTAGTTGGCAGAAATTACATTAAGAATGATGCCAAAGAAGCTAAGATTTGTATGTCGAATTAGAAATACAAAAACCGATCTTATTCCGATGTAAAACTAAAAAGAGCAAAAAAGAAAAACGTTATGACAGTCAAAACGAGTATTTGCATGAAAGTTATGACACCCATACTGTTCTTGGGGCCTAAGGAGGTTTAGCTTTGGATGCCGAACTAAAGCAGGGAATTGTTTTTCTTGGTGGATCTCGGCAGGCTATCCTGTGAGGCCAAAAAAGGGATAATCCCCTCAAACTCGACTGGTATTCATCATGTTTAAGGTAGTCAACCTATCATATCCTCTGCGGACTAAATATTACTGCTGGAAGAGTCTTATTACTAGTAATTCCTACAACCAAGAATTGGAAATTACAAATTGTATACCTGCTATCAACCGAAGAACTTTAGCCTTTGAAAATTCCTTATCCGTGAGTCCGCAGCGATCATACTCAATTTTTTTTCCCCGCTAATATTTAGGTAACAATCATGATTATTTTGTTCAATTTCACTCTTCGTTAGGTAAGTTGAAAAGGTGGAAGACTGTCCTCTTATGGAACTTCCTCACTTAACGTCAATGCTGGCTTTTAAAATTCGGTCTTATTGATCACTAGAGAGCATCATTGTTTTAGGAAAAAAAAAGTGATACGAGAATACAGATGAATTGACAAAGGTTGTAAATGGTCATCAATTGATTTTGGACAAGAAAGTAAATGACGAGAAATTTAAAGGGAGGCAATTGGGACCAGCCATGTAAATGCAGGAAAAAGATAAAAAGCGGGAAAATAAAGACAACAATTAAAAAAGAAAGAAAAAAACATTGAGTTCTGTAATTAATTAAAGGGATTCTACAAATGAATATGCTTGTGATATTTATAGCTATCTATAAACAGTTCAAGCTTATATTGTTGTGTCTCTGCCTTCTTACGATGGGTTTGGCCCATTGAGAATATCAGGTCTAGCTCATGATGAATTAGTAAAACTAATTACTCGAGATCATGCTTTTAGTCATATTAGTACAGCAATGCTCTAAGTCTTCCATCAGATTCTAATATTTAGTAGAGTAATTTAGATAGGGAATTACACAAATTGCCTTATTTGTCAATGATTTTTTCAAATCTAACTTGAAATCATTAGATTTTCTCTTTCCTTACCAAATGAAGGAAGTCGTAAGATTTTGAATCGTATTGGCCTTGCAAGCTGCCTAAAGCGGCACATCCAAGGTTCATCTCAATCGATGAACTCTGGTACTCAACTCCAGCTGAAAAATTGAGACTTTTAACACAAGATCGTCTCCATGCTCGCGGCAGGCAGAGCAGAGCACCACACGCTCGTTCGGATATCTCCTCGTCTTCACTTCACCGGTCGCAACTTGTTTGTTTTCCTGAATATGTATCTTGATGAATCCATAAGGAGTACTCTGCCCTATGCATATAATTTCAAACAGCCAATACGAATTTCAGTGATTACTTCGGAGACTGTATAGAGGTTGTAGGACTACCAGAGGAAGCTGGTGACTAGAGCAGAGCATGAAATTATCATCTTAAAGAGATGAGATCTAATCAGTATAAAGAATCACTCCATCACCGAACTTTCCCAGATAACAGAGTTGGTGCAGGACATTCTTTCTTTCCTTTTCTAACCACCTCAAAGGGCGAGAGAAATTACTTGAAGTATTATACTAAAATCTCTGTTACTGACCAACTCTGCATATTGGCGTGAGATAAGGATTGCTTATGACCTTCTGTTTTATCGAACCCATGCTGCGGATGAGTTCGATTTATACATAGTCGAACAAAGACGCAAATATGCAAAGAGATTTGAAATTAGGCACACATGTACCCGAATTATGCAATGTGCCCTGTGTAATGTTCGCTGCTCGCCAGAGAGCATCAGGAAATGCATCACCATTCAATTAGTTGCAGCAGAAAGGTTTGCTTTCTTTGATCTGATTAACTAAACAAAACGTAGCAAACCATAAACTTTCTTTTTTTTTTTTAGGCATGCCAAAGTTTACGCCTAATTCTTAACATTCCTTCTGAAAAGGGAGACTCTAAGGTCATGACCCGTCCGAACATTTAAGAGTTGCGGCTTGCATGCTTCCATTGATGCGCACCTTAAGAAAACAGCCTGGGATAGTCTGCGGAGTTGATTTTTGATCAGCAAATGATCTATGAGTAAGAACACAAAAGGTATGATAACTAACACAAGTAATGTTGACCAGACCAAATTTTGCACATGAGTGCCATTATGTCATGATCTTTTCTTACCACATTTTGCTTCAATAGATTATGTGACCGATTGACTACTGAGAAGAAAGGATTCTGCAGCTTGGACTTGTTGGCTGGTTCGAGAGCGTAGTTGCCCACGAACATTGAGAAGTAGAACTACCAGGAGCCACCATGCCGGGGCTCACCTCGCGTTTGGAATTTTCCGTACTGCCTAAATTAGTCAGGCAGAGAGCATAAGAAAAAGCGATACGAAAGTGTATGCATTACTTATAGGATAACATTCACAGACCTTCCGAATCCTGTCACTGAAGATTTGCTCCTTCATCAGTTTGGACAGTCTGTTAGTTGATCGAAATTGCATCAAGAATAACGTCGGAGGTACGGAGACTGAAATCGATAGAATTAATTCACAAAGTGATGTGCAAAGTAGCTAATGAACTTTTCTCAACAAAATGGTGGGTTCTGGGCAGGCTATGCCGTCAGGCCAAACACCACCTCTAGTCGTTATAGACAGTTAGGGCAAAAGAAAAGATTATTCACTCAAACTCAACAGGTCCAATCCATCATGTTTAAGCTAGTCAATCTTTATTTCCTTTGTCGAGTCCAGATTAGTATTTAACTTAAATTCCTGTAACTAAGAATTGAAAGTTAAACATTGGGTGCCTGCCACAAACTAAACATATTTAGCCTTTAAAAATTCCTTAGTCGTGAGCCCTGCATTTTTAAGGCGATTGAATATAAGTTTTTGCAGCTAATATTTAGGTAAAATGATTATTTCGTCCTTGATTATTTCCGTAAATGATCATTCTGTTTATGGATCTTCCACCTTCATTGTCGATGCTGGCTTTTAATATTCATCCTTGATTATTTCCGTAAATGATCAATAGAGTTTAATCTAAATCTACTTGTGTATCTGTCACTAGAGACCAACACCTATTAGAAAATTGAAGCTTGCGGTGTCATCATATCTCGTTGAGTTGTCATCGAGAAGGACTTGACTACATCTGATTCAAATCGTTTATGACTTAATCGCACTTTTTTAAATTTTAGAGCTTGATTGCACATTAAGCTATCGCTAAGAATTTTTTTATGCAATTTCCTAAAATAAAAAAAGAAAAGAAAAGAAGAGAGTGGATATCGAACGATAAGAGAGTTCAAGGAAAAAGAAACCAAATGAGATGCTCAGGGTGGGCTCTAAGTAGTTATGCTGACGTGGCAAATGCTAGAGGATTTGCTTATTTGGCACATTAATGGTCAATCAATTAGAAATCGGTTGTCATTTTAAAAGTCATTTATGTCTAATTTCATTAAATTATTAGCTAATATGCAAACTACCATTTTCCTTGGAAGGTCTATTGTCAATGAGAAAGAGGGAAATTGGAAATAGAATCACTTACCTTTGACTGTGCCTCAGTAACTTCCAAATCTCCGCACCACTTGTAGCATCCGCCCTTCCCTTCATCGGTGACTAGACAAGTTTAAAAAGATTCAAAAAAGAAAAAAAAAAATAAGAAATCGTGCTTTAGAAGTCAGGCAATTCGAAAGCAAAGGCAAATGACCAAAATAATAATAAAATATTAAGAATATCATTAATTGGATCTCACCAATTTTATGTGCATTTTTTTTATGCTGATAACTTTTGTATGGTCGTATTGAGATCACCACCCCAGTTCTCATCCAATTTGTATCTGAATAGTCTCCCGGATTGTAGTTGTGGCATGCTCAGCATACCATTGGAAAAGATCTTCATTTTCGGGCACTCTTCCACTTCAATCCGAACAGGGGATGGAAACCTCAATATGCAACTGGTGGTGGAGGAGAAGCATTCTAGGCATTGCGGATCTTCGAGTGTCAACACCTTTAGCATCCCAAAAGAAATCACTTTTCCTTCTTCGTTTTCATCGTTTGCCACTACTTCTCTCATTCTTTCACATCCTATTATAGTCATGTGTGTGAGATGCATCAAATTTGCGACCGCTGAAACCGTCACTAGATATACCAATCCGGAGGAACTCTTCACCACTAACTCCGTCAAATTCAGAAAGGATGTCACGGTTGGAAATAATGTTGTCAAACTAGGACAATCGCAAACCTTAAATTTGTTGATGCTTTGAAGCACTTTTGTGATTAAATAGTCTTCTTTCCGGACTCGCTTTAGGTTGTGTAGCTTGCTCAACTTAAGTTCTTTTAAGTTTTCAAGCACTGGATGTTTTCCCTCATCCACAAGTCCTCCATCGGGGAATATATCTTCAAAGGAACTACAGAAAACCTCAAGGCTTTTTAAATTGGGAAATATCTGGAGGAGAAAGTTGGAAGGAAAACCCGCCCTTTCATGATGAAAGCATGCCAATGTTAGTGCTTCTCGCTTGCCAATGTCATCAAAAAGATTTTCATTCTGTATCCTCTGAATATCTTTATCGACTAATAAATGTCTCTCTAAGGTGGGAATGTCCTGCAAATTGTAAATATAATGAGAGCAAGTAAGTTCAACAATGTTCGACAAAATAAATCATTGCAATGTAAGGCATATTAAGTCGGTTTATTCCCATGGCAGGTGGCCTTTTCCTTACAATTCATTAATCTCTAGAGCCTGCATAAAAGTATCAAGCTTCTAAAGTCGTCATACATATACAAACTGCAACCAAATGCTCATATAATTAGATAGAAAAGGCAACAACATCAAAATCCATTTCACCCAGAAAACATCAATAGAAAGATGGTCATCCTGCCGTGATTCGAAAAGAAATTGCTAAATGTGTGTGCCCGCTTCGCGATTTAGTCCGTAGGAAATTCACATCTAATCCATATAAAAACCTTTGAGGTCGATGCGGTCGGTTCAAGAACCATCCCGACCAAATTCATCCTTTACGAGGAATGTCTCATCTTGTCAACAAGGATCTACGGTTCCTTTGAATTTCAAGTGACCGAGATGCCCCGATAGTGCCACTAAAACATTTTGGGTGCCCGCGAATGAAAAGTGTGTATGAGAGCACATAAGACATAGTGGGTGAATTAAAGAATAAAGAAGAAACAGAGGAAGAGCAGTTTTAATAATACCTTCCGAGCCGGAAAGGACAACATATTCATTTTTTCACAATGGGTCACTTGCAATTCCTTCAAGAATGGCCAGTTCAAAGTGAGAAAGTTAGGGCAGAAGCTCTTGAGTTGTGGCATATCATGTAATACCAGAGAAGTCAATACTGGGAAAAGAAATTGAGCAGCAATTGAGTGTGGACTGTCATCTCCACTCGCGCTCGAGACTATTTCCTCAAGCCCACAAGACTCCACTCGAAGTTTCCCAAGTTGGGTTAGACTTGTAGCCACCCAATGTGGAAACAAAATTTCAAGGTTCTTACGGTTCCGAGCTTCCACTTTATGCAAGTATTTAAAAGTGAAAGTTCCTTGAGGGCCGCGAGTCCATATTTTGCTTAATTTGTCCATGTGGGAGAGAACTATTTCCTCAAGCTGAGGAAATTGTACCTGCCATATTGAGAAAAACGGCGCAGTGAATATGATTACACTGACTTATGATCTCAAAGACGAAATTTCCAAACTACCCTAGCTCTCACAAATCATGAGAATTCTACAGCTTGTTAGTTACACATAAGAGGGAGGGTCGTAGATGCTTTCTATTTACAAATAACAGAAAAAACAATAATTAGGCAAAAGAATATGTAAGAAAAAAGGCCCCAAAAAAGGGAAAAAGTGTAGTGACCTGATCAGCTGGTACGTGTTAATTGCCTTTTGAAGCAATGATGCATATCACATCAAACTCCGTAAAGAAATTAGCTTGTTCATTAATTCAATGAAAACAAATTTGAAAATTGCTTTCAGTTCCGCAAGACGGCAACCTCCCTTAAATTCTATCGAATGAAATTTGCAATTCTTTGAAATTTAGAAACGTATCTTGTTTCAATTTATAGTCAATAGTACATGGAACATTGTCTTTTAATTGGCTTACCCGAAATTTGTTACTGGCAACGCTTTCTCCGTCTAAATTTTTGAAAGTTCCTATGACAACTTCTCGGACTCTCCAATTTGCCGATCACAAATAAATGTACTGTTTTACTTCAGTGTGTGCGCATATACAAATATATATATATATATATATATATATATATATTATATCCCCTATTTTCGATAATGCAACAAAGTATATGGTAAGGATTCTTGGATTTATTTGCTTCAAGTTGAAGATGCAATTCATTTTCAGTTGACCTTCTTGGAGAAAACTGATTCTTCATTTGTGATTCATTGATTTATAATTGGTAACCAATTACTGAAGTCGGAAGTCGGTATACAATTATGAAGTTTTAGTCGGTGCTGACACTTTCTTTTCCTTTTTTTTTTTTGGGGCGCGGGGAAAGGGGGAGAGGAGGAGGAGCCCCGGGGGGGGCGCCGGGGTTGGGGGTGGAGAGAAGTTGGTGTGGACACTTAACTACAATATCTTGAAGCCTGCAATACGTAACCAACTTCTTATCCTTGACTTTGCCATGTGTCGAGGATTTTGGAGTTTTATTTGGGTGTGTGGAGGCAACACTAAAACGAAAACAAAGTGGATGTTGCATTTGCACTGGAACTGAAATTGTTTGTTCCATGTGACGAGTGCAACGCGCGCCATTCTATTTCCAAATTCCAATTACTGGTTCCATCCATACTTCGATTTGACAAGATAATTAACCAAAACACCAAAAGCATTGGGTTAAGACAAAGAACGCTAACCTGTGGAGTGAAGAGGGAAGGGGTATCCTGATCAACCTGCATCCAAGAATGCCAAGTCAAACTTCTCATCTCGGGGCAGTGGGCAATGGTCAACACTGTTAAGCTAGGACAATCCAGCGCATGATTCTTTCCCGAGAGGAAACTAGTTAAATTGGGCAAGCATTCCAGCGTCATCATATAGAGCATCGGGAATGTGATCTTCTCCACCACGCTTACATGCCCTTCTTCCTCTGCGATCACTTCTTCCATTTCACCACACTGCTTTATTTCAATCTCGCGTAGATTTGCAAGGCATCGAGCCATCGATGGAGTGAAAGCATATCTCAAGTTGCTGCAATTATAAAGGGTCAGAGAAAATAGAGAATTGAAGCGCATCGTTCCTTGAAGATCTTTGTTCCATAGTTGCCTCAACTTCGGCAGATTGACCAGGCCCAAATCTCGTAGCTCGGGCAGCACCCGAGTGATTTCCACAGGCTCAAGCCCTTCAAGATTGAATATTTCTTCCAAAGACTCGCAATTGTACACTTGCAACCTTGTCATTTTCTCTAAAACAAGCATCAATTTGGATGGAATAGCGTTAACAAATGATGGACAATTATCCACCGCCAGTCTTTCTAATTGCCAAGATGACTTGATGGGATTGAGTTCACTATGCCACTTTCCAATCAGCTCGGGGAACTCAGACAGCCACATAAACTTTACTCTAGCAATCGTAGCCTGTTAGAAATGCATCATTTAAAGGTAAACTTATAGTTAGCAAAAAGTAATTACTCTATAGGTTATTAAGACTATCCAACTGCACAAAATTTGATAATTGATGCATACCATATCTTCAAACATATTTTGGATAGTGGTGTTGAGGTTTTCCTTCCAAAACCACACTTCATGTTGAGGCTTTGGATCTGCTTGTGTTTCTACTTGTATTCTCTCTAGCTTTGGCGCAACTATTGGTCCCTTAGAGAAGGACTGCATGTTGGGACATCCACTCACTATGACATCTTCCAAGAGAGGGAACACCAAAGTGTATTCACTTGAGCTAAAACAACTCAACCTTGTCAACCCATCAAGTTGTATGTGCTTCAACTGATTGAAAGTCACTGCATACCCCTCCTTACCCCCATCGTCACTAATAACTTCTTTCAACATTTTACAGTTTCGTATCCTCAACTCTGTGAGTTCCGCCAAGTTTTTAGCCATGGTCGGTGTGAACATACTTGATAGACCATCACAATGTGACACATCTAGAGTCTTCAGATGTTGAAAGTAACTTGACGAGGATAATAGCTCATGACTTGGGTCTTCTATGGCTTCCACATTTCTGCTCAGCTTCTCTAGATGAGATTCACATAGAACGAGCTTTTCCAAGTTGGTTAAACTCTGAATAAAAAGACACATGGATATTGCATATTCCTCCGAGAGATGACGAAGCTCAAGAACCCTAAGCATGCAAAAGAATTCTTCACCATGAAAATCCCCATGCCATATCTCCATCTGTCCAGATAAATCCAATCTTAGCTCTCGTAGATTTGGGAATGCACCCTGAGAAGATAGTCAAATCAGAGTCTGAAGTCAGCTTAGTTAAATGAGTACTCATGTGTCATGGTACAAGTCCTGCACATCTCGCATAATATCTATAGTTTTTAATATGTTAAGTCGGCGATTCAACGAAAGAAAATGTGCCCTCATGCAATAAACACTATCGTTGATTTTTTATATTTGACTTGTATCCGTATTTGAACTTAATTATATCTGTACATTCCCGTTTCTATAAGAAACATCCGTTGTGAAAATAACGTCTCGATCAATTATAATCACAATTCCAATAAATTCATATATCAATGCAAACAAAAATGTCACGTCTTCCCTTTTTAGCATAACATCAGTCATCTTAATAAGGCTCAAATTAGAAAACACTCTTGTGCCTGGTAAGATCAAACCGCATGCCACGTGTTTTCGATCTTTATGGTACTTAAGAGACTAAACTATCGGAATTAGCCAAAACCATTTTTTTTAAGGGGGATAATGGCTATGCATTCTGTCACTACTAGAAGAACATATGATGTTTCCGTGTTATACTATTTCTGTGGATTCAAAGAGAGTTGTATAGTTTACATCTCCGTATGTGGAATTATTTGTATGATATGCTTGGCTGTGACCATAATCTTCACTTCAAATATTCACAATCGAAGCAAAACAAATAATCCTAAGTCATACCTTTTCGAACAAGAAGAGAGGTTGTTTCTGTAGTGGCATCTCATTCTCAATTTGGGAAGCGAGTATCTCCACTTTGTTACAGCCATGCACCTCCAAAGTCTTCAATGCTGGCCAACCTAAAGCATTTGTTCCTGTGTAGATGCACTTCAACTCTGTCAGATGCTCGAGCTTGAGGGAGGTTAACTTTGGGAAGACAACCCCAAGAACTGGTCCTTCCATCTTGATGAGTTCTATAATGCCACATGCACTGATCTCCAACTCTTCAAGTTGGATAAGATCTGTCGCTACTGAGGCTGGACATAGAGAGGTGAGGCTCTTGCAATTGGAAACAGTAACAGAATGGAGACACTGCAATTTGACTTGATGGTGGAGCTCCTTATCCCATACACTCTTCAACTGTGGCAATTCATGTAACACTAGCTTTTTTAATTGGGAACGAACACCAGGATTCCCATCTAGAGGATTCAGTGACTGAAGTTCAAAAACAACTTCAAGCGAACCACAATAATATACATCCAAACTTTCCATGTTCCGAAGCCGTCCAACAATGCAAGAAGGAACAATGTTCACTAGCTTATCGCATCCCAACACCACAAGTGATTTTACATTGTGGAAAGAATCCGCAGCAGCTTGATTGTCCCATATCATTTCGATATTATGCATGTCATAGATCTCTAATGTCTCCAAGCGAGGGAACGCAACCTATGGTATTCACTCACAAAATTGGTGATCCATTTAAATTACAAATTCAAGAACTTCCAAGATGTTAATGTAAATGAGTTGCCAAGGGGAGAGGGGGAATAATTAAGTTGCATAAAAGGAAAGAAAAAAAGAGAAAAAAAATTAAGCACATGGAGAAGTCAAACCACATGTAATAAAACAAACGCTATTAATGTGAGCTAAGCATATATTTTTTACATTGGGCAAGATGGTAATTTGGATATGCCCATATTTTGTACTGGACATACACCACACGAAAACGAAAAAGAGAGGCTTTACCGTACATGTTTTGACATATAAATGCAGTAAGAAATATTTGAAAACAAAAAGGAGGATATTCCTCAACCTTGGCATATACTTGAATCAAATTATCGAAGATAGTCATAAATACCTCATCATAGGTGGTTAAAAATATCTAAGAAAATTGACGTATCAATCCAATTTTACAGCCTGTTGGGCTGCATAACAATGTTATTTGTGGATGTTAATTCAGAGTGAAACCACTTGTTCACGCTTGCAGTGCCAAGCCAGCCGTACATTCAAAATCGCTGAGACATTTACATTCTTTGTCAAAATCAGAAAGCCGTTCATCTAGCGTGATTTATCAGTTAGTTAGATTAACAACAATACTTAATTTAGGATATTTTCTTTTGGATGTTGCTAACTGATAACAGACGCAGATCATTAATTAACTGATTATTCTTTCTCTCATTACTAGGTAATTAGCAGCATCCTCATGCATTGTGCGGGTGTGGATTTTTTGTTTTCTGAAATATAGGTATTTGTACTTTAGTATAAATGATTAGAATCGTATGAATCTCCCTCTCTTTTTTTTAAAAAAATTAAAAAGAGGTTAAATTCTTAGTTACTGTTATGTAAAACGTAGAGACTCGATAATAGTATAAAATCCTTATTGTCGTAGTTAAGGGACATTGTATACATAACTGATAATATTATGCTAATGTTGAGTATGGGGCCCAAAAATAGTTTTCCTTGCAAGGAGGATGATCAACATCTTGTAATTGAAAGTCTACAGTGATATTCATTAAGGACTTTTCGGGGAGCACTTCATAACAATATAATTAATTAAGTTTTTCAATGACATTCTCATTCGATGACGACCTGACAACAGTATAACGTTCAGAAAATTGGCCATACTGTTTGTCACAACAATAGTTGGCCAGAAAATTTTGAATGTTTGGTCAAAGTTCATAACTTATAAAGAAATGAAATTTATTACCTGGGTGATTAAAAATTGTAGTTTAAGTTACAAAATCCATTACTATTTAGTTACAATGACTGAATTCAACCCCGTAATTTGAGAATTAACAACTGAACTCCTTGAAGATTGGGTATCCGACTTTTATATCTGTAGTGATTTTCTTTAAATTCTCTCAATTCAACTTACAAGGCAATTTGGATTGTAACTTTACTTTGACTTATCCAGAATGCAATCAATTTTAACCAAACTTGACTTCGTAAGTAATTTAGTAAGTTTTTGCTTTTGTTATGCTTTGCCTGCTGTATAAGTATTTATTTGCTTAGCGTAATTAGTAATTACGTGGGCCTGACAATGATTTATACGCCTATATCTTTCTTTGTAATTTTTTTCAATAGTTCGTGTGATTGATCCAACTCTTGCTTTCTTGGGATTGGCGTGAATGGAAACTTGCTAATTGTTTGTAGTGGCATATGGGAACTTGCAATGCTCAGCATGCAAACTTCCGCAATACAATTAGCACATACAAGTGATGCCAAGTATTTTACTCCGACAGTTCTTGTCATATTTAATATTTTGACCTAACTAGAATTACGTACCTCATGATTGAAGAGGGCAGTGGCGCGTGATTTAACATAATCCTGATTCCTAGCCTCTCGTGAACCTGCCATCAATTTTTTACACGATGGAAAGAATGTCATTATTTGTATTTCAAAAGATGCCAAGAAGATCTTCATTGATGAAAATAACAAATCAATCTTACACTTTTTGCGAGAGAAGCACGTCAAACTTTCCAAAGATAATCGCAAATAAGTCAACATCGGGAATGCTAGAATTCCTGATGTTTCCGTTTCCAACCCTTCTTCCTCCATAATGATCGCCTCCATCTTCTTGCAATACACCACTTCTAGTTCTCTCAATTGTGCTAGAGATTTTACCATTGATGCCAAAAACAGAAACCTGAGGCTGTGACAGCCAATCACCTTTAGCTTTGTTAAACAATGGAATCTCACTATTCCACAAGGATTCTTGTTCCATATGCACCTCAAGCTCGGCAAGTCCCGTAACTCCAAGGTGGTTAGCTCGGAGGGAGTCTCAACATTTCCGCTGGCGCTTGGTCCATCAAGGTCAAAAACTTCTTGCACCGAAATGCAATCTGCGATAGTCAAAGTGTGTAGCTTATGTGAATTTACCAGCGACCTGAAGTTGAAAACCTTCGAGAGAGATTTGCACTCCAACAGCTCAAGAGATTGAAGATTGCTCAGTTCCACTGCAGATTCTTCGCTCCATATAGTTTCCAGATTGGGAAGTCCAGACATAGTTAAGGTCTGCAAGGATGGGATTGAAACCTGGCGGAAAAACCCATCAACGATAACATTAGGAAAGACAAGCTGGATTTTATACGTGCTATTAGCAGGTTGTTCATGACTTTCGCATTTACAAAAATATTTGATAAACAAAAGCTACTTTACGATCCTGAAAGACAACCACTCGGTTTTACTTTTTATTTACAGCATAAGAAGGGATGTTGTTACAGTTAGATTTTGTTTGCGATTTAGTAACGACAACGGAAATTAATGAACCATAAAGCAAAAAGTAGTTTCAAAGTAAATTACTTCTTAAAAGTTGCACTAGGCCTGCTAGGAACTAATTTACTGTCTCACAGGGGAAGATTACTACCAAGAAGTAATTTAGCGGTTTCAAAGAGTAATTTAATGCTTCACAAGGAAAAATAACTATCATAATAGTCTAATTACTCAAGTAACTTCCTCCTGTCACCCCTGGACCCTCCGAACTAATTTATGCATGAAATATCATATTTTTATCCAACGATGTCCAATAAGATATTGTATCTTATCCAATGACATGACGATGTTCTCATTACTTATTATATATGGTCATATCTTCTCACGATGGGAATAATCAGTATTTCTTTATGGCTATGTATTTCCTCCTATCATCAGTATTAACTTTTTCGGGGCATGGATCGTCTCCCACGATCCTTACAACAACATGTAAAGTTGCTCGAAATCCCCATCTGTGCAACAAATTTAACTTCTCTGTGGTTTGTTCATTGGACTATTAGAAAATGCAAAACAAGATAATTGGTTCTAAGATTAAAGGAAACTAATTATAATCAACGAAAAGATGTAAAACAAAAGATATATGACTATCGTTATCATCGCCATCATCCTTGTAATCTTTTCATTGCTATTTTTGTTTTCATCGTATTGTTCTTTTCCTTGCATCAAAAGGAGGTAATGATCTAACAAAAATTAATGCTGACATGTAATAGAAACGTTAAGAAGAACAACAATAACAGTTTTGTGAAAGACTGCTTATGAAACATTGTTTAGTACACTTTATTCTGAATATTTCAATTTTCAAGGTACATATTGCATATGACATGAAGATAATCAATGCATTGGAAGCTATAGAGTTTCCTTAATTAGTTTCTCAACAACTGCTCCCGGGGCCCTGAGGCACTCTTTAACAAAATTCTAATATTAATTGTATTAATAACAATAGTAACAATGCCTTTACTCAACTTTGCTATATTCATTTAGCAACTTTTACTAATTTTAATCTGCGGACAAAAGAGTAATTTGAATTTAAAGAAAATCTCATGTTGGCGTGCTTATCTTTTAGACAATAACAAAGTTTTAGCTAACTGAATCTAGTGGAATCCATTTCACAAGTCTATGAAATTACTTTATCATTGAATACTCTATTGCCAAAATTCCTTTCAGTTTTGCTTCATGAACCCTATTTACATAAGTACACTTGCAGAATGTATGTAAAAAGTAACTCATTACCTATCCCAAACTAAGTTTATGTGGAATTCATACAATCAGTTGGATTTCTACAAAATGAAGAGAAACAGAAGATTGGTTTATCTAATGGACAACGAAGGCACGAATGGATAAGGTAAATTGGAACCGAATGAACTGAAAATAACAATATGAATATGCATTATGATCTATGTTACATCTAATTGGCAATTAATAAATACTATATTCTTTTGATAGAAAGTTACCTGTTGCCCGTTGAAAAATACAGCTTGAGTGGCAGCTTGGTTTTCTGATGAACTACTCAAAGGAGCACCCCGGCGGATAAAAAGTTTTTTATACCTGGCAAGTCACGCAACTCCAATGCACGCAAATTACGCAACTCAACTTTGCCACCTTCATCAGCTTCTCCAATCTCCCGCATCAAGTCGCACTCGATAACTCCGATATCTTCAAGCTGTGGAAGTTCTCTCGTAATGAACAAGGAAACAAAACTTCCATTTTGAAACAACGCTTGACTCGTACTTTTTCAATGTACGGAAGGACGTGGACGAGATATGGCTGTGGCATATCTTCTCCATGTTGATCGATCTTCGAGAACTAATGACTCCAACCTCTTAAAAGCAAGTGGAGGAAGGCCATTGGAGGATGTAATGGACGGAGGGACCATTCTCGACATGTAGATGCTTCAATTTTGGAAAACCTTCTAGGGATAACTCGCAAATACTTTTAGGTTTGTTCAATCCATCCAAATTCAGATCATCAGTTTTGTCCAAGATAGTTCGTACACATCCTTTGTGGAGAATATCATTCGTTGGATTCAACTTGAGCTTCAATGCCGTTGATGTTTTGTACTCGCTTGACGAGTGCCATGTACCGCCTATCCGGATTCCGTATTTGGTTAATTTTTGTAGGTTTAAATCCTTGGGCAAGACATTCGGATCAGGAATTGATACGTGTAGAGAGTAGAGATTCTTCATGTTATTCAACTCAATAAGGCAGGCATTACTTGGTGGAGTTTGCTCCATGGCATTCCATTGATCAAAGCTATTCTCCACATATAACTCCTCCAATTTGATCAAGCTTCCTAGCACACCTGGTTCGATTACCTGAAGCCTCGAGCAATGGTTCAAGTCTAATAGCCTCAGCTCTACCAATTGCCCGATTTCTTTCGGCAATCGATGAATTTTGGAGTTCGCAAAGCTGAGAATTTGTAGCCCTTTTAGGTTGCCAAGACTGGCTACATCCTCTACCGAACAGTCATCCGGACATAAAGTGTGTAAGTTCTCCAAGAGTTGAAACGACAATGGCGAATGAATGAGATGTATCCCCGTGAGATTTAGGACCGTGAGTTTCCTCATAGAATTGAAATATGAATCCGGAACATCAAGAGGTTTATTGTTCGTCAACAACAAAAACATCTGCATTTCGGGGCAATCTATTTCTTCAGGAAGCTCCTCCATGTCAACGTAGGGAAAGCATGTTGCCCTACAACTTTTGAGCTTGTCCTTCGACCACTCTGTTATCAACCTATCTTTCTCTTTCAACACAAGAAAAGGGTTATCTCTGGAAGCAACCGAGGCAACAAACTCACGAACCAAGTCATGTATTTTGAAACCATGAACATCTCTATCCTCTAACAAGAGGGAGGAGTCTTGAAGAGTGCGGATGGATGATGCCAAACTTTCTCTAGCTTCTTCCATGCTCTTGTCTTCTCGAAATAACCCCAAACCCACGCCATATCTCACCAAGTTTTCAAGAGATGGCTTAGAGACGCCACACACAACACAGAGCCGTAACAGTGACTTCACATCCTCGCCTTTTAAATGGTCGTAACTCAATTGCAACATCTTATTTGCTTTCTCACCAATTCCCTCGTTTTTAGATAGCTTGAGTTGTTTTAAAACATTCTTCCATCCCGATAAATTAGCGTGTTTAAGAAGTTTGGCCATTTGGACAATTAGGAAAGGCAAACCTGCACATTTTTGGAGTGCTTCCTCCACCAAGGGTTTGAACTCTTCATCGCGAACTTTGTCTCCGACATAACTCTCAAACAATCTTCTTGCCTCCTCCTCCTGCAGCTCCTCAAGAAGTAAGGGGTCGTCGCAGCCCATTTCTGCTTGCAAGACATCTCGAAATCTCGACGTCAACAGCAACTGGCATCCTATGACTTTGTTATCATGACCGCAAGGAATGCCAACTGATTTCAAGTCCAGCGGCTCCCACAAGTTGTCCAGTATTATGAGCACCTTCTTCTTCTTCTTCTTCTTCCTCTCCTCATCATTTTCTTGTTTCGTCCTCTCCTCATCTTCCAACCTCTCGTGCAGAAGCTTCGCTCGCAAGCTGACATTCTCTTCCTTCTTTATGTCACTAAGGCCCAACCCGTGTGCGATCTCTCCTTGAATCCTCTTGATGTCTGGATTTTCCGACACGTCGGCCTTAGCGACCAGATCGAATGACCTATCTTCCCTTATTCTTCTTTCAACCTCTTCCAAAAGGGTGGACTTGCCGATCCCGCCCATCCCATAAACCCCAACCACGCTGTTGCGGTTATCAGCAAGAGCGGCCATGATTTTACGTTTGATCGAAGCTCTGGATTCGAAGACGACATCGTCCTTGGTAGAAGGAGCGGAGACGGCAGTGACATTCCCCGGAGCAGGATCAATGGAGGAGATGTCCCTGAATTCACTGCATTCTCGAGCGAGTCGCTGAAGGAGCTCGATCTTATCCTTGGCCTTTCTGCTGAACTGATAGCGACAATGGGGGTCGGGAAGAGTCCCGTAGCAGCAACTCTTACTCGCTTTTTCGAACTCTTCCAACAGCTCTCTCGCCTCCTTCAAGGCCTTCTCTGCACTCTCGTGCCAATCGGTGACTAGACTGTAGACCGTCCGAATATTGTTTCTGGCCACTTCGACGGCATTGTGGATCCTCTCAGCCTCGTACGCCAGCTTCCCGACTTCCTTCTGAAGATCCTGGGCGTAGCTCTTGGAGGAGATCACGTATCCGAATTGGCGCTTGACAGGAACAACTACCCACTTCAAGACATCCCACCCAATGGAAACAACAGAATCCATCGACATTTTTGCTTGATTTTTTTTTTTCCGAGAAAGAAAGAGCGATAAAATGGGGAGACCGAGACCGAGAGCGAGAGAGAGAGAGAGAGAGAGAGAGAGAGAGAATGATGGACAAGAGCAGCAGGTAGTGAAGAAGAAGAAGAAGAAGAAGATGGATTGGCCGAGGAGAAGACAGAGCAAAACAGAGCAAGAACGATTGAGAGACGAAGAAGGCAACGAGATTTGATTGCAAAAAAGGATGACGAATCGAATCAATGGGTAAGCCTAGTGAAGTGCATCGGAGTTCCAGCGATTGAAATTCAATGAGGTTTTGTGAAGTGTATGCCAGCTGGGGCGAGTCCAAATAATCACCAATTTCGGCTGCTGGGCTTTTTCATGAAGCATCTTTATAAAAGGTAAGGCTTGAGATGGAGATGGGAACGTGCACTATCTAATGTTTATTCGAATTAATGCATCTTCTGGTCCTGAGCAACATGCATAGCTCTTTTTTCTAGTCTTACAGCTCCATCATATAAAAAACTAAATGTCGACGACATTTTTACATGGATGGTTGAATCATGGGAGTGGGTTAGTAATGCACGGCTGCTATTTCGGAAATAATAACTTTACTAAGAAGGTCATAGAACGCGAAAGTGTAGATTAAGAGCCACACAAGGGCACAGAATGTTTCAAAAGCCGACATGACTCGCTGGTGTGTCCAGTCAGCATTAGAATCCTAAACGGGCGTCGTCTATTAGCTTTCCCCCAAGTAAGTGTTGGCATGAGCAGGAATCCCTTAATTTGTAAGGGATTTTATTTTTTCTTCTAATTTGTAGTGGTTTCTTTTTTTCTAATTTATAGAGGCTTGACTTGTTAAAAAAAAAAAAAGATGAAGAGATAGGGTGAGGTGTTTGATTGAGTATGAAAGTATATTGCCAAACCTCGTTAAATTATATGTTCTTTATCTGCTTTCCAACAATAAGAACACTATCACCAAATTCAATGAGAAACTCCAATTTGAAACCATAAGAGCCATTCAACCGAAAATTGCTCCCCAAGTCGGGTTGCCCCCAAAATTAGCAGCTCAATCTTGCAAATGGAGAGCGGAGAGCTCCTCTGCCTTCGGCTCCAGGAGAAATTACAGGGACTCAAGAGACACTATCCGAGTGTTGGACGAAATTTTCTAAAGAAATAACAGCAATTCATACGCCCGAGAGCCGACGATTCAGGCGCTCCGGAGACGGAAACATGAGTGTAACGATGGAGGAGCGATGAGTGAAGATGTCGTAGAGATCATATAGGAGAACATGAACGTGAACGGGACCCATGGATGATACTACAATAGAAACCGTGGAGTAATAATGCGAGGTGGAGATTAGCTGAGATTTTGGGAACAGGGATTGTCATCGGCTTAAATTTTGGGGCTCACATCACCCGACCGCGGATAATCATCCTTTGTCTTTTGTTTTGTTTTGTGTTTTCTTTCTGCCTCTATTTGACTAATTCCTTCATTGTTACTTTCGTTAGTAATCTTGATCTCTTGCATGTGACTTGAAATGCAAGATCCTTTAGTTTTCAGATTGTTTAACCAATTTAGCTTGTCATTAGTCTATTGGTATATTTCCACATTAGAGCAAAAATATCTCGTGTGTGATGTCCCATATGCTAAGTCATTTACGAATAATCAGCACCTTCGGCTCTTTAACTTTTTTTTGCAAGGCGTCTTTATTAAAGGTGGACTCGAGATGGAGATGAGACACCCCACTATTTTATGTCTATTCCATCTTTGTGGAATTCTCTCTCATTCTTTATCGTTTCTCGTGAAATTTTCAAGTCGCGTAGAATTTGAATTGCAAGATCCCTTAATTTTCATGTTACTTTACGATAATAACCAACTTGGCTTTAACATTAATCTATTGGTTCATTTCGACGTTGTATCAAAAATACCTAGCGTGTGAAGCTCCTCATGCTAAGTCATTTACGAACTATCAACGCTTTCGTCTCTTTAGCTTTTTAATTTTTTTTTATAAAGCAGCTTTATTAAAGACGGACTCAAGAGGGAGATAGATGAGACACCCCATTATCTAATGTCTATTCTATTAGGCAACGTGCATAGCTTTTTTCTCCAGTGACAGAGCTCTATCCGACGAAAGAATACATGTGGACGATATTTTTGCATGAATGGTTCAATCATGGGTTTCTCGTAAGAATGTATGGCTGCTTTCTTGGAAAGAATAACTTTAATAAGGATGTCATAGAAAACGATAGTATAGGATAACTTTGTGCTTTGAGTTGCGCAATGAACAAGTATTATCAACTAGTGGTGGTGGCCACAGTTCGGAACCGCCGGTTCCGGTTCGTGGCCACCTTTGAACCGGAACCGAAACCTTAAGGGGCGGTTCCGGTTCTGGTTCCGGTTCCGAACCGGCGGTTTCGGGTCGGTTCAAGGGCTTGTTCCGGTTCAGCCCATTTTTAAATTTAATTTTAAATTTATGAATTACAAAATAAAAAAAATAAATTATGAAATTATGAAATAATAAATTATCAAATATAAATTATAATTCAGTTGTACATTATAATCAAATTTGGGGGGAGAAAAAGGGGAGAGAAAAGGGGCTTGAACTTAATGAATTATCATTAGGCGCCTACATATATTCTTGGGAATAGAAAAATCAAAGCTCATGTAGTTCTTTTACATTTGATAACCTCAATTTATCTCAATCATCAGTACCTATTTCGGTACCCGTAACGGTGATATCCCCACCATCATCGAAGAAATCGACTTCATTATTGCTATCCATATCTTGTTGTCGGTCGCATCTATCAAGCCACCAGCGTGGACCAATGTCTAAGTCTCCTTCCTTTCCTCCATTGGGAAGTGGTCGTGCACTAATATCCAATTAGCGTTGACCGTTAGGCGACAACATGTCTTGACTTTTCATGTCTCATAATCCGAACTTTCGCAGGTTTTTGTAAGCAAAATAATCAAAGTCATCAGGGGCGTTTTGTAATAATGTTGATGAGGACCTTTTGCATAGCAACTACCTAATATATGGAGAATAAGTGCACATACTAGAAAAAAAAATTACCATATGAAGGGTGTGTTTTTCAAAAAATAAACATTGATATCACTCATAAAAATGAATGAATGCAAAATGTTTACATCACCGTAAAAATAATTAGGCATAAAATGTTATCAATAATAAAAATATTTTCCGTTGACTAATTTTTCTAAAAGATACAAGCATTTATTTTTTGGAAAAAAATTTCAAATTTTTTATATTTCGTGAAACAAACACACTCGAAGTTAAGCATTCTCCTAGAGTAGGCAATTGTTTTCACTACAATCTAGGGCTACGGGTGTGGAGGCTAAGCCAGTGAAATATCTTGCCAAACCAGCTAAGCTCGGGCCTTAGCCTGTATAGGTGGCTTTAACCCAAAATAGCTTGCACGCAACTTGAGGGATTTAAACGGAGGATTCCCTAGTTTTCAGCTGAAAATTTCACGATGCCCCAACCAACTGCACCAATCCTAGAGTTAAGCAAGCATGATATTTTTTTAGTAACGAGCAAGTTTAGTCTACATTTCGTAACACTTCCTAAGAAATGATAATGCCAACGTAAAAATTATCGTGCTACGGATGTTCACTAATTGTATGAGAGAGATGCTCAATAAGTATAATGTTAAAGCAATAGTAGTATATGATGGGTATTCATCATATTGGCCTCGGATATAGTTGAATGTTAGTACATCCTCAAGTACTTTTTCTATATTTTAAGAGGGGCATTCATCATCAACTGATCTAAACATAAAATTAGATGTTTGTCGTTAAAAAGCAGTCCATACCAATCCATTTCTAATATATTGATAAGATTGCGTGTACGCTAAGTATATGCTACTTGTACTTGGTAAATGTAATATTATAAGGTTAAATGACTCATATATGGTAAAACTTTCATATGTTGTAAAGACATTCGCTAATGGCAAAAACATGTTATTTTTAGTTCTCTTTTCATTTTATCATAACAATATCAACAAAAATCAATCAATCCAACCAAATAAAGATTAATCGAAAGAAAAGAAAAAAAGATTATAATATATATATATATATATATATATATTCATTTAGGCTGCTTTTGTTTTATGAAAAATGAATGATTTGACAAATATTTTCCTAAAGATGATCACTCATATCGCTTATAAAAATGAATGAATAAAATATATATTTTATCTTTCGCAAAAATATTCATATATAAATTGTCTTCGACAATAAAAGTATTTGCAATTAGCTAATTATTTTAAGCCATATAAATAATCATATTTTAAAAAATGTTTTTCGAGCCTATCATTTTTTGCGAAATAACAAGAGCCCCAGGTTAAAAAAACATATTTTGGGGTAGTTTTAATGGTCAAACCAATGAAGCGGCTTAGATTCCTGCCTTGACAATTAAACTTCAAGAGAACAATACACCGCAAAAGGACACAGAAAGTTCCAAAAGTTACATATGACGCTTAATTTAGTGCCAAAAATTTCTTATAGATCACTTAAGTGCCAACTTAAAAAAAATAATAATAATAAAGTGCCACCTCTATGTTGGTCGTTGGAAATTTCGACGTGGCTCTTTTCAATTAAATCCTTAAGCCGACGTGACTCGCCCATGTGTCCAGTCAGCATCAAATCCCTAAACGACGTCATCTACTAGCTTTCCCCCATATAAGTTTGGGCGTGAGCAGGAATCCCATAATTGGTAGGGGATTTTATTTTTCCTCCTGATTGTAGAAGATTCTTTTTTTCCTAATTTGTAGAGGATTGACTTGTAGAAGAAGTTCATCTGATGGTATATATATGGGTCTATACATATATGATGAAATAAAAGTAGAAAACAAAAAAGAGAGAGAGAAAGGGTGAGGTGATTGACTGAGGATGTAGGCATATTGTCGAAACTCTTTAAATTCTATATTCTTTATGATCTCTATCTGCTTTCCAACAATCAGAACCCTATCAATAAATTGAAAGAGAAACTCCAATTTAAAACCATAACAGTCATCCAACCGAAAATTGCCACCCATTTTGGTTTGTCCCTAAAACTAACAGCTCTCTTGCAAATGGAAGGCAAAGAGCATCTCCGCCTTCGGCTCCAGGAGAAATTGCAGGGACTCAAGAGACACTATCCGAGCGTTGGACGAAATTTTATAAAAGTAACTATCAACGCTTTCGTCTCTTTAGCTTTTTATTTTTTATGAAGCAGCTTTATTAAAGACGGACTTATGTCTAGTCTATGAGGCAACGTGCATAGCTTTTTTCTCCCGTGACAGACAGAGCTCTATCAGACGAAAGAATACATGTGGACGACACTTTCGCATGAATGGTTCAATCATGGGATTCTGGTAAGAATGCGTGGCTGCTTTCTTGGATGGAATAACTTTAATACGGATGTCATAGAAAACGAAAGTGTAGAACAACTTTGTGCTTTGAGTTGCGTAAGGAACAAGTTTTATCAAGTCCAAATTTTTCTGATCACTTGTGTGCTTTTTTCCAGGCCTTGCCCTTTGATTCGACTGCTTAGCCTGTAAGTGTTCCTATTTATCATCTAGAGATTTCATTCATGTCATAAATTACATAATCTTTGATTTTCTTCTTCTAATGCCACAATCAGTGGGAAACTTCTCTCTTAATTGACTTTACATTTCAGACTAACATACAATTCTATATTAGAAGTTTAAGGAAACACTCAATATAATGGTCGTGTAATAAACAAACATGAGGTGAGTTCAAGGCTTGACTTCTCATGTTTTGTCTTTGAAATTTTCACAGATTTGTTGATCAAAGGCCCTTCCAGTAATCCCTTTAAATCAAAATGAAAAACAAAAAACAAAAAACAAAAAACAAAAAACAAAAAACAACCTCAGTTTGTAACGAGCATTTGAAATTGTTTTTTTTTTTTTACCAACCACAATGGTTAGATTAAACAAAAACATCCAAACTTAATATTCCCACGTTCTCGTTCTATAACAGCATTCTTCCAAATTGAGGAAATATGGATACTTTTTTAAGATAAAATCATGGAATTTTGTTAACCAGATCGATATGCGACCCGACTAAAAAATTTGTCCAAGTATTTCAAGTCATCGTGACACGGATTAATGTGGTTTTTCAATAAGACCTTCTGCTGCGAAGCCTTGGCCCATTTTGAATCTGAATGTCAGGTCCAAAAGCTCTTTTGAAGCCTGACCCCTCCCTCCTTCCAACCGTAATGGCATGGAATCATGCCCATACTCCTTGCCATCTGTGGATCACCTTAAGCACAAGTTCAAGTGAAATGCATTTGCGGAAGGTGGAGATGCCCAAAATTGACATAGGAAAGGGATAAGGTGTTGTTTCTAGAATATTACCTCTGAATAAATTTAACTTCAAATCGCGGAATAAAAAAATCAAGACAAACAAAATATAGATTCAGAATCTGAATAATATTCAATATGTGATTTCGGAGGTAAATATGCAATTTTCTGTCAAGTGCAAAGTAAAGATTTTTTTTTTTTTTTTTTGGTCCAAACAAGAACTTTTCATTGAAATAACTCAAGAAGGAAGGCCCGAGGGATGGGCATCAGTACATAATAGCTCCCACAATGCAAAGGGAGGGGAGGAAACCCAGTTTAAAGGTAAGGTATTTTTCCTATGATTTTTAGCCACCCAGTCAGCAACGGAGTTTGATTCTCTAGGGCAATAGGACACTTGGGCATTTGGGTAATTCATCAAGATATCTTTGCACTTAAGGATTGGCACATGGGCTTCCCACGTGTGCTGGTGGGGAGTGGAGATAGCTTCCACTAAGACCAAGCAGTCAGTCTCAAACTCAAAAGTACAATCTCCAGGAGAGAGAAGCTCAGTTAAGTCTTCATCTTCAAAGTAAAGACTTTAGAGATACAGAAATTGCACACGACGGTTATAGTAGTTTAGCTTAAATCAAGTTTACATCCACTCTCCCACGTTAACAGCCGATTGGCTGAATTTCACTCGATAAAACAATGAATTACGTTATTGCAACTTGTCCCTACCAAAAAAAAAAAAAATCACGTTGACAGTCGATTGACCTTTTTTGGCCGCACGTCTTCTCAAAGCTGCTATCTCTAGGCTAATGTACAGATGAGTCCAGCAAAATGGGAAGGACCTTAGGCAATGAATGTGAACGATGGAGCTCGATTTCGTTTCCGTTTCCGATCGAGAGAACCTTGATTTTGAAAGAGGAATGAGACTTTGAATCTCCATCTCAATTTTAAATAGACAGGTAAAAAAGAAGTATGCAATTTACAGTGGGTATGGCATCAAATGGCCCAGACTTGCGGAGACTACGGAGGCTAAGTGTCAAAGGGATGCTCCCAGACAGTTTGTGGTGGCTACCTCCACAGGGAGAGGATGTCTATTGTTACCGTGTTGAGCCACGACGAAATGGATTGCCAAAGATTAGCGACCGATGTTTATATTGCATCCTACATTTTCTGCAAAGACGTTAAGAGGAACATTTGAAGTTGAAGTATGGGTCGGCTGTGCCAAAGGATCAAATGCTATCAAGCAAGGCGCGTTGCCCCTCGAAATGATCGGATGTACGCTCGAGGATCGTCACAAAAAGCTGAGGTTACTGCAGGACCATCTAATGGGTGTTTCAATTTCTTTTCACATTGCCTAAAAGATTCTGGTAAATGAGCAACTTACTGTTCTCACGGATGCTTGTCATGGGTGAAACGGGTGAAACAGGGAGCGAAGCCTGGTATTGTGAGAGGTGCTGCAAATGTTGAGAATAATTTGAGGACATAAGCTATTATAAATTTATAAAGACATGTAATTTAAGATTCAAAGAGAGCTTAATTTTTCAGGAAACTTGTTAAATCCGAATCTTTTCAACATGACTATGTCAAGCGAAGCGAATTACTGTCTTGTTAATATTCTTTTCAATGATCCGTTATTCTCTCAAGATTGGGCCTTGTACATGAAGATTTGGTGGGCTCAAAGGGCCTTCCCGAGCCTAACAGGTCCATTCCCATTATCTTTTATTACTTCGTATTTGCTAATGACCCATAATTTACATGGATGACTTTCTTTTGATACCTTTTTCGGACTTCAGTTCAAGAAATTGAACTAACGTTTGGACCCCCCCCAAAAAAAAAAAAGCTAACGTTTTAATACTATATGTACCAAGCTCGTCGTTTGAGCGATCAACCAATAAAAAGCTTAGTAATTTGAATTCTAATATGTTCTTCAATCTCTTTTAGGTGGTGGGTGGATTTAGGGTTGAGCAAGATAGAGTTTTGTCGAGATAAACCGATGGAGCATTACTTATTGAATGCTTTAATAGTCTATGAACCGCAATGTGGAGCTTTCGGAGAGATGAGCACCATGCATGATGGATGAAGTTGATGACGTTTTCGGCTAATGGGAAGAACTTTAGCTATTGACGATATTCATAGAGAGGTTAGTGCGCGATATTATCCAAATTTCCTCGAGATTTCTCGCTTATACTTACATAAAATCAACACTAATGTCATGCTCGTTATGGAAATGTTGCAGATGGGGGTGTCTCTGAAATTGACGAGCTTCCTCCAACGATAAGGACTTGTTACCTCGCCATGTACAACACCAGCAATGAAATTCCAACATCATTCCCTACTTGCACAAATTTGTACATGTGACGCCCGGGAAATTTGGACTATGTAAATTTGTCCGAATTCAATAAAAAGAAGAAATTGAATTTTAGTCGGTGCAAATTTTTGGATCACAAGGACATAAGTGATGATTTTTGGACGAGTCCCGAAATGTTGTTCGATTTCGATTGGACCTCGAAATCGTGGTCACCGCGACTTAGGATTTTAATCGTCGCGCCTAAGCCTTTTTCCCGGACCGACCCTAGCCCGTAGAAATCCAAATTTTACTCTCAATCGGTTGAGCCAAAAATCCGATTAGTCCCGATTTGTCAAATTACGAAACCGTCCTTGGATATTATTCATGTGAGACAAAAATCATTATTTGGATGAGATGTGTGGGCCCCACTTTCAGTCAAATTTGGTCAAATCTTCAGCAGCCCACGTGACCTCTCTCTCCTCCCTCTTCTCTCTCTCTCCCGTTGCTCTCTCTCCCTCCTCTGTTTTGCGCGAGAACAGCCCCCCACCGTGTGCAACTCCTCCTCCCTTGGCTGTTTTGCGCCACCACCACCTCCAGCCACTTCCTCCGACCACCAACCTCCTCCGCCACCTCACCGCCTCCACCTCCGGCCGCCGCAGACCCGCTGGAAAGCCCAGAACAGCCCCGGCGCCGGACTGCTCTGTTTTGCGTCCGAGGAGTGCCCGAGTTGCTCCGGCCGTCCCGAGCCCCTTCCGACCACCACCCACCACCACACCATCTTCCCCTCGACTTCCAGACACCATCCCACCGCCGCGCGCCGCCCCGGAAGTCGCGAACAGCCCCGGAACAGCCCGCTCAGTCCTCTTGCCCTGTTTTGCGTCGATTTGCTGTTCGCCGTCCTCCGCCGCGATTCGGTCGTACCCACTGGCCGCCGACCACCCAAAACCATCCTCCTCCACCTCTAGTTGTCCCACGAAGTCGCCGGAAGTCGGCCGCCGCCCGTAGAGCCCGATTTGAGCCCCGATCGGACCTCCCCTGTTCTGCAGTTTTTCTCTGTTTTCTGCACCGGTTTCTGCACCGTTGCTGTTCGGCCACCTCCGGCCACCGTCCGCCGCCCCCACCTGGTCCTGAAGGTCGTCCTCGACCTGTAGGTGAGTCCCCCAGCCTTCCCTAGCCTCGCCTCAGCCCGCGAGATCGTTTTTCCTCCAAATTCAGCCCGGTTTCCCCTGTTTTTATCTCTGTCGGTTCTGTTTTTCAGCTTCCGTCGCTCGCCGGACCTCCAATCGGTGAGCCGCCACCGTTTGCAGCAATTTCACCGCCGAACTCGTCACTGTTTTTCGGCCGTGAACAGTGCCGCCGGTGAACAGTATTTCCGGCGTGAACAGTGTTTTTCCGCGTGAATAGTGATTTTCGGCACCGGTCTCAAAGTTCGTGCCGAGGAATTTTCAAGGATCGCCAATAATCGTCGCGGGCGGGGCCGAGTTCGTGTCACCGCCGCTCAAGTTGAGATCGCCCGAGCTAGTTAAAACTGTGAGTTGACCCTAATCCTTGGTTAGGGCGCTAATTGCGCCTAGAATTAGTTAGTTAGTCGGTATGACATTTAGGTAGATTTGATTATGGTCGGATTAGTTAGAAACCCGGTTTAGGGTAAATGGCCATAATCGATTAAATTAGAATTGTCTGTGGCTAATTGATGATAGGCGAACTTGACCGTATGTTGTGATTTGATCGCGAGCGAGCGATAGGTTAAGGACGAGCGATCGATTGGCAATTTTAAATCAAACCGGCTAATTAATGACTACGGCACGAAATTGAGCCTTTATGTGGCCTAATCGAATTGGTTTATTCGTGTTGAATTGATGACTTTGTTTGGGCGGATCGCCGCGTTGAAATGTTGATTTGAGTATCCTGGATGCTCGTTGAGTGAATTGGCGTGCGCATATGCATATGACCGTGTGCAAGGTCAAAGACATATTTTAGCATGAAAATGGCCTTGGGGCCGAGTCTTTGAGCACGTTTGTGTGAGCATCCGGCCTAAATCAAAGAGAATAAATTGATTGATGTGTCGAGTGTGCTGTATGGTCATATGAAGGAACGATGATGGGTTTTCCTGGCAAGTTCGTCTTGTACACGTAGTACACACCGTACCATTTTTATGGAACCACACGACTTGCCAGAAGCACGATAATTCATGCCCCGTATGGTACGTACGGTTTTAAGGGATTATCGGATGCCGGTCGCAGCTTGTGATGGACCGAAGCCCCGTATAGGGATGCCTACTTGCCGTGCCGTGCAGGGTGCACCGGATACACCGCTTGTAGTAGCCGTTGCCGAGAGGGAAAAGGAACGTAGCCCGGTCCTGCCGGAAGAATGCGGGATCGCATTAGTTGTGAGAGTCGATCACGCCGGTCGCGTGGATCCTCATCACCGTGGCGCCAAGAGCGCGATCATCGTTAATAATTGGACGTGTGTGGTGTCCAGTGCATACTTGTGAGTGTGATGCGTGTTCGGTTAGTTGTCCGATGTGGCTATTGAGTGGAGTCAAGCATTGCATTATGTGTGGCTCAAGGCTGGTAAGTATGCATGTGGGTGATTATTGCCATGTGATATGACGGCTGGATATATGTCTATATCGTGATTTTTATAATCCTCGTTAACCGAGCTTAGGCTTGATTCACCGAGATTTATATCTCACCCCGTTGTGGGAACCACTTTCGGGTCCCAAGTGATGGAGCTTTGCGGGTACCGAGGCCAAGTTATGAGGGTAGTCTTTTGGAGTAGATGAGAAGTTAACCTTATTGACCCGGTAACATTTGAGGTCTTAGTGAGCTGCCCCGAAGTATGGGGTTGTATATATTTCTGTAGCTCAAGAGGATTAAGACTCATCTACCGTCTTGTAACTGTGGATGTTACTTTTGACTATTTTCCTTGGTATGTATTTCCTGCTATGCTATCCCGCTGTTTTATTTGTCCGGGAGAATTGCACGTTTCGCATGCGCCGTAATTTCGTAGGTCGATGGCTTACCCGGGACGCTATCATTCATGACCTGAGGCGAGTAAAGTAGGGATGTCGCGAGCTCGAGAGTCGGGGCGTGACAGTACATATCACCCCTCACTAAGTTAGTCCATTGCTGTTGAATTTGTAATTGCAATCTTCTGCTTCAAATTCTCCTTCTGGGTCATCAACCTCTATATAGCTATAATTTTGTTGCGAGATCACATCATGGCTATAATTTTTCAGCTTTTACCGGCATTTCACATGTCATTGTCGCTGCGCGGATTGCTATCCAAAACGCTGCAAGAAATGCGACCCCGAGTACCGCCGCTCATTTGATGGATCAGCACCATTGTCAAAACGAGAATCCAAAGTATGAAACACTTTGCCTATTTTGCAAGGCAACGTGTCGCACACATGGTGAAACTAGAGTTAACAGTTAATGAAAGTTCCATTCTATCCATAATTCCCAGAAGTACACTCTGTATGCTTTCGTCTGCGATGTTTGAGGAATGATGGACGAAGCAAGACAGTAATAACAACCGATAGCTCAATAGCCAGGAAGCCTCATCTCATGGTAATTTCCCCATATATTACGGAAGCAGTGCCCGAAAGCTTCGGATTTCAGGGGCTTTGTCCACAGACGAAGCCCCAAAGCGAAACTGTATCGGCCTACCAATCTTCAATTTGGACTTGGTTCGCAGCCTCTCGTCCCCTCAAAAGCGAAGCCCTATCTCCTGATTTTGCACATATCTTTTACTTCATGTTAGTAGCGAATTGCTCTGTATCGTCCATCAAATTCTAATATATGCTGGAGAAAGATTGCCCAAAAGCGATCTTGATCCACATTCACATTTGAGTATACCGTCCATTCTTTCACTATAATAGCGATCAGAGCCGCTTGAAGAGAATATTTTCTAGATGAACTTGCTTATTGTGATCCCTATGAAAATACCGTTCCTTTGCATGAGTCAATTATGTCCCGGGAAAGTACCAAGTAGTCATTTTTGGAAGGCTATTTATACTTTAACTAGAAAACATTAGGAACCTAATTTATACTTAATCTAGAGTCTTTTGCATATTTCATGGAAACAGAGTTGGCTTGGCGCAGGACATTCTCTCTTTCCTTTTCTGTGACCACCTCAACGGTGACAGATACTACTTGAAGGAATATACTGAAAATCTCTGTTAGATCAACTCTCCACGCTACGTATGAGTTCGATTCACACTATGTCGGATCAAGACACGTGTACCAGGAATTTTAGAAGACGCAGCTTCACTAGTCTCCAGAAAAACATCAGGAAATACATCACCATTCCATTACTTGCAGCAGAAAGATTCGCTTTCTTCGATCTGATTAACTAGACAAAACATAGTGAAGCAGAGATTTTTCTGCAGGCATACCAAAGTTTACGCCTGAGTGTCGACATTCTTTCTGAAAATGGAGACTTTGAGTTCAATATCATCATTTCTAACAAGCTCGAACAGACAGATATCTCCTTTCTTTACAGAAGTTCCTCTCTGAAATGTGGCCCAACCAGCAGAGAGCTTTCCCGAGCCATGCTGTGGGTAGTACAGGAGCTTCACTGGCCATGATCCGTCTAAATTGATGCGTCCCTTCAAAAAACCGCCTGGAGCAGTCCGCAGAGTTGGTTTTTTATCAACAAATGTTCTTTAAGTAAGAACATAAAACGTATGATGATTGATGACTGACCCAAGAAATGTTAACCAGACCATATTTTTATAATCTCGTAGGAAAACCCGAATCACATAGGAATACGATGGTCCCTTACAAGGAGGTAATAAATTTCATTCCTGTACAAATTTTGCAAGTAAGAACTGTTATCTCGGGATCTTTTCTTACCGCATCATGCTTTAGATTATTTGACCGGACAACTACTGTGAAGGAAGGATACTGCAGCTCATATTTGTTGGCTTCTTTGAGAGCCGTAGTTACCCGCGAACGTTTAGAAGTGAAGGTACAAGAAGCCAGCATGGAAGGGCACACCTTATGTTTTCAAGTTTCCATCCGATTTGAATCAGTCAGGCAGAGAACGTAAGAAAAAAACGAGGCAAAGCACATGCATTACTAATGGGCTAAGATTCACACACCTTTTTAATCGTGTGCTAAAAGCTTCCGTTCTTGATCGGTTTGGAAGCCTTTCGATTTGGAACCTAGTCCGAGATTACAGTGATCATTAACATCTCCCATTTTAGGCAGGGCAAATTCGACGGTGTCGAGGTTCGATTTCTTGCCGTAATTAGCATTCATTAGCGAATAATGTATCTCCGTTGCGCTTTTGTCAAATATGAGCACGTGAAAATCCAAGTCCCCGACGTACTTGAAGACTAGGAAGTGGCCCTCACAAATTGAGAAATGCTCCGCAAATTCCTTCCATCCCTTTGATAACCAATCCATATCATCCCATTTTTCCAATTCCACACTCCAACTTCCACCGTTCGGAACCCTCAAACGCACCGTTTCGGGAAGATACTTGCCATAGTTTCTCATAAACATTGTCGGAATACCCTAGTTTCTCATAAACAAGCGGTGCTGGATCTGTTTTAACACGAACCGACTCGAAAGAAAAGGCTAGCGCGTAGAACGCGTCAGCCTTCCAAGCCTTGGTACATCCGAAAGAACGCTTAGGGAAAAGAACTTACAAAGCGAAGTGTGTGAGAGAGTATGATCTTGAAGAAATGAGGTGTCTCCGGTGCAAAACTTCGCCGGTTCTGTTCATCATCTCTTGGGAGACAAGACGTCATCCCCGGAGCACAAGTTGTGTAACAATCTAAAGAAGACATTCGTTCCTGGGATTGCGGGACAACTACCTCTGGGAAGCTGTTCATGCTCAGTAATACGAGTGGCAACAACCAGATTAGCTCATCATTACGACGAAGAAAAGTCATTGATAGACAGAAAGCTCGTTAAGAAGAACGCATGGGGAATCGAAGGCATCAAAAGTGGGACGACGTGGGAGTTGATCGAAATTAGACCAAGAATAACTAGTTGACTTCGATGGGGACTAAGTGGGCTAGCTTACTCAACACTCTGAGATTCCAATAACTTGTTCAATTCCTTCTATTAGATCCTTCGAGAATATGGATGAATCGGTATGAATCGACATAGGTCGTAAAGGGGGCAGGAACGTAAATGACAAGAAACTTAAAGATACGGAGATTAGACGCAATCGTGGCTAGCCATGTAAATGCAAGGAAAGATAAATCGTAGCAAAGTAAAGATAAATAAAATTATAAAAAGACGTTGAGTTCTTTAATTGATTGAGAGAAGTTTACAAGAAATGTAGGGTTTTTGTAACTATTTACAGATGGTTACATATAATGGTTAAAGACATCGGTTAATGAATTCGAAGGACTAAATAACTCGCTAATCCTATTTGGGGTTACAAGAAATCATTCTATAATTTCCTACTATTAAGCAACAAAATGCGTATAAACTTTTTTGTCGTTGGTGTATTAAATGCTCATATTGAACCTCGATCTACCTATATTGATGGGCCTAAAAGCATTGTTGTGTCCCTACCTTCTTAAGATGAGTTTGGCCCATCGAGAATATCAAGTCTAGCTCATGACAAATTAGTAGGCTGATTATTCGAGATCACTCTTTTCGTCATATTAGTACGACCATGCTCTGAATTGTCCATCAGATTCTAATATTTAGCAGAGTAATGTAGATAGGGAATTAGAAAAATTGCCTTATTTGTAAATGACTGTAGATCTAAATTTAAGTCAAGTAGTCATTTTTTTAAGAAGGATTTAGATTCAAACTTGAGCTCCGGAAATTGAGACTTTGAACACTACTACATTGTCTCCATCAACGGCGGCAAATGCTCGCCCACTGGTAGAGGAGAGCGCCACATGCTCGTTTGGATAGCTCCTTATCTTCACCGGCCACGATCTTTCTAAATCTTTAAGAGGTCGCAACTTGTTTGTTTTCCCGAATATGTATCGTGATGAACCCGCGAATAGTACTCTACCCCATGCATATTCTCGAGCAGCCAGAATGAATTTGAGTGATTGTTTCGGAGATTGTATAGAGTTTGTAGGACAACCAGAGGCAGCTGAGGACTAGAGCATAGCATGAAATTATCATCTTAAGGAGATGAGATCCAATTAGTATAAAGAATCACTCCATCATCGAACTTTTCTAGACAACAGAGTAGGTGCAGGACCATTCTTTCTTTCCTTTCCTAAGACCACCTCAAGGGTAAAAGAAATTACTTTAAGAAATATTCTCAAATCTACGTTACATTCTTGATCAACTCTACATATTGGTATGAGATAAGGATTGCTTATGACCTTTTATTTTATCGATCCCATGCTGTGGACGAGTTCGATTTATACTTTGTCGAATAAAGACAGCAAGCATGCAGAGAGATCGGAATTTTGGAAAATGCAATTTCCACGACTAATTTTCACTAGTCTCTAAAAAACCTCAGGAAATTTTATCACCATTCGATCACTTGAAGCAGAAAGGTTTGCTTTCTTTGATCTGATTCACTAAACAAAACATAGCAGACCATAAATTTTTTTGTAGGCATACCAAAGTTTACGCCTAATTCTTAACATTCCTTCCGAAAAGGGAGACTTTGAGTTCAATAGCATCAATTCTAAAAAGCTTGAACATGCGGACATCTCCTTTCTTTAGAGAAGTTCCCGAGCCACGTTGTGTGTAGTGCAGGAGCTTCAGTGGTCATGAGCCATCCGAACATTTAAGAGTCGCGGCTCGCATGCTTCCATCGATGTGCCCCTTAAGAAAACAGCGTGGCACAGTCTGCGGGGTTCGATTTTTTATCAGCAAATGATCTATGAGTAAGAACACAAAAGGTATGATAATTAACACAAGTTAACCAGACCAAATTCTGCACGAGTACTATCATCTCAGGATCTCTTCTTACCACATTTTGCTTCATTTCTTTCTAACATTCATTTCCAAGAATACTTCAAAAATCAAGATCTCTACGGACTGCGGACAAGAAACAATTCGAAGTGTCTTGCTCTCCAGAGGGCCGTTTCTTAAGTACATGAACCTCTGAGAAAGCAAAACAGAATAACAATAAATACACTTTGATGAAAAACAAAAAGTTCAAATTATCCCCATCTGTTAATTTCCAATCAAAAACTCAACTCTAAGTTTTGAGAAAAACCTCATGTATTGAAAAAGGATATGGTGTAATAAAAGCACATACCACAGTCACAGTGAATGCAGTCCGAAGCTTCTCTTCATTCTGCCTCTGATTCACCATCAAAGGAAGTTGCAAGCGCTCCAAATCTTCCTCTTTCATGCTCACACAAACAATCCCAGCGCCATGCTTCACAATAAATACCATAGCCTCAGGTGTTGCCATTTCTGCTGCCATTATAAGATCACCCTCATTCTCCCTGTCCTCATCGTCTACCGCCACTACAATCTGGAATTCAGTTCCAACCATGACATAGACATTTATGGATGAACAATTAAAATGCACTCGACGATGTGATACAAAAAGCATACCAACCTTTCCTTGGCGGATGTCCTTAATTGCTTCTGGAACAGATGCAAAGCCTGTCGTGGGTTGGTCCAAGTCAAATTCATCATCTTCAATGGGGAAAGAAGTGCTTATAGGTGCAGTATCAGCTGCAAGCGCTCCAAACACTACTCCATCAGGCTGCAATTGAATGCCAACTGATTCCGCACCAATCAGAGTCTCGCTCACAGCAAAATCACTAGGATAAGACAAAGTTTCACCTCCGTCAGGTATCGCTGCAGCTTTTGCTGCAACTACACCCCTCCCACTGGAAGATAATTTACCACCCAATGAAACCGCGGTTATATCAGATGGAAAACCAATTTGCGAAGAATGGTTTGCCTGGAGCAGCAAATTTGATGATTTCGAGTTCCTGGAAACTCTGCATGAAAAATGGCCACTTAGATTTTAACCATGAGGATTAGCTTCAACAAAAACATCAATCTCGGTACATCCTCAAAGCTACTTAAACTCGGCGCAGCATCCACTCTCTAAAAGTCAGAACTCTAAATGAAGGAACCAAATGTCAATCATTTCAAACAACTAGTTAGGAGCATTCGATGCCTAGAGAAGCACCCAATATAGATGCCCACCAGAGATCTCCCAACTTCTTATATGAGTGCTGATGTACAAATCAGTCGTGGGATTTAACAAGGAAAAAGGCAGGAAGATTTTGCAGAGTGAACACAGGCCATCAACTTCACCAATCACTTCAAAAAGCACATCATGCTTTGTTTACTTATGGACAAAGCCAAATCTCCAATTTCCAGACAATGTTCTTTTGAAAGACAAAGACCAACTCATCCCTTGAGTGACAAGGAAAAAAACAAGCCTTTTTATCAAGTCAAGCAGAGGAAGATGACAAAATTAAGTCAGCTTAGTGGTTTCGATTGTGCACTCACTTCTAAGCTCCGAAAGATGGCTAACCACAAAGCTAGTGACAAACAGAAAATCTCGTCCACCATTCCCGAGTTCACTTCAAATTCTAATGAATTGAGAAACTGATAAGAAAATATTGGATGTGCCCAATTTGAGAATCTACTGCAAACAGACAAATAGAACCAAGGAACGCCACCAACCCATCACCCAACTCACAAAACCTTCAAAAGCAACAGACCAAACACGAGTTCGAAGCCAAAGTGAACACCAAAAGCACCAGAGACACTCGGCCACAATTAGCCACGACAACTACCGTGAAAGGACAATAAGATGCTATTCAAGATGCTATTCATTGGTTTCTCACGCAAGATTTGAGTAGGCATGATGATTGAGCTATAAATTTTGATTGAACTATCGTGTCCCTGGATTTCATGGAAACAGGTTGATTGAACATGAACGACGATCAGATAATGTCAACCCTGAATGTACAGTGTTGTAAATCAAGAACTCAAGAGGACTTCTTATGCAGCAAGGGATCAGATACCGAGCGAGCATATCCGCATAGAGCTCGTACTGAGCAATCATCCCGAGCCCCCACTTGTCTTTCAGCTGCCTACAGAGGTTCAAATCCATGTCTTAGACCACCGATCCATCTCTGCAGGGGCGCGTGCACGGAGGATCTGGAGCTGAAAAGTGACTGGATCCATAAAAGTGCCCGAAATCAGCTTGCTGTCGCTTCCCGTCGCCTGATGTGAACAGATTGGAAAATGATTCTGTTCCTGCCCGATCAATGAACTGTTGGCAACGGCAGCGATCCCTCTCAAGGATAGGATTGACAATGAACATGTTCTCATGCTGCCGCTTCTCTCCTGTGCAAAAGGCAAATGGCATCATCCACGCTTCCTAGATTGTAGATTAGTTCAGTAGTTGAATTTCAGTCTTTCAAGTCCAAAAGGAGAAACCAAAAAATGTACAGCTCAAGCTTCATGACGTGACTAACATGCAAGCATAAGATGTTCACTCCTGAAGCACCAGCAGCATCTTTCATTCTCTTGTGATCCAGAAAGGAAGCAGTTGTGGGAAGAACCATAGAGTTTTGAATAAGCCCAACTCTGACAACTCGTGGTTCTCTTAATTACTCCTTGTCTACCATAAAGCGAAATGCCTGAAAGAAAATCAGAATAAATTGATCAATTCCACAAAACTGGTCAGAATGAATAAAAATCAAAGGATCCTGCCAAGAACTGCAGTAATGTTTTTCAATAAGAGCAAACAACTACAAAATAGCGACTGCCACAAAGATTATGTAAGAGTATTTCTTAGCTTCAACGATAGCAAGTTTAATCAACTAGAATGGTTTGACGACATCAAACTTTGCACATTACTCTATCAGTTGGCTCACCAACTCCACAGAATCCCAACATGGCACAAGACTATGCTAGTCAGACTTTCTCACACCTTCCATCTCATAGAAAAACTCAGAACCAAGAATCTATGCTAAAACAGATTTCAGAATAGCTCATTTCCCGGACTATGCTCTTCAAGACCTCCCTAGTGATAAGTTCTCAATATTGCCAAAGGACATCTGGACCAGATCTTTGAAATTCATTGCTTTTAAACAAATATTTCCCTAGTTAGGACCATATGTATGAATCTCAGTGACATAATATTAGTCGGTCCACGCTCTTTTATCTATCACAGGCATGAAAGATTACCAAGTTATAAATAGAAGCTCCCTATGCCCCTTTGCAGAGAGAACAAGGAGCACACATCGGAAGGTCTTTGCTCATGTCCCTCAGAGAACTTCCAAACAATTGTTAGCCTGAACTTTCATTTGCAGGCCTGAGCAATGCTGAAGGAACTTGCTTCAAAGGCTATTGAGGTGACATTACATTAAGGCAATCATAAATTGAGTGTTTGTTGGGTGGAGTTAAGCAACTCTGTGGTCCACGGTTGCCAAAAGGAACATAAGGCATTGAAACTGATTGCCCTAGAGAAAAGTACGCCAAAAAGCTTTTCCAGTCCTTTTAGGATGTTCAGTCATGTCACCGATGACAAGCAAGTATTTCTTATGCACACGCTCAGATTCGCCATATGCTCCAAGCAGGAATGTGCTGAGAAGACAAGTGTCATACCATTAAGAAAACTATTTTACATGAGGAACCTATTTGATTTATAGTGAGTCTTTATCAAACTCCAACCAAATGGTATTGAAGCACATGAAACAGTGCAGACTAGTGTGACCAGGACTCTTAGCAACAACCTTTAAATCAACACATCCAGTAAGCACCACAAAAACAGAAACAATAGGATCACCTGTATGTCAAAGTTACATTCAGATAAGAGAGCTTTGGCAGAATCCGCCAGAGGATCAACTTGAAGAGTCCTTACACAATTCAATCCAATATGTAAACGACTGACTTCCTGAAATCAATATCATAAAGATTTGACAAAAAAGTAAGATTGTATCACAACGGAATGACATGCTTTGAGATTTTGACATTTTAGGAAGAAGGCACCGATTGCTCAGTCATTTCAGTTGTCTCAACAAATATTTTCATGGGCGGTTGATCCATGTCTATTCAAAATTCATTTGGAATAGAAATTACTCGATCAACCCCAACTTTCTATACTAAGACTTTAAGCTGTCTATCCTTACTTCTTGTAATTCTTTTTGTGTTCAGTCGTACGATTCGGGGAGGCCACAACCATTCCAATCGTGAAATCTAACGGAATAATACCACTAGAATTCCTAAGATCCACCTTTCTGACGGAAGTCCAGCTCCTATTTAACTCGACTAGCAAATGGTATGTCTACATATGCAGACCCGAAAGATGCAGAGCATATACAAACATTCTCCTAGATTGACTAATGACATCAATATTCATGTAAACAGCAAAGCCTAAGTTTAATTGGAAAAAGTGAGCAGAGAGACGAGACAAATCGAGCAGAACAGAATCGTACAATCTGACCACATCATTTGCGTATTTCATCCCAAGATTTTACTACAGCAATCCTTCTCCATGAAGCCTTTCCTTTCCTGATCAGCACCAATTCGAAATCTGTAGATGCTAGCACCATCAAGCTTACAGAAAAGCACCAGTGCCAGAACATCTTCCCCAAAATGAAACTATGTCCTTTCTAATTCCATGGATTTCACGAAATCGACTTCGTTTCCTTAATAAGCTCAGGTCAAAATCCAATCGAAGAATAACACTCGAGAAATACACGCCAAGTCAATCGGATCAATAGCGACAAGGATTCAAATCGACCGGATACTGCTCCGCGAGCCAGTATCGATCGAGCGACACTGAGGAGAGAGATGCAATTGAGAAGGGAAAACCTGAAAGACTTGGGGCTTGAGATCGTGGCGGAGGAGGCGATGGAGCGACTCGTATCCGCAAACAGAGGCGTCCCGAGCTGCCGCGGCCTCCTCTGTAGATTGTCCGTTCTGCATCGTCTCCATGGGCGAGCTGGAGAGGCGTGCGTTGGTTGAATTTGAAGAGAGAGAGAGAGAGAGAGAGAGAGAGAGAGAGAGAGAGAGCGTGTGCTTCAAGAACATGAACATGAAGATGAAGAAATTCAGAATCTTATGATGCAGAAGCAAAGAGAAAAACCAAAGGATGAGAATGGCTGCATTAATTGGGCCTTACTTTTTTTTTTTGGTCCAATAATTGGGCCTTACTTATTCCGTGCGCTTTTGGTTGTTTATGCCGATAACCTTTGTATGGCAGCATTGAGATCACCCTCCGAGTCCCATTCCCCCCAGCCGGACCAGCCCCACTTGTATCTGAACAGTGATGCATGACTTAGTCTTGGTGTGCTTAGCTTACCCTTAGAAAAGATGTTCATTTTGGGGCACTCTTCCACTTCAATCTCTATCAAGGATGGAAACCTCAAGACGCAACTTGTGGTGGAGGAGAAGCATTCTAGGCTTGGCATATTTTGGAGTCTCAAAATTCCGAGTTTCCCAAACGAAATCACTTTTCCTTCTCCGTTTTCATCGTCTGCCACTACTTCTTTCATTCTTTCACATCCTATTATAGTCATCCGAGTGAGATGCACCAAACTTGCAATTCTTGAAGTCCCTAGATGTACCAATCCGGAGGAATTCATCACCACTAGCTCAGTCAAATTCCGAAAGGGTATCTCATTTGGAAATAATGTTGTCAAACTAGGACATTCCCGAACCTCAAGTTTGTTAATACTCCAAAGATTTTTGGACACTAAACGGTCTTTCCTCCATACATGCTTTATGTTGTGTAGCTTGCTTAACTTGAGTTCTCTTAAGTGTTCAAGCACCAAACTTTTTTCCTCATCAACAAGCCCTTCATCAGGGAATAATTCTTCAAAAGCACTACAAAAGAACTCAAGGCTTTGTAGGTTCCGAAATCTCTGTAAGAGGGAGGATATGGGAGGAAAGACAACATTTTCGTCATGAAAACATGCCAATGTTAGTGCTTTTGGCTTGCCAAAGATGTCCTCGAAAAATTTTCCATTCCGTATCATCCGAATATCCTTATCGACCAATGAAAGTCTCTCTAAGGTGAAAATGCCCTGCGAAATTGCCGATACAATGAGAGAAGTAAATTCAACAAGATTCAGCAGTAAATCATGTGCCGTAAAAGGCAACCCTCTCACGGGATGCACTCATAGTGTTACTAAAACATATGAGGTTCATTACGTTGTCTAAAAACTATAAGTAAGGGGGCTGCGAGTTTTCGTTAGTATGCAGTGAACATGGAACACAACAGGGTGAATTAAAGAACAAAGAAGAATACGGTGAATTAGGGTTCCAATGCTTTTATTTCTGAAATGAAATTAGAGTATGTTTTTTAAAGATTGTACAAAATAAAAAAGAGAAGAAAAGTTCAACGGTGAGAAACGTGAGAACAATGGAGAGGACCATGTGTCAAGTTCTCACTGACCTTCCCAAGTACATTATATTTAATTAGATTAGTTAAGGAATATCTTATGTTTTAAAAAAATCTGCAATTATTTTGTAATTTTAGATAATGGAATATCTCATAAGTGTCCCCAAACAAAAAGTATACTATGATATTAGAAATATCTTGTATTATCGACAAACCGATAGGCAAGGGATACCACATTAGTATCATGATACGATTAATATACAGTGAACATAAGATTAGTAAGTGCTTTAAAGAACAAAGTTGAAACTAAGGGAGAAGAGTTGTAGTCATACCTTCTCAAATGAAGAGTGTATTTCTTGGTTTGAAATGTCCTGATGATCATCTCTCCGAGGCCACTTGTTCATGGTTTCCACCAAAGGAAACATGTTCGGTTTGTCACAATGTGTCACTCGCAACTCCTCCAAGAATGGCCAGTTCAAAGTAGGCAAATCGGGGCAAAAACTCTCGAGTCGTGGCATATCATGGAATACCGGAGAAGTCAATTGCGGGAAAAGTACTTGAGCAGTAGTGGAGTGTGGATTGTTATCCCCACTTGTGACTATTTCCTTGATTGCACAAAACTCCACTCGAAGTTTCTCCAATTGGTTTAGACTTGCAGCCACCCAATGCGGAAACAGATTTTCAAGGCTCTTACAATTCTCAACCTTCACTTCCCGTAAATGTTCAAAATTGAGAGTATCTCGAGGACTGTCCGTCCATATTTTGCTTAAATTTTCCATGTGAGAGAGAAATATCAACTCAAGCTTAGGAAATTGTACCTGCCATATTTGGAAAAATGACACCATAAATTTGATGACATTGAATTATGAACTTACTTTCCTCCCACAAATCACAACATTCTAGAACTTGTTAGTGACACAATCAAGGAGGGGTTGCTTGATGCTTTCATTTTAATGGACTGATGACTATGGCTGCGTGCGGTGCGACAAAATAAGCTACCTTACAGCCGGTACCACCCGTTAATACTCATGCACAAAAAAGATAGGAGAACATTTCACCGAATTACGATCCAAAGAACAAAATGACGACCTCAAATAACGCATGAATACTTTCGCAATTTTCTTAAAAATTTCGTGTGACAAGAAATTTGAAGGCGGGTTTCTCACACTAACGAGGATCCTCGGGAAAATGCAACTAGTCTTCGTGAACAAATAAAACATGTTACGCAAAAATAGATTCTAATACAAAAAAAAAAAAATGAAACGATTGTATGAGCTGCTATGAATTGTTCACTTAAGAGTCCGTATGGAATTTTCATTTTGGTCGTGAACTACGTTATTGCAACTTGTCCCTTCCAACAAATCGGGTGACTAGTCTCATACTCTTTATCTTTGATTTCAGTGATTGGGAAGATTTCAGTTTATCCAATTTGTGAATGGGTTTAAAATTATGAAGTTTTAGTTAGTGGTGGCACCTATCTACAATTTAAGTTTAATCAATTTGCAATGGGTAACCAATTTCTTATCCTTGACAGATGACATTGTGTGGCGTGTGGGGGATTTCGGAGGCAAAAACAAATGAAAGAAAAAAAGCGGATGTCGCATTGCAACTTCCATTGGTGCTTCCATTTGACAAGATGTTTAATCTAAACATCAAAAGCATTCGATAAAGAAAGTGAAGACTGACCTGCGAAGTAAAAAGTGAAGGAGTGCGGTGGTCTATCTCCATCAAAGGTTGCCTAGTTAAACTTCTCATCTTGGGACAGTAGGCGATGCTCAGCTCTTTTAATTTGGGGCATTCCAGCTGGTGATTCTTCCCCGAGAGAAAATTAGTCATATTGGGCAAACATTCCAGCTTCATCCGATAAAGATTCGGGAATGTAATCTTCTCCACTGCGCTTCCTTGCCCTTCTTCCTCTGCAATCGCTTCTTCCATTTGATCACACTCCTTTATTTCCATCCGCCATAGATTGGCAACACACCGAGCCATCGATGGAGTGAAAGCATGTCTCAAGTTGCTGCATTTATAAAGGGTGAGGCTAATTATCATATCGAAGCGCAGCGTCCCTTGGAGGTGGTTGTTCCATATTCGCCGCAACTTTGGTAGATTGGCCAAGTCTAGATGTCGTAAGAAAGGCAGCAACCGAGTGCTTCGCACGCCCTCTAGCCCTTCAAGATTGAATACTTCTTCTAGCGACTCGCAATCGCGCACTCGCAATCTTTGCACTTCATTTAAAACAGGTATCAATCTGGATGGAATAGCATTAGTAAATGATCGACATTTATCCACCACCAGTGATTCTAATTGCCAAGAGGGCTTGATGGGAATAAGTTCGCCGTGCCATTTTTCAATTAGCTCAGGGAACTCAGATAGCCGCATCGACCTTACTCCGACAACCGTAGCCTATTAGAAAAAGCATCATTAAATGTAAACTTCTAGTTAGCAAAACGCAACAAGACCATCTAATTGCACAGAATTTGATAACCGATGCATACCATTTCTTTAAACATATTTTGGATGGTGATGTTGAGGTTTTCCTCCCAAAACCATGCTTCTGTTGAGACGTGTACTCTCTCCAACTTTGGCGTATTTATTGGTCCCTCAGAGAAGAACTTCATGCTGGGACATCCACTCACAATGACATCTTCCAAGAGTGGAAACATTAAAGCGTATTTACTTGAGCTGAAACATCTCAACCCCGTCAACCCATCAAGCTCCATATACTTCAATTGATTGAAAACCACCACAAGCCCCTCCTCACCTCCATCGTCACAAATGACTTCTGTCAACATTTTGCATTTACTTATCCTCAATTTCGTGAGTCCCACCAAATTTCCAGCTATTGTCGGTGTGAACATCTTTGATAACCCATCACAAAATGACACATCTAGAGTCTTGAGATGTTGAAAAAATCTGGAAAATGGTGGTATTACTTTTAACTCGTGCCTTGGGCCTTCTTTGGCTTCCACAATGTCGCTCAGCTCTTCTATATCAGAATTGCGTACAACCAGCTCTTGCAAGTTGGTTAAACTCCGAACAAGACGACATGTGGACATTGCAAATTCCTTCGAGAAATGACGAAGCTCGAGAACTCTAACCTTGCAAAAGGATTCTCCATCATGAGAATGCCCATGCCATATCTCCATCCCTCCATATAAATCTAATTTTAACTCTTGCAGATTTGAGAATGCGCCCTGAGAAATTAGTCAAGTCAGAATCTAAAACCAGCTTAGTTAAAAGTGTTCGTGTACTGTGGTATAAGTCCTGCATTTTAAGATGTTGAGTCTCATGCAATTCGACGGAAGGAAATGCACCCCATGCAATAGACATTATCACCGATCTTTTACATTTGACTTGTTGTACCCACGTTTGCACTCAAGTAAATCCCTACATTCCCGTTTGCACTCAATTGTAATCACAATCGCAATTTGCCGGCGAAGCAGCAACAAATTAATTAATAAAAAAATCTTGGGTCGTACCTTTTCTATCAAGAAGAGAGGTTGTTTATGAAGTGGCATCTCATTCTCAGGTTGCGAAGCAAGTATCTCCACTTTGTTACAGCCATCCATCTTCAAGGTCTTCAATGCCGGCCAACGTAGAGCATGTGTTCCTGTGTAGATGCACTTCAACTCTGGTAGATGGTTAAGCTCGAGGGAGGTTAACTTAGGGAACACATCCCTGGGAACTAGTCCTTCCTTCTCGATGAGTTCCACAATGCCACCACATCCATCGATCTTCAACTCCTCAAGTTGCATTAGATCTCGAGCTAATGAAGCTGGAAACAGAGAGGTGAGGCTCTCGCATCTGGAAACGGTAATGGAATGAAGACACTGGAATTTGACTTGACTGTGAAGTTCCTTATCCCATACATGCTTTAGCTTTGATAATCCCCATAACTTCAACTTTTTTAATGGAAAACGAGCAATGGGATGTCCATCTAGAGGACTCAATGGTTGCAGTTTGAAAACAACTTCAAGCGAATCACATGATCCTACCTCCAAACTTTCCAAGCTCTTGAGCCTTCCAAGAATGTAAGAAGGAACAATGTTCACTAGCTTGTTGCATTCATAAACACTGAGCGATTTTAGTCTGCAGAAAGACTCCGCAGCAACTTGATTGTCCCATATTGTCTCAATGCTATCCATACTCGAGATGTATAATGTCTCCAAGCTAGGAAACGCAACCTGCCATATTCGCTCACGAAATTAGTGATTCTGTCAGTTCAAAAAGTTCATGAATACATGGGGAAGAAGCGGTGGTCCTGACAATCCTGGTCTATCCATTGTGGCGGCATCCTCATCTTGCAAAGGTCATACCAAAGCTTTTCTGTTTATGTTTTGACATATTATTAGTCTCTCCATGTTTTTTAAGGACAGTTCAAAAGACAACGTGAAATATTTAAAAACAAAAAGGAAGATATTCCTCAAATTTGTTGGATTTGTCCATATTAGCAAATTTCCTTATTCATTTTACTAGAAGTAGTTTCAATGTTTCATTTTGGACAAGTTTAACTTCAAAACTAGTGTATTATTCCTCATACTACGTTAGTTAGCCTGTTAGGTTTCTATTAATTTACTCAAATTAAACATGTGCGATATAAACAATATTACAATTTATTAAGTAATAATCTTTAATTTCTCCAAAGTATACGTGAAATATGTCAAGGACATCATAACTTCCGGTTAAAGTCAATATCAATCATTTTTATTCAATATTATATCACTCTAAAAAAATTGAAAAAATCAAAAAATAAAACAATGAAGAAGTGATTGCTTGGGTCAAAACGAACAAAACTTATTTATATCATTTTACACTTGAAAGAACTCAATATACTTAATTGATTGAATTTTCCTTTTAAGATTCATTGCTTTGTTACCGTGTTGGATGATCCAATTGTTAGATAAAAATTGTAGGCGCGTGCAAGCCATGCGCCAAAGATTATGTGCAGGGTCAGCAGTGTGGGCGCGTGAGAGCGGCTGTAGTGAATTTTTTTTTCCCCACATTGCATATTTTTTGGTTCTGCCCTCCCTCACGCGAGAATATTCCTCTTTTGCAACTGGCTGACAATTTCGCGATTTTTTTTTAGCATGTAAATTTCCTGTTTTGCCTTAAATTAAATATGCGTATGAGGTCCGATCGGCACGTTCTTGGTACTGACGTGTTCATATTGAAATGCTCTATGTTGTGGTACATTTTTGTACATGTTTGAAGCATTTAAAGGTATAAAAATACGTGTGAAAAATACACGTATAATTTGGGATATTATTGTATTTTTAAGCTATGTTTCCCTATGTTTTTTGAAAATACAGAATATTGATTTCTTGTAAATGACCACCCATGGTTCATAGATAGCATGTATGAGATGCTTGCAATAACAATGGTAGGAGATCCATTGCACGTGGGAAACCTCGGATATCAAGAGAGTAGCATGTTCTGTTTTGTCACTCATTACTGCCCATGAAAAGGAAAAAAAGATGAAGAGGAATGCTAGCCAAAGAAATCGAGTTGGAAAAAGCTTACAACACAAAGCATGGATTCGACAACGATACCGACCTGGACTAAAGGGTTACTGGATTGTATAAGGTATACCGTTAATCGAGTGCAGTGAGGGAAAGAAGAGAAGTAAACAAAGCATGAAGTAAGCACTCTGTGAACGTCCCACGCCCCTTTACGGAAAGAAAGTCTCAACCGGAACCACATTCTTTTTGTATGAGGATGTAGCTAAAAGAAATAAGAATTGAAAGGCTGGCAATTTACAATATGAATTAACTTGTTTTGAAATGATTATCCGACAAATCCATAAATGACATGAATTGATATGAACTTAATACACATAAATTTTATAATAAAAATTCAAAAATATAGTGCTCTCCAATGACATCGCTATATCACAATCTTTTACTATATAGTTATCGGGAGTGACTTTAACCACGTAATCCGAGAGTTGGCACTTGAGCTCCTTGGAGATTAATTATCCAACTTTTGTATGTATAGTGGCTCTACTTTATATTCTTCATTTCAATTCAAAATCACAATTTGAGGAGTAACTCTACTTCGGCTTATTCAGCTTCTATGGTGCGGTGATCATATGGAAAGCAATCAATTTTAACCAAAGTGGGCCTTGACGATCATGCTTTGTCTCCAATATAACTATTTATTTTTTAGTTTTACTTATTTAGCTTGCTGGCATAACAATTATCCATATGTATATATCATCTTTTACAATCTCTTAATACTTTGCCGTGATTGATCCAACCCTCATTGATGTGAATTGAAACTAGCCAATTATTTGTAACGCTACGTGGCAACTTGAAATACAGAGCATGTAAACTTGTGAATTGCTATGCCCATAAAGTTGACGCAATGATTGGATTTTTGTTATATTTAAGATCTTGACGTAGCGTTTGTTACGTACCTCTTGATTGAAGAGGGTAGTATTGCGTGATTTGACACGATCCTCACTCCAAGCTTCTCGGGAACCTGTCATCGATTTTTAATTAGATGAAAGGAATGCCATCTTTTGCATTGCAATGATGAATTAATCTAAGAAGATCTTTAACGATTAAACCAGAAAAAAAAATCAATCTTACACTTTCTGCGAGAGAAGCACGTCAAACTTTCCAACGTTCAACCCATAAATCGGTTAACATCGGGAATACTAGAGTTGTTGATGTGTCTAATCCCAACCCTTCATCCTCTATGATGATCGTCTCCATCTTCTTGCAATCTTGTACATTTAGTTTTCTCAATTGTGCGAGAGATTGAACCATGGATGGGAAAAACAGAAACTCGAGGTTGTTACAGCCAAACACCGTCAATTGCTTTAATTTATGGAATCTCACAATTCCACAAGGATTCTTGTTCCATATGCACCTCAAGCGTGGTAATCCTCTTATATAGATGGTGTCTAGCTCAGAAAGAGTCTCGATATTTGCACTGGTGCCTAGTCCGTCGAGGTCAAAAATTTCTTGTACCGCAACGCAATCTTCTACATTTAAAGTGCGTAGCGTTTGTAGTTTTACTAGTGACCTGGAGTTGATGACCTTTGAGAGAGATTTGCATGAAGAGACCTCAAGAGATTGGAGACTGCTCAGCCCCAACGGAGATTCATCGGTCCATATATCTTCCAGATTGGGAAGTCCAACCATTGTCAAGGACTCCAAGGATGGGATTGAAACCTGACGGATAGACCCATCAGCATACGTGCTATAGCAGGTTATTACAAATGGTTGCGGAAGAAAATTTACGGACTTTAGGATGATTTTTACATTTACAAAAATCTATGATAAACAAAGGCTAATTTAAAAATCAGAAAAGGTATTTTACGACCCCAAAAACAACTAATGAACTTCATTTTTACAATAAATTCGTGGATGGTATTACAATTGGATATTGTTTGCAATTTATTAACAATAAGGGAAACTACAGTCATCAAGAAATAGCATTCATTCAGTTTGCTAATGACTACGAAGATTAGTGATCCTTAGAGCAAAAGGAAGTACATTCAAGGTAAATTCCTTCCTATATGGTAAACGACTCCCTCTTAGGTTATGTTACTACTTTGATGTTACATTGCTCATTTTGTCGGATGATTGCCAAAAAGTACTACATTATCTCACAATGCACATTACTACCCTGAAAAAATTATATAGAAACTGTAGAATCACCGTGATTATGAAAGACATAGGCAACTCACAAACAAAGGGCAACATCTCATGGAGTGATCAACAAGGCAAGTTTCAATCACGAGAAGTAAATTATAATGCTATAATTCCTTAATTACAGAAAGGTATGTCTAATTTGCTACCTACCTAAGGAAACTTAGCAATCTTGAAAAGTAATTTAGTACTTCATAAGGGAAATTACTCTCATAAAAGTTTAGTTACTGCAAGTAACTTCCTTTTGACGCCTTCGCCATCCACCTAAGCCCGCTTGGGCTTTTCCGGACCCAATCAATTTATGCGTGAAATATTGTAATTTATATAATAAGAATAAATCTATGACGGAGCTAATTTCCTTTCATACTCGAAAAATCTATAATGGCAACTTAAATTTCTCTCCACGTAAGCTCATGTTTAACAACTTGCGAAACTAATATATTGCACGAGTCTCGAACTCCACCATCAACTTCAATGATAATTGTCACTGTTTATCCTTAGTTTACTTACTTCTCTTACTAACAATAACCGATTTAACAGCTTACCCACTACACTAAAAAATTGTTCAACAATTAATTAATTTCCACCTATTTTTTACATGTGATTTTTTTACAATGAGTTGAAAATTTCCAATATAAATAAAGAAAAATGAGGAAAAAAACGCAATGAAGATTTATGTTTGTTATGCCGAAAGTGCTTACATATATCTATATCTGTAATATGCTTTGCATGTATGAACATCCATGTAATTGTGTACATTTATACTTGTAGGACTTATGTAAAGACTAAGTGCTTATTGAAACACACGATAGGGAAAAGACGTGCATCAATTAGATTAGCATCGTTGCTACTATTTGAAAACCCAATCCCCTTGCCATTCTTCGCATTGATTTTTACCCAAGTCATCTAAATATCAGATTTTTTTTTTTTACTTGCCGCATGTAAGCTGAAAATTACTCAAGTCCTATCACAATCTAAATTTACATGGATTTCATTCTATTAGCTGGACTTCTACGCAATGAAGAGTAACAGAAGATTGCTTCATGCAACTACAGAGAAGGCATGACTGGGATAAGGTAACTAGGCAGAAAACGAACCGAAAAAAAAAAGAGTAAGGATAATAATCTATGTCACACCTAATTAGCAAATGAACAAAAGATCAACACATACCAGATTGTTTTGATAGAAAGTTACCTGTTGCCCGTTGAAGAATGCAATTTGAGGGCCAACTTGGTCATTTGATGTACTACATGAAGGAGCCGTCCCGTCGGTGACAAAAATTTTTATATTTGGCAAGTCACGCAATTCCAATACCCGCAAATTTGGCAACTCAACTTTTCCACTATCATCAATTTCTACAATCTCCCGCATTAAGTGGCACTCGACAACTCGCATCTCTTCAAGCTGTGGAAGTTCTCTCAACAATGAAAGAGGAAACAAAACTCCCATCTTGTTGCAGTTTTCAACTCGTACTACCTTTAATGCACTGAAGGAATTGGAGGAGATGTGGCTATTGCATATCTTTTCCAAGTTGATGAGGTTATCGAGAAGTAACGACTCCAACATCTTAAACTCCGTATGTGATGGAGATTGGAGGACGTCTTGGACGGAGGAACTATTCTTGACTTGTAGGTGCTTTAATTTCGAAAAACCTTTTTGGGATAACACGCAAATAGTCTGCTCAATTCCGTTTAATCCATCTAAGAAGAGATCGTCGGTTTTCCCTAATAAAGTTTGTATGCATCCTTTCTGAAGAATATCGCTTATTGGATCCAACGTAAGCTCCAATATGCTCGATCCATTGCGAGTTCGCCACCATGGCACATCACCTATCCGGATTTGGTACTTGGTTAGTTTCTCAACATTTAGATCCTCCGGGAGCACACTCGGATCGAGAATGGACACATGCAAAGTATAGAGATTCTTCAATTTGTTCAACTCAATGAGCCTGGCATTAGTTGGAGGAATTTGCTCTATGGCATTCCAACGATCAAAGCTATTCTTCATATACAACTCCTCCAAATTCGTCAAGCTTTCGAGCACACCCGGTTCAATTATCTCAAGTCGTGAGCAATTGTCTAAGTCTAGCAACTTCAGCTGTACCAATTGTCCGATTTCTTTTGGCAATCGTTGAATATTGGAGTTGACAAAGCTAAGAATATGCAGCCTTTTTAGCTCGCCAATCATGGCTACATCATCTAACGAACAACCATCTAGACAGAGAGTGTATAAGTCCTCCAAGGACTGAAATGGCGAAGGTGAACGACTGAGACGCACCCGAGAAAGATGCAAGACCACGAGTTTTCTCATGGAGTTGAAATAAGAATCCGGGACTTTAAGAGTTTCATTGTTTGTGAACAACAAAAAGATCCGCATTTCGGGGCAATCTAACCCTTCAGGAAGCTCCTTCATGTCGATGTAGGGAAAGCATATTGCCCTACAACTTTTGAGCTTGTCCTTTGACCATTCTACTAACAACTTATCTTTTTCTTTCAAAACGAGAAGAGGATGATCTCTTGAAGCGACCGAGGCAACAAACTCACTAACCAAGTCGTGTATCTTGAAACCATAAGCATTTTCATCCTCTAACAGAAGGGAGGAGTCTTGAAGAGCACGAATCCCTGATCTCAAACTCTCTCTAGCTTCTTCGATGTTGTCATCTTCTTGAAAGAGCCCCCAACCCACAGCGTACCTCACCAAGTTTTCGAAAGAGGGCTTAGAGGTGCCATAAGCAACACAGAGCGCTAACAATGACTTCTCCGAGTCTTTTAAGTTGTGATAACTCAATTGCAACCTCTCATTTATCACCTCACCGATTCCTTCGTTTTTAGACAACTTAATTTGCTTCAAAGCATTCTTACAGTCAGATAACTCAGCACGTTTAAAAACTTTCGCCATATGGACAATAAGGAAAGGCAAACCTGCACATTTGTGGAGGGCTTCATCCACCAAGGATTTGAACCCGTCATCATGAACTTTGTCTCCCACCAGCCTCTCAAACAAACTTTTTGCCTCTTCCTCCTTCAGCTCACCAAGGGGGAAGTACTTGTCGCAGCCCATTTCAGTTCGCAAAACATCACGTTCTCTTGACGTCAACAACAACTTGCACCCTATGACCTTGTTGTCATGTCCGCAAGGAATACCGACTGATTTCAAGTCCAACCCCTTCCACAGGTTATCCAGTATTATGAGCACCTTCTTGTTCTTCCTCTCCTCGTCTTTCAACCTCTCGTGCAGAAGTTTCGCTCGCCCGCTGGTAGTCTCTTTGTTCTTAATGTCAATAAGGCCCAAGGCGTCCGCAATCTCTCCTTGAATGGTCTTGATGTCTGGATTTTGCGACACGTCGGCCTTAGCGACCCAATCAAACGACTTCTCTTCGCTTATTTGCCTTTCAGCATCCACCAAAAGGGTGGACTTGCCAACCCCGCCCATCCCGGAAACCCCGACCGCACTGTTGTTTTTATCAGCAAGAGCGTCCATGATGTCCCTTATGATCTGAGCTCTGGATTCGAAGACACCATCGTCCTTAATAGCAGTAGAGGCAGAAGAAGCAGAGGCCGTCGCAGTGGTCGACTGCATGATTTCTTTGCCCTCTCTCCTGTCCGGAGTTGGAGCAGTGACATTCCCCGGAGCAGGAAGGCTGAAGGAGATGTCATTCAGTTCCTTGAATTTACTGCATTTTCGAGTTAGTTGCCGGAGGGCCTCCATCTTTTCCTTGGCCTTCCTGCTGAACTGATAGCGACAAACGGGGTCGGGAAGAGTCCCGCGGCAGCAACTCTTGCTCGCCCCTTCAAATTTGCCCGACAGGTCTTTCGCCTCTTCCAAGGCCATCTCAGCACTTGCCTGCCACTCCGTGAAGCCACTGTTGAAAATCCGAAGATTGTTTCTGGCCACTTCCGCAAGAATGTGGACCCTCTGAGACTCGTTTGCCAGCTTCTGGACTTCCTCCTGAAGACCGTTGGCGTAGCTCTTGGAGGAGATCACATATCCGAATTGACGCTTGATGGGAACAACTACCCACTTCAAGACATCCCACGCAATAGAAACAGCAGAATCGATCGACATGTCTCCTTTATTTTTCCTTTTTCTTTGTTCGAGAAAGAAGCAGGTAGAGAAGAAGAAGAAGAAGAAGAAGAAGAAGAAGAAGACGAGGAGGAGGATAAAACAGGGCGAATGATGAAAAGAGCAGCAGGTAGAGAAGGAGAAGAAGAGGAGGAAGAAGAATGGTTGGGCCGAGGAGAAGAAAGAGCGAAACAGAGCAAGAATGATTGAGAGACGAAGAAGGCAACGAGATATTGAGTGCAAAGAAGGATGACGAATCATTGGGTGATCCAACTATTTAAATATATTCGGACCAAAAAAAAAAAAACTATTTAAATATAGAAAAAAGTCCGCTGTCAGTCTTCTCAGTCAAGCCAACAATGTGGACTTACAAACAGTTGAGTAACGGAAATGGATGACTCATTTCCTTAGTCGTACGTACCTATATAACTTTAATATCGTTGAGTCCTTCTTTTTTCAATCATTTGCTTGAGTGTCATAATTTTCAATAGATAAATAAAGTCTTAATTTTTTTTTTTACAAATATTTACTAAAGTGCAGGAATTTTGACGTGACATGGCACTTGTAGTTTTAAAATGTTATGATCCAACCCAAAAACAAATGGTATCAAACTCATTTGAGCTTTGAAAAAGGTTGTCACTCAAACAATTAGAGAAAAAGTTACGACCTTCAACTGAGCACCATACATAAATTATGGCACTTAGTGATCGAAAAAAATTATTGCACTCATATCCAAATATAAATTGTTGCAGATAATAAAAATATTTGTAATTAGATAATTATTTCGAGGGATATAAGTAATCATTTTTTGAAAAATATTTTCCAATTATTCATTTTTGTCGAAACAAACGGAGTGTTAGAACGAAAAAATATTTTGCTTTGAAGGTAGTACCGTAGTTGGTTGGGTTTAGATTCGTGCTCGGAAAAAAAATATAGAAAAATTAAAATTCATGAGAACAATACCATTGAAATTCAAAAAGCTTTGGTGAAGGGTATGCCAGCAGGGGCGAGTCCAACAGTTATGACCTTTAACGTTAGAAATTCTGACTTTAACCATACATCCCAAGATCTATCTCTATCAATACTCTAAGGTTTAACTTGGCAAAATCTACTTACTCTTTCGAGCTCCACACGCCGTTATCATCGTATTATTGATAATTCAATAATCACAATGTTCAAATAATATCATCGTATTATTGATAATTCAATAATCACATAAGATCGTCATTCTCCTAAAATAAGTACATTTCTTTTACATTAATCTATCGGTCTATGTCCACGTTGTCTCAAAAAATATCTTGCGTGTGATGGTCCTCATGCTAAGCCATTTACCAATAATCAAACGCTTTCGTCTCTTTAGTTTAGTTTAGTTTAGTTTAGTTTAGTTTTTTTTTAATGAAAGCATCTTTATTATGGATGGACTCAAGAGGGAGATAGACGAGACACCCCACTATCTTTTGTCTGTTCCAATTCTTTTTTTAGTGACAAAAGAATACATGTGGACCATATTTTTGCATGAATGGTTCAATCATGGGATTCTGGTAAGAATGCATGGCTGCTTTCTTGGAAATAATAACTTTAATAAGGATGTCATGGAAAAACGAAAGTATAGAATAACTTTGTCCTTTGAGTTAAGTCCAAATCTTTCTGATCACTTGTGTGCTTTTTTCCAGGCCCTGCCCTTTGGTTTCCACTTTATTTTACCACAATAATCATATTGGCTTCTTATTAAATTTATTGGTTTATCTCCACATTGTAGCAAAAATATCTTATGTGTGATGCTCCACATGCTAAACCATTTACAAATAATCATCATTTTCCATTCTTTACCTTTGTCATAAACCATCTTTACTAAAGGTGGAGTCGAGATGGAGATTGGACACCTCCTCTATTTTATGTCTATTCCAATTATCGCATCTTCGTGGATAGCTCCTTTTTTAAGTGGCAGATCTCTATCAGACAAAAGAATACAAGTGGAGCATATTTTTGCATGAATTAACTTTCTTTTTCTTTGTCAAAGAATGAACGGTTCAATCATGGGATTCTGGTAATAATGCATGGCTGCTTTCTTAGAAAGAATAACTTTAATAAGGATGCCATAGAAAATTAAAGTATAGAATAACTTTGTTCTTTGAGTTGCGTAAGGAACAAGTATTATCAAATCCAAATCTTTCTGGTCACTTGTGTTCTTCTTTGCAAGCCATGCCCTTTGATTCAACTGCTTAGCCTGCTAATATTCCTATTTATCATATAAAGATTTCATTCATATCGTAAATTAGACATTGTTTGATTTTCTTCTTCTGATGCCATAATTAATTTGAAACTTCTCCCTTTATTGACATAACAGTAATGATAACATATACTTCTAAATTATGAATTAAGAAAACTCAATACAACGGAAAATGGTCATCTAACATATAACAATTTCTGACAATCTTCTAATTATTGACATATTAAACTTGGGCGAACTCAGACCCTTATATCTAATTAAAATTGACCAGTAGTTGAGAATAAGCCTTGACTTTTCATGTAGTATCTTTTAAATTTTTGTAGATATGTTGACCAGAATCCCTCGAATCAACCTTTTCAATGTTTAATTTTCTTGCCAACCATAACGGTTAGATTAGAGTGCCTCCACAATCCGTATATTAGTTATGACTATTTGAAAAAGGTTACTACTAATTTCTAACAAAAAGATATGTTTTGATTAGAGAAAAACATCCAAACTTAATATTCCCACGTTCTCATTCTTTAAAAGCATTCTTCAAATTGAGGAAATATGGATACTTTTTAAGATAAAACCGCAGAATTTCGTTAACTAGATCGATATGAGACCCGACTAAAAATGCATCCAAATATTTCAAGTCATCGCGGAATGGGTTAATGTGGCTTTTCAAGAAGCCTGACCCCTCCCTCCTTCCTACCGTAATGGCATGGAATCATGCCCATACTGCCATCTTTGGATCACCTTAAGCACAAGTTCAAGTGAAATGCATTTGTGGAAGGCGGAGATGCCCAAATTGACAGAGGAAAGGGACAAGATGTTGTTTCCAGCAATATCACCTAGATAGGTGAATAGGTGATTTTGAATAAATTTGACTTTAAATCGCGGACTTAAAAAAGCCAAGTCAAACAAAATACAGATTCAGAAGCTAAATAATATTCAGTATGTGATTTTGAACTTAAATATGCAATTTTCTATCAAGTGCAGTGTAAAGAGTTTAGAGATAGAGAAATTGCACATGATGATTATAATGGCTCGGCTTTGATCAAGCGCACATCCACTCTCCTACGCTGACAGTTAATTGGCTGAATTTCACTAGATGAAACAATGAAAGGTTACAAGTAATTGTACTCTCACAGGACCTCTCAAGGAATACAGTGTTTTGCTCTCGTGGACAAATAATGAATTTGAATCACTCAAGCACTATGAAATTGTTGGTACCGATCGCGCACAACAAGCAGCACCATGAATCTCCACTCCATCAACTTCAAACTAGCCGTTACAAAGATCCTCCAAGGATCGCTCTTCAATCACCGATTGGACGTCATCAATCTTGATTAGAAGAGTCTATAACTAGAGAGATTTGGTAGCCATTGGTGCAGAATTCGGACCCCTCAGATTTAGTCACTTATACAACTAAATCTTCAATTTCCATAAATGGAGTTCTTCAAATATGGAAGTTGTCTTTCCTTTTAGAAGGTAATATTTAACTGTAGATATTCTACTACTCATGTTGTAGAATAATCTAGTCAATCAAAGATTATATACTTCCATAAATAACTTAGTTATATCGGAAATTGCCAAACGCGAGTATTCGAAATCTAAAAATGAAGTATCGCAGAATCATAACAATCTTTAGAAACATATGCAGCCTCTTAAATTTGGATATATTAGTACACTGAATATGAACTTGATAATGTCGCACATAAGTCTTCTTCAAAGACGATAGTGGAATCTTCAAAAATGATATCCCGCTCAATCTGAATAATGCGATTCAACTTCTTCGGAAGCAAATATGCAGATGACTTTATCTTGAGTCCGAACATCAATTTGGATCAATATAAGCTTCTCCATTTATGTGTTACACCTGTGATAAAACACTTAGAGCATTTACGAGATTCTATAAGATATATGACAGTTTTGTCGGAATCAAAATATTTAAAATGAGGTTTTCTCAATACAAGGTTCATGCAATTGAAAAAAGAAAAAAATGAATCAAACCACAATTAGACGGAGCTCGATTCACGACCGGGACGGGGCCTACTACGTGATCCAGACGTGCCCTGCCCTGGTTCGTTACAGGCATGCAGGCTACCTTGTTTGCGACAGAACCTAACTGGATCCATGACTGAAACATTCTTTACTCGCCATTCCTCTCAATTGATTGTTACCACACTTTTCTGTTCCTCACTTTTCGATTACTTTTCTATCATGTCGCTATGCGACTAGTCCATATCGCTAGATATACCATAATGCCCTTGCAGGGGAGTGAAATTGAATGATGGGGCGCTGTCATTTTGCAACTACATGTCAGTCTAGGCTAATCCCATTTAATAAAACGTGGGCGCCATGCTGATGTTCAATTGAATTCGTGCAGAATGTACACAATTTAACTAAATTGCATGCTTAGTTTAAATTAGCGGTTGCATTTTTGTACAATGGTATGTCATCGTAATATCTCTAAAGCATTCTGATTGAATAATATTAGACGAGAAGATGAGTCCCCTTTATATTAATAAACTATGAGGAGAATATGACCAATGGAGTAAAACTTTGCGAATTATCGCCACCCTTTCAAAAGCGAAACGATGGCATTGTTACGCATTTCTTACGCATTTCTAGTTCCATAGTCCAGGTTGAATGGCCTCAAACATTAAGAAGCACTAGAGTTTGAGAGATCCTTTCCGCATTTTCTCGAATTAATTCTCTATCATAAAAAAACTAAAGCTACAACTCCAAGACAATAACTCATCATAGTCGAATCGAAGTGCAGAAAGAAAAGGAAGAAAAGTAAGAAATGTTAAATTCTGACTTTTAATGATGGTTGCTTCCTTTGACCGGGTAAACCTAAAGAATTCAAAATGTCCTTTACACTATGATTACTAAAGTGATGATGTACCACATTTTATTTCTTCTGGAGTTCGCTATAAGGCTTGGTAGGACAAAATTGTCATCCTAAATCCAACGGCTGACATCAATTTATCTTGATCTCACGATGGAGATGTTTCGACATTTTCTTTTATTTGACGGCTGAGATCATGCCCATAACTTTGCCTCCCAAAGAAGTTCGGCACGGTAGAGAAGCCCATTACTTTGTCATATTGACTTTTGTCAGTTAAATCTGTTTATCCGTGACATTATTCCTCTTATTTAGAATAGTAATGTCCAGAGGATATTGTGGAAACCTAAACCATGCACTGTAAACTTTATCACGAATGGTTTAGGACATTCGATGGCGAGTTGTATGACGATATTCGAGAAAGTACACGACTAGTCTTGTAGTCCATCTTCTAATTTATGTCCTTATTTAGTGGATTAGCTATCAAATCATATTTTTGTGTCATTAGCTATCACATTCAGGTTGGTGAAAGAAAAAAGCGCTACCGAAGTTAGTTATATCACCACATAAATTTTTTAAGGAATGTGCAATTAAATCATGTATTAGTATGTATTAATTCGAATGGTGTAGATGTAATCAAACCCTTAAAAAAAGCAAGTCAAACCGTAATTTTTTTTAAAAAATATTATCAAATTCTGTCCATCACGTTCTCCATTTTGAGTGACAAAAATTCAATGCAGCCATTTCAAATCTCTTAATAACTTGAGATTGATGAGGCACCAAGTAACTGCTTATGTAGCAGCCAAAATAGCTACTTGTTTTTTTGGGTGGGTTTCGACGTGAAGTAAAAACATGCCTTCTTGGGTCCACGACAAGGGCCTGCTTCCTCTAGCTTTCATGTGTTAACGGCACACTAGTCAGCACAAGGACGAAGGACCAAGCAACCCCTTGCTGGTGGTGACGAGCAGGGCGCCACCACCGCAGGATACAAGAGCATTGGGCTCTACCGATCAAGTTACAAGCTCAATTCAGACCTTGTTGATTAATCCAGTTGATAGTGCGGGAGCATCCGATTTTATGGAACTATCCACAAGTTTCAACATGGTTCTATCGATAAGTCAAGCAACATCGATGTTCATTTCAGCATGGTTCCATCCGATTTTATGGAACTTTTCTCAAGTTCTAGCAAGGACTCAAGAATTGTATATGTGCGCGTGTGTATATATGCACGCCAAACTTATGAGATGGACGTCCTGTTATTAAAAGATAAGTAGTCCAATTTACTTAGGCGATACTCCCTGGATGAGCTGAAGTTACCAAAAAAAAAACTACGTAGCATGATCCTGTTGATTATACGAAACATGTGGTGTAACTGATATGTCTGGATATAAATTTTCTGCAAAGATGTTAGAGGAAGATTTGAAGTAGAAGTATGGGTCGGCTGTGCCAAGGATTAACTGATATCAAGCAAGGCGCATTGCCCTCGATATGATCAGGGGTACGTTCGAGGATCGTCACAAAAAGCTGAGGTTATTGCAGCACCATCTAATGGATGTTTCAATTTCTTTTCACATTGCCTAAAAGCTTCCGGTGAATGAGCAGCTTAGTGTTCTCATGGATGCTTGTCATAGGGGAAAAAGGGATGGAGCGAAAGGTAGCGCTCCCGGCATTGTGAGAGGTGCTGCAGGTGTTGAGAATAATTTGAGGACAGAAGCTATTATAGAGCCGCAAAAGGATACAGAAAGTTTCAAAAGTTACATATGATGCTTAATTTAGTGCCAAAAATTTCGACGTGAGTCTTTTCAATTAAATTCTTAAGCCAACGTGACTCGCCCATGTGTCCAGTCAGCATCATATTCCTAAACGACGTCATATACTAGCTTTCTCCCATATAAGTGTTGGCGTGAGCAGAAATCCCCTGATTGTTAGGGAATTTTATTTTTCCTCCTGATTGTAGAAGATTCTTTTTTTCCTAATTTGTAGAGGATTGACTTGTAGAAGAAGTTCGTCTTATGGTATATATATGGGCCTATACATATATGATGAAATAAGAAGTAAAAAATAAAAAAGAGAGAGAGAAAGGGTGAGGTGATTGACTGAGGATGTAGGCATATTGTCGGAACTCTTTAAATTTTATATTCTTTATGATCTCTATCTGCTTTCCAACAATCAGAACCCTATCAACAAATTGAAAGGGAAACTCCAATTTGAAAACCATAACAGCCATTCAACCGAAAATTGCCCCCCATTTTGGTTTGTCCCTAAAACTAGCAGCTCTCTTGCAAATGGAAGGCAAAGAGCTTCTCCGCCTTCGGCTCTAGGAGAAATTGCAGGGACGCAAGGGACACCATCCGAGCGTTGGACGAAATTTTATATAAGTAACTATCAACGCTTTCGTCTCTTTAGCTTTTTATTTTTTATGAAGCAGCTTTATTAAAGACGGACTTATGTCTAGTCTATGAGGCAACGTGCATAGCTTTTTTCTCCCGTGACAGACAGAGCTTCTATCAGACGAAAGAACGCATGTGGACGATACTTTCGCGTGAACGGTTCAATCATGGGATTCTGGCAAGAATGCGTGGCTGCTCTCTTGGAAAGAATAGAATAACTTTAATAAGGATGTCATGGAAAACGAAAGTGTCGAATGACTTTGTGCTTTGAGTTGCGTAAGGAACAAGTCCAAATCTTTCTGATCACTTGTGTGCTTTTTTCCAGGCCTTGCCCTTTGATTCGACTGCTTAGCCTGTAAGTGTTCCTATTTATCATGTACAGATTTCATTCGTCATAAATTACATAATCTTTGATTTTCTTCTTCTAATGCCACAATCAATGGGAAACTTCTCTCTTAATTGACTTTACATTTCAGACTAACATAAAATTCCATATTAGAAGTTAAGAAGGCGCTCAATACAAGGGTCGTGTAATACACAAACATGTGAGAATAGCAATCTGTGATAATCTTCTACTTATTGACATATTATAATTGGGCTAACTTAGACCCTTAAGGCTTGACTTCTCATGTTTTGTCTTTGAAATTTTGAGTGATTTGTTGATCAAAAGCCCCTCCAGTCATCCCTTTAAATCAAAATGAAAAAAAAAAAAAAGCCTCAGTTTGTAACGAGCATTTGAAATTGTTTAATTTTTTTACCAACCACAATGGTTAGATTAAACAAAAACATCCAAACTTAATATTCCCACGTTCTCGTTCTTTAACAGCATTCTTCCAAATTGAAGAAATATGGATACTTTTTAAAGATAAAGTCATACAATTTTGTTAACCAGATCGATATGCGACCCGACTAAAAAATTTGTCCAAGTATGTCAAGTCCTCGTGGCACGGGTTAATGTGGTTTTTCAATAAGACCTTCTGCTGCGAAGCCTTGGCCCATTTTGAATTTGAATGTCAGGTCCAAAAGCTCTTTTGAAGCCTAACCCCTCGCTCCTTTCAACCGTGACGACATGGAATCAAGCCCATACTCCTTGCCATCTGTGGATCACCTTAAGCACAAGTTCGAGTGAAATGCATTTGCGGAAGGTGGAGATGCCCAAAATTGACATAGGAAAGGGATAAGGTGTTGTTTCTAGCAATATCACCTCTGAATAAATTTGACTTCAAATCGCGGAATCAAAAAAATCAAGACAAACAAAATACGGATTCAAAATCTGAATAATATTCAATATGTGATTCCAGAGGTAAATATGCAATTTTCTGTCAAGTGCAAAGTAAAGACTTTAGAGATACAGAAATTGCACACAATGGTTATAGAGTTTGGCTTAGATCAACTTTATGCTCCCACATTGACAGTCAATTGGCTGAATTTCACTAGATAAAACAATGAATTAACAATGAATTACGTTATTGCAAGTTGTCCCTACCAAAAAAATCACGTTGACAATCGGTTGACCTTTTTTGGCCACACGTCTTCTCAAAGCTACTATCTCCAGGCTAATGTGAGTACGGAAAAATGGGAAGGACCTTAGGCAATGAATGTGAACGATGGAGCTCGATTTTGTTTCCGTTTCTGATCGAGAGAACCTTGATTTTGAAAGAGGAATGAGACTTTGAATCTCCATCTCAATTTTAAACAAACAGGTTTAAAAAAAAAAGTATGCAATTTACAGTGGGTGTGGCATCAAATGGCCCGGGACTGCGGAGACTATGGAGGCTAAGTGTCAAAGGGATGCTCCCAAACAGTTTATGGTGGCTTGCTCCACAAGGAGAGGATGTCTATCGTTACCGTGTTGAGCCACGACAAAATGGATTGCCAACGATTAGCGACCGATGTTTATATTGCATCCTAAATTTTCTGCAAAGACGTTAAGAGGAACATTTGAAGTTGCAGTACGGGTCGGCTGTGCCAAAGGATCAAATGCTATCAAGCAAGGCGCATGCCCCCTCGATATGATTAGATGTACGTTCGGGATCGTCACAAAAAGCTGAGGTTATTGCAGGACCATCTAATGGGTGTTTCAATTTCTTTTCACGTTGCTTGAAAGCTTCCGGTAAATGAGCAGCTTATTGTTCTCACGGATGCTTGTCATAGCCGAAACAGGGACCGAGCGAATGGTAGCGAGCCTGGTATTGTGAGAGGTGCTGCAAGTGTTGAGAACAATTTGAGGACAGAAGCTATTATAAATTTATAACAACGCGTAATTTAAGATTCAAAGAGAGCTTAATTTTTCGGGAAACTTGTTAGACCTGAATCTTTTCAACATGAATATGTCAAGCGAAGCAGATTACCGTCATATTAATATTCTCTTCAATGATCCGTTAATTCTCTCAAGATTGGGCCTTGTAATTGAAAGATTTGATGGGCTCGGAGGGCCTTCCCGAGCCCAGCAGGTCCATTCCTATTATCTTTTATTACTTCGTATTTTCTAATGACCCATAATTTGCAAGGGTGACTATCTTTTGATACCTTTTTCGGACTTCAATTCAAGAAATTGAACTAACCTTTGGACCCACAAAAAAAAAACCTAACGTTTTAATACTATATGTACCAAGCCCGTCCTTTGGGCGATCAACCAATAAAAAGCTTAGTAATTTCAATTCTAATATGTTCTTCAATCTCTTTTAGGTGGTGGGTGGATTTAGGGTTGAGCAATATAGAGTTTTGTCGAGATAAACTGATGTAGCATTACTTATTGAATGCTTTAATGGTCTATGAACCGCAATGTGGAGCTTTCGGAGAGATGAGCACCATGCATGATGGACGAAGTTGATGACGTTTTCGGCTAATGGAAAGAACTTCAGCTATTGACGACATTCATAGAAAGGTTAGTGCGCGATATTATCCTAATTTCCTCGAGATTTCGCGCTTACACTTACATAAAATCGACACTAATGTCATGCTTGTTATGGAAATGTTGTAGATGGGGCTGTCTCCGAAATCGACGAGCTTCCTCGAACGATAAGGACTTGTTTCCTCGTCATGTACAACACCAGCAATGAAATTCCAACATCATTCCCTACTTGCACAAATTTGTACATATCACCCTTCACTAAGTTAGTCCATTGCTGTTGAATTTGCAATTCCAATCTTCTGCTTCAAATTCTCCTTCTGGGTCATCAACCTCTATATAGCGATAATTTGGTTGCGAGAACATATCATGGCTATAATTTTTCAGCTTTTGCCGGCATTTCACATGTCTTTGTCGCTGCGCTAAGCGCTGCAAGAAATGCGACCCCGAGTACCGCGGCTCATTTGATGGATCAGCACCATTGTCTAAACGAGAATCCAAAGTATGAAACACTTTGCCTATTTTGCAAGGCAACGGGTCGTACACATGGTGAAACTAGAGTTAACAGCTAATGAAAGTTCCATTCTATCCATAATTCCCAGAAGTACACTCTGTATGCTTTCGTCTGCGATGTTTGAGGAATGATGGACGAAGCAGGACAGTAATAACAACCGATAGCTCACTAGCTAGGAAGCCTCATCTCATGGGAATTTCCCCATATATTAAGGAAGCAGTGTTCGAAAGCTTCGGATTTCAGGGGCTTTGTCCATGGACGAAGCCCCAAAGCGAAACTGTATCGATCTACCAATCTTCAATTTGGACTTGGTTCGCAGCCTCTCGTCCACTCAAAAGCGAAGCCCTATCTCCTGATTTTGCACGTATCTTTACTTCATATTAGTAGCGAATTGCTCTTTATCGTCCATCAAATTCTAATATATGCTGGAGAAAGATTGTCCAAAAGCGATCTTAATCCACATTCACATTTGAGTATACCGTCCATTCTTTCACTAGAATAGCGATCGGAGCCGCTTGAAGAGAATATTTTCTAGATGAACGTTGCTTATTATGATCCCTACGAAAATACCGTTCCTTTGCAGGAGTCAATTATGTCCCCGAGAAAGTACCAACTAGTCATTTTTGGAAGGCTATCTATACTTCAACTAGAAAACATTAGGGACCTAATTTATACTTAATCTAGAGTCTTTTGCATATTTCATGGAAACAGAGTTGGCTTGGTGCAGGACATTCTCTCTTTCCTTTTCTGTGACCACCTCAATGGTGACAGATACTACTTGAAGGAATATACTAAAATCTCTGTTAGATCAACTCTCCACGCTACGTATGAGCTCGATTCACACTTTGTCGGATCAAGACAAGTGTACCAGGAATTTCGGAAGACGCAACTTCACTAGTCTCCAGAAAAACATCAGGAAATACATCACCATTCCATTACTTGCAGCAGAAAGATTTGCTTTCTTTGATCTGATTAACTAGACAAAACATAGTGAAGCAGAGATTTTTCTGCAGGCATACCAAAGTTTACGCCTGAGTCTCGACATTCTTTCTGAAAATGGAGACTTTGAGTTCAATATCATCATTTCTAACAAGCTCGAACACACATATATCTCCTTTCTTTACGGAAGTTCCTCTCTGAAATGTGGCCCAACCAGCAGACAGCTTTCCCGAGCCATGCTGTGGGTAGTACAGGAGCTTCACTGGCCATGATCTGTCTAAATGCTTAAAAGTTGCCATTTGCATGCTCCCATTGATGCGTCCCTTAAAAAAACCGCCTGGAACAGTCCGCAAAGTTGGTTTTTTATCAACAAATGTTCTTTAAGTAAGAACATAAAACGTATGATGATTGATGACTAACCCAAGAAATGTTAACCAGACCATATTTTTGTAATCTCATAGGAATACGATGGTCCCTTACAAGGAGGTAATAAATTTCATTCCTGTCCAAATTTTGCAAGTAACAACGATTATCTCGGGATCTTTTCTTACCGCATCATGCTTTAGATTATTTGACCGGATGACTACTGTGAAGAAAGGGTACTGCAGCTCGTATTTGTTGGCTTCTTTGAGAGCCGTAGTTACCCGCCAACGTTTAGAAGCGAAGGTACAAGAAGCCAGCATGGCAGGGCACACCTTACGTTTGGAACTTTCCATCCGACCTGAATCGATCAGGGCGGGAACGTAAGAAAAAAATGAGACAAAGCACATGCATTGCTAATAGGCTAAGATTCACACACCTTTTTAATCGTGTGCTAAAAGCTTCGGTTCTTGATCGGTTTGAAGCCTTTCGATTTGGAACCTAGTCCGAGATTACAGTGATCATTAACATCTCCCATTTTAGGCGGGACAAATTCGACAGTGTCGAGGTTCGATTTCTTGCCGTCATTAGCATTCATTAGCGAATAATCTATCTCCGTTGCGCTTTTGTCAAATATGAGCACGTGAAAATCCAAGTCCCCAACGTACTTGAAGACTAGGAAGTGGCCCTCACAAATTGAGAAATGCTCCGCAAATTCCTTCCATCCCTTGGATAACCAATCCATATCATCCCATTTTTCCAATTCCACACTCCAACTTCCACAGTTCGGAACCCTCAAACGCACCGTTTCGGGAAGATACTTGCCATAGTTTCTCATAAACATCGTTGGAATACCATAGTTTCTCATAAACAAGCGGTGCTGGATCTGTTTTAACACAAACCGACTCGAAAGAAAAGGCTAGCGCGTAGAACGCGTCAGCCTTCCAAGCCTTGGTACATCCAAAAGAACGCTTAGAGAAAAGAACTTACAGTGCGAAGTGTGTGAGAGAGTATGATCTTGAAGAAATGAGGTGTCTCCGGTGCAAAACTTCGCCGGTGCTGTTCATCATCTCTTGGGAGACAAGACGTCATCCCCGGAGCACAAGTTGTGCAACAATCTAAAGAAGACATTCGTTCCTGGGATTGCGGGACAACTACCTCAGGGAAGCTGTTGATGCTCAGTAATACGAGTGACAACAACCAGATTAGCTCATCATTACGACAAAGAAAAGTCATTGATATACGTAAAGCTCGTTAAGAAGAACACATGGGGAATCGAAGGCATCAAAAGTGGGACGACGTGGGAGTTGACCGAAATTAGACCAAGAATAACTAGTTGACTTCGATGGGGACTAAGTGGGCTAGCTTACTCAACACTGAGATTCCGATAACTTGTTCAATTCCTTCTATTAGATCCTTCGAGAATATGGATAAATCGGTATGAATCGATAGAGGTCGTAAAGGGGGAAGGAACGTAAATGACAAGAAACTTAAAGATACGGAGATTAGACACAATCGTGGCTAGCCATGTAAATGCAAGGAAAGATAAATCGTAGCAAAGTAAAGATAAATAAAATTATAAAAAGACGTTAAGTTCTATAATTGATTGAGAGAAGTTTACAAGAAATGTATAGGTTTTTGTAACTATTTACGGATGGTTACACATAATGGTTAAAGACATCGGTTAATGAATTTGAAGGACTAAATAACTCGCTAATCCTATTTGGGGTTACAAGAAATCATTCTATAATTTCCTACTATTAAGCAACAAAATGCGTATAAACTTTTTTGTCGTTGGTGTATTAAATGCTCATATTGAACCTCGATCTACCTATATTGATGGGCCTAAAAGCATTGTTGTGTCCTCGCCTTCTTAAGATGAGTTTGGCCCATCGAGAATATCAAGTCTAGCTCATGACAAATTAGTAGGCTGATTATTCGAGATCACTCTTTTCGTCATATTAGTACAGCCATGCTCTGAATTGTCCATCAGATTCTAATATTTAGCAGAGTAACGTAGATAGGGAATTAGAAAAATTGCCTTATTTGTAAATGACTGTAGATCTAGATTTAAGTCAAGTAGTCATTTTTTTAAGAAGGATTTAGATTCAAACTCGAGCTCCGGAAATTTAGACTTTGAACACTACTACATTGTCTCCATCAACGGCGGCAAATGCTCGCCAATTGGTAGAGGAGAGCGCCACATGATCGTTTGGATAGCTCCTTATCTCCACCGGCCACGATCTTTCTAAATCTTTAAGAGGTCGCAACTTGTTTGTTTTCCTGAATATGTATCTTGATGAACCCGCGAACAGTACTCTACCCCATGCATATTCTCAGGGCAACGGAATGAATTTGAGTGATTGTTTCGAAGATTGTATAGAGTTTGTAGGACAACCAGAGGCAGCCGAGGACTAGAGCATAGCATGAAATTATCATCTTAAGGAGATGAGATCCAATTAGTATAAAGAATCACTCCATCATCGAACTTTTCTAGACAACAGAGTTGGTGCGGGACCATTCTTTCTTTCCTTTCCTAAGACCACCTCAAGGGTAAAAGAAATTACTTTAAGAAATATTCTCAAATCTACGTTACATTCTTGATCAACTCTACATATTGGTATGAGATAAGGATTGCTTATGACCTTTTATTTTATCGATCCCATGCTGTGGACGAGTTCGATTTATACTTTGTCGAATAAAGACAGCAAACATGCAGAGAGATCGGAATTTTGGAAAATGCAATTTCCCTGACTAATTTTCACTAGTCTCTAAAAAACCTCAGGAAATTTTATCACCATTCGATCACTTGAAGCAGAAAGGTTTGCTTTCTTTGATCTGATTCACTAAACAAAACATAGCAGGCCATAATTTTTTTTGTAGGCATGCCAAAGTTTACGCCTAATTCTTAACATTCCTTCCGAAAAGGGAGACTTTGAGTTCAATAGCATCAATTCTAAAAGCTTGAACACGCGGACATCTCCTTTCTTTAGAGAAGTTCCCGAGCCACGTTGTGTGTAGTGCAGGAGCTTCAGTGGTCATGAGCCGTCCGAACATTTAAGAGTCGCGGCTTGCATGCTTCCATCGATGCGCCCCTTAAGAAAACAGCGTGGCACAGTCTGCGGGGTTCGATTTTTTATCAGCAAATGATCTATGAGTAAGAACACAAAAGGTATGATAATTAACACAAGTTAACCAGACCAAATTCTGCACGAGTACTATTATCTCAGGATCTCTTCTTACCACATTTTGCTTCATTTCTTTCTAACATTCATTTCCAAGAATACTTCAAAAATCAAGATCTCTACGGACTGCGGACAAGAAACAATTCGAAGTGTCTTGCTCTCCAGAGGGCCGTTTCTTAAGTACATGAACCTCTGAGAAAGCAAAACAGAATAACAATAAATACACTTTGATGAAAAACAAAAAGTTCAAATTATCCCCATCTGTTAATTTCCAATCAAAAACTCAACTCTAAGTTTTGAGAAAAACCTCATGTATTGAAAAAGGATATGGTGTAATAAAAGCACATACCACAGTCACAGTGAATGCAGTCCGAAGCTTCTCTTCATTCTGCCTCTGATTCACCATCAAAGGAAGTTGCAAGCGCTCCAAATCTTCCTCTTTCATGATCACACAAACAATCCCAGCGCCATGCTTCACAATAAATGCCATAGCCTCAGGTGTTGCCATTTCTGCTGCCATTATAAGATCACCCTCATTCTCCCTGTCCTCATCGTCTACCGCCACTAGAATCTGGAATTCAGTTCCAACCATGACATAGACATTTATGGATGAACAATTAAAATGCACTCGACGATGTGATACAAAAAGCATACCAACCTTTCCTTGGCGGATGTCCTCAATTGCTTCTGGAACAGATGCAAAGCCTGTCGTGGGTTGGTCCAAGTCAAATTCATCATCTTCAAGGGGGAAAGAAGTACTTATAGGTGCAGTATCAGCTGCAAGCGCTCCAAACACTACTGCATCAGGCTGCAATTGAATGCCAACTGATTCCTCACCAATCAGAGTCTCGCTCACCGCAAAATCACCAGGATAAGACAAAGTTTCACCTCCGTCGGGTATCACTGCAGCTTTTGCTGCAACAACACCCCTCCCACTGGAAGATAATTTACCACCCAATGAAACTGCGGTTATATCAGATGGAAAACCAATTTGCGAAGAATGGTTTGCCTGGAGCAGCAAATTGGATGATTTCAAGTTCCTGGAAACTCTGCATGTAAAATGGCCACTTAGATTTTAACCATGAGGATTAGCTTCGACAAAAACATCAATCTCGGTGCATCCTCAAAGCTACTTAAACTCGGCGCAGCATCCACTCTCTAAAAGTCAGAACTCTAAATGAAGGAACCAAATGTCAATCATTTCAAACAACTAGTTAGGAGCATTCGATGCCAGGAGAAGCACCCAATATAGATGCCCACCAGAGATCTCCCAACTTCTTATATGAGTGCTGATGTACAAATCAGTCGTGGGAATTAACAAGGAAAAAGGCAGGAAGATTTTGCAGAGTGAACACAGGCCATCAACTTCACCAATCACTTCAAAAAGCACATCATGCTTTGTTTACTTATGGACAAAGCCAAATCTCCAATTTCCAGACAATGTTCTTTTGAAAGACAAAGACCAACTCATCCCTTGTTTGACAAGGAAAAAAAAAGCCTTTTTATCAAGTCAAGCAGAGGAAGATGACAAAATTAAGTCAGCTTAGTGGTTTCGATTGTGCACTCACTTCTAAGCTCCCAAAGATGGCTAACCACGAAGCTAGTGACAAACAGAAAATCTCGTCCACCATTCCCGAGTTCACTTCGAATTCTAATGAATTGAGAAACTGATAAGAAAATATTGGATGTGCCCAATTTGAGAATCTACTGCAAACAGACAAATAGAACCAAGGAATGCCACCAACCCATCACCCAACTCACAAAACCTTCAAAAGCAACAGACCAAACACAAGTTCGAAGCCAAAGTGAACACCAAAAGCACCAGAGACACTCGGCCACAATTAGCCGCGACAACTACCGTGAAAGGACAATAAGATGCTATTCAAGATGCTATTCATTGGTTTCTCACGCAAGATTTGAGTAGGCATGATGATTGAGCTATAAATTTTGATTGAACTATCGTGTCCCTGGATTTCATGGAAACACGTTGATTGAACATGAACGACGATCAGATAATGTCAACCCTGAATGTACAGTGTTGTAAATCCAGAACTTAAGAGGACTTCTTATGCAGCAAGGGATCAGATACCGAGCGAGCATATCCGCATAGAGCTCGTACTGAGCAATTATCCCGAGCCCCCACTTGTCTTTCAGCTGCCTACAGAGGTTCAAATCCATGTCTTAGACCACCGATCCATCTCTGTAGGGGCGCGTGCACGGAGGATCTGGAGCTGAAAAGTGACTGGATCCATAAAAGTGCCCGAAATCAGCTTGCCGTCGCTTCCCGTCGCCTGATGTGAACAGATTGGAAAATGATTCTGTTCCTACCCGATCAATGAACTGTTGGCAACGGCAGCGATCCCTCTCAAGGATAGGATTGACAATGAACATGTTCTCATGCCGCCGCTTCTCTCCTGTGCAAAAGGCAAATGGCATCATCCACGCTTCCTAGATTGTAGATTAGTTCACTAGTTGAATTTCAGTCTTTCAAGTCCAAAAGGAGAAACCAAAAAATGTACAGCTCAAGCTTCATGACGTGACTAACATGCAAGCATAAGATGTTCACTCCTGAAGCACCGGCAGCATCTTTCATTCTCTTGTGATCCAGAAAGGAAGCAGTTGTGGGAAGAACCATAGAGTTTTGAATAAGCCCAACTCTGACAACTCGTGGTTCTCTTAATTACTCCTTGTCTACCATAAAGCGAAATGCCTGAAAGAAAATCAGAATAAATTGATCAATTCCACAAAACTGGTCAGAATGAATAAAAATCAAAGGATCCTGCCAAGAACTGCAGTAATGTTTTTCAATAAGAGCAAACAACTACAAAATAGCGACTGCCACAAAGAATATGTAAGAGTATTTCTTAGCTTCAACGATAGCAAGTTTAATCAACTAGAATGGTTTGACGACATCAAACTTTGCACATTACTCTATCAGTTGGCTCACCAACTCCACAGAATCCCAACATGGCACAAGACTATGCTAGTCAGACTTTCTCACACCTTCCATCTCATAGAAAAACTCAGAACCAAGAATCTATGCTAAAACAGATTTCAGAATAGCTCATTTCCCGGACTATGCTCTTCAAGACCTCCCTAGTGATAAGTTCTCAATATTGCCAAAGGACATCTGGACCAGATCTTTGAGATTCATTGCTTTTAAACAAATATTTCCCTAGTTAGGACCATATGTATGAATCTCAGTGACATAATATTAGTCGGTCCACGCTCTTTTATCTGTCACAGGCATGAAAGATTACCGAGTTATAAATAGAAGCTCCCTATGCCCCTTTGCAGAGAGAACAAGGAGCACACATCGGAAGGTCTTTGCTCATGTCCCTCAGAGAACTTCCAAACAATTGTTAGCCTGAGCTTTCATTTGCAGGCCTGAGCAATGCTGGAGGAACTTGCTTCAGAGGCTATTGAGGTGACATTACATTAAGGCAATCATAAATTGAGTGTTTGTTGGGTGGAGTTAAGCAACTTTGTGGTCCACGGTTGCCAAAAGGAACATAAGGCATTGAAACTGATTGCCCTAGAGAAAAGTACGCCAAAAAGCTTTTCCAGTCCTTTCAGGATGTTCAGTCATGTCACCGATGACAAGCAAGTATTTCTTATGCACACGCTCAGATTCGCCATATGCTCCAAGCAGGAATGTGCTGAGAAGACAAGTGTCATACCATTAAGAAAACTATTTTACATGAGGAACCTATTTGATTTATAGCGAGTCTTTATCAAACTCCAACCAAATGGTATTGAAGCACATGAAACAGTGCAGACTAGTGTGACCAGGACTCTTAGCAACAACCTTTAAATCAACACATCCAGTAAGCACCACAAAAACAGAAACAGTAGGATCACCTGTATGTCAAAGTTACATTCAGATGAGAGAGCTTTGGCAGAATCCGCCAGAGGATCAACTTGAAGAGTCCTTACACAATTCAATCCAATATGTAAACGACTGACTTCCTGAAATCAATATCATAAAGATTTGACAAAAAAGTAAGATTGTATCACAACGGAATGACATGCTTTGAGATTTTGACATTTTAGGAAGAAGGCACAGATTGCTCAGTCATTTCAGTTGTCTCAACAAATATTTTCATGGGCGGTTGATCCGTGTCAATTCAAAATTCATTCGGAATAGAAATTACTCGATCAACCCCAACTTTCTATACTAAGACTTTAAGCTGTCTATCCTTACTTCTTGTAATTCTTTTTGTGTTCAGTCGTACGATTCGGGAGGCCACAACCATTCCAATCGTGAAAACTAACGGAATAATACCACTAGAATTCCTAAGATCCACCTTTCTGACGGAAGTCCAGCTCCTATTTAACTCGACTAGTAAATGGTATGTCTACATATGCAGACCCGAAAGATGCAGAGCATATACAAACATTCTCCTAGATTGACTAATGACATAAATATTCATCTAAACAGCAAAGCCTAAGTTTAATTGGAAAAAGTGAGCAGAAGACGAGACAAATCGAGCAGAACAGAATCGTACAATCTGACCACATCATTTGCGTATTTCATCCCAAGATTTTACTACAGCAATCCTTCTCCATGAAGCCTTTCCTTTCCTGATCAGCACCAATTCGAAATCTGTAGATGCTAGCACCATCAAGCTTACAGAAAAGCACCAGTGCCAGAACATCTTCCCCAAAACGAAACTATGTCGTTTCTAATTCCATGGACTTCACGAAATCAACTTTGTTTCCTTAATAAGCTCAGGTCAAAATCCAATCGAAGAATAACACTCGAGAAATACACGCCAAGTCAATCGGATCAATAGCGACAAGGATTCAAATCGACCGGATACTGCTCCGCGAGCCAGTATCGATCGAGCGACACTGAGGAGAGAGATGCAATTGAGAAGGGAAAACCTGAAAGACTTGGGGCTTGAGATCGTGGCGGAGGAGGCGATGGAGCGACTCGTATCCGCAAATCGAGCCTTTCCGAGCTGCCGCAGCCTCCTCTGTAGATTGTCCGTTCTGCATCGTCTCCATGGGCGAGCTGGAGAGGCGTGCGTTGGTTGAATTTGAAGAGAGAGAGAGAGAGAGAGAGAGAGAGATCGTGTGCTTTAAGAACATGAACATGAAGAAATTCAGAATCTTATGATGCAGAAGCAAAGAGAAAAACCAAAGGATGAGAATGGCTGCATTAATTGGGCCTTACTTATTCCGTGTACGTTTGGTTGTTTATGCCGATAACCTTTGTATGGCCATATTGAGATCACCCTCCGACTCCCATTCCCCCTGGTACCACTTGCATCTGAACAGTGACGCATAACGTAGTGTCGGTGTGCATAGCTTACCCTTAGAAAAGATGTTCATTTTGGGGCACTCTTCCACTTCAATCCACGACAAGGATGGAAACCTCAAGACGCAACTTGTGGTGGAGGAGAAGCATTCTAGGCTCGGCAGATTTTGGAGTATCAACCATTCTAGTTTCCCAAAAGAAATCACTTTTCCTTTTTCGTTTTCATCGTCTGCCACTACTTCTTTCATTCTTTCACATTCTATTACCGTCATCTTAGTTAGATGCACCAAACTTGCGATCGTTGAAGTGTCCCCTAGATGTACCAATCCAGAGGAATTCATCACCACTAGCTCCGTCAAATTCCGAAAGAATACCTCGGCTGGAAATAATGTTGTCAAACTAGGACATTCCCGCACCTCAAGTTTGTCAATATGCTGAAGAATTTTGGACACTAAACGGTCTTTCCTCCATACATGCTTTATGTTGTGTAGCTTGCTTAACTTGACTTCTCTTAAATGTTCAAGCACCAAACATTTTCCCTCGTCAACAAGCCCTTCATCGGGGAATAATTCTTCAAAAGCACTACAAAAGAACTCAAGGCTTTGTAGGTTCTGAAATCTCTGTAAGAGGGAGGATATGGGAGGAAAGACGGCATTTTCATCATGAAAACATGCCAATGTTAGTGCTTTTGGCTTGCCAAAGATGTCCTCGAAAAATTTTCCATTATGTATCATCTGAATATCCTTATCGACCAATGAAAGTCTCTCTAAAGTGAAAATGCCCTGCGAAATTGCCGATACAATGAGAGAAGTAAATTCAACAAGATTCAGCAGTAAATCGTGTGCCGTAAAAGGCAAACCTGTTACGGGATTCACTTATAGTGTTACTAAAACATATGAGGTTCGTTACATTGTCTAAAAACTATAAGTAAGGGGGCTGCGAGTTTTTGTTAGTATGCAGTGGACGTGGAACATAACGGGGTGAATTAAAGAATAAAGAAGAATACGGTGAATTAGGGTTCCAATGCTTTTATTTCTGAAATGAAATTAGAGTATGTTTTTTAAAGATTGTACAAAATAAAAAAGAGAAGAAAAGTTCAATGGTGAGAAACGTGAGAACAATGGAGAGGACCATGAGTCAAGTTCTCATTGACCTTCCCAAGTACATTATATTTAATTAGATTAGTTAAGGAATATCTTATGTTCTAAAAAAATCTGCAATTATTTTGTAATTTTAGATAATGGAATATTTCATAAGTGTCCCCAAACGAAAAGTATACTTATGATATTAGAAGTATTTGGTATTATCGATAAACCGATAGCCAAGGGATATCATGTTAGTATCATGATACGATTAATATACAATGAACATAAGATTAGTAAGTACTTTAAAGAACAAAGTAGAAACCGAGGGAGAAGAGTTGTAGTCATACCTTCTCAAATGAAGAGTGTGTTTCTTGGTTTGAAATGTCCAGATGATCATCTCTCCGAGGCCACTTGTTCATGGTTGCCACCAAAGGAAACATGTTTAGTTTGTCACAATGTGTCACTCGCAATTCCTTCGAGAATGGCCAGTTCAAAGTAGGCAAATTAGGGCAGAAGCTCTTGAGTTGTGGCATATCATGGAACACCAGAGAGATCAATTGCGGGAAAAGTATTTCAGCAGTAGTGAAGTGTGGAGTGCCATCCCCACTTGCGACTATTTCCTTGATGGCACAAAACTCCACTCGAATTTTCTCCAATCGGTTTAGACTTGTAGCCACCCAATGCAGAAACAGATTTTCAAGGCTCCTACAATTCTCAACCTTCACTTTCCGTAAATGTTCAAAATTGAGACTATCTCGAGGACTGTCCGTCCATATTTTGCTTAAATTTTCCATGTGAGAGAGAAATATCGACTCAAGCTTAGGAAATTGTACCTGCCATATTTGGAAAAATGACACCATAAATTTGATGACATTGAATTATGAACTTACTTCCTCCCACAAATCACAACATTCTAGAACTTGTTAGTGACACAATCAAGGAGAGGTTGCTTGATGCTTTCATTCTAATGGACTGATGACTAAGGCCGCGTGCGGTGTGACAAAATAAGCTACCTTACGGCCTGTACCACCCGTTAATACTCATGCACAAAAAAGATAGGAGAACATTTCACCGAATTACGATCCAAAGAACGAAATGACGACCTCAAATAACACATGAATACTTTCGCAATTTTCTTAAAAATTTCGCATGACAAGAAATTTGAAGGCGGGTTTCTCACACTAACGAGGATCCCTAGGAAAATGCAACTAGTCTTCGTGAATAAATAAAATATGTTATGCAAAAATAGATTCTAATACAAAAAAAAAAAAAATGAAACGATTGTATGAGTTGCTATGAATTGTTCACTTAAGAGTCCGTATGGAATTTTCATTTTGGTCGTGAATTACGTTATTGCAACTTGTCCCTTCCAACAAATCGGGTGACTAGTCTCATACTCTTTATCTTTGATTTCAGTGATTGGGAAGATTTCAGTTTATCCAATTTGTGAATGGGTTTAAAATTATGAAGTTTTAGTTGGTGGTGACACCTATCTACAATTTAAGTTTAATCAATTTGCAATGGGTAACCAATTTCTTTTCCTTGATCGATGACATTGTGTGGCGTGTTGAGGATTTCGGAGGCAAAAACAAATGAAAGAAAAAAAGCGGATGTCGCATTGCAACTTCCATTGGTGCTCACATTTGACAAGATGTTTAATTTTAAACATCAAAAGCATTGGATAAAGAAAGTGAAGACCGACCTGCGAAGTAAAAAGTGAAGGAGTGCGGTGGTCTATCTCCATCAAAGGTTACCTAGTTAAACTTCTCATCTTGGGACGATGGGCGATGCTCAACTGTTGACGCCTAAATTTTGATTAATCTATTTTTTGCATAAAAATTATAAAAAATCATCTCACATATTTATTTTTAGCGTACATTGCATTGGCATATAATCGGGCAAACAGAACACTTAATTTAGCATGCGTCTAGACTAGGCACGGGATGGAAAAATACACCGAGAAGATTTGAAACTTCAAGGACTGTATTGCAAATACTTAAAATTTCAGGGACTGTATTGCAAATACTTGGAACTTCGGGATCGTATGTGCAAATACCAAAAGAAGATGAAGAAGGGAAGATGATGAAGGGAAGATAATGAAAAGAAGATGAAGAAGGGAAGATGATGAAGGGAAGATAATGAAGGGAAGATGAAAATGGAAGGTGAAGAAATGAAGATGAAGAAGGGAAGATGAAAATGGAAGGTGAAGAAATGAAGATGAAGAAGAGAAGATGAAGATGGAAGGTGAAGAAATGAAGGTGAAGAATGAAGGATGAAGAACTTTGCCTATAAAAGAGAGAGCTCTTGAGAAGAGTTTGAGAAGGGGGAAGTGGAAGAGAATTGAGAGAGAGAGTAGAAGAGAATTGAGAGAGTTTTTAGGAAGAGTGGAAGAGAATTGAGAGAGTTTTGAGAGAGTTTTTGAGAGGAATTTTTAGAGAGGAAAAAGAGAGTTCTTGAGAAAAATCGAGAAGAGAAAATTCGAGAGTGAAGAAAAGTGTTTTAGTCGAGCATCATCTTCGACGAGTCCCGACACATATTTCGCCTCTCGCAACCCAACAACGCCATTGCTTGCCATTTTCGACGACACGCGTTCTTCCAGCTCCGAGATCTTGAAGGGAACTATAACGTGTATGTGAGTAAGATTTTGTGTAATAGAAGGTAATCCTTTCCATCTCGATCTACAAAAATGTAATCGTTTGGTGTGAACATTCGTTTGTTTATTTTAGACATGCCACGTGTTCCAAATTTTAGCATTATTACATGTTAATTTATTTCGTAAATACTCGTGATTGGCTGCGTTTTCTTTCTTTCTAAATCACCCATGGTGTATATCGTACAAAGTTCAATGTTTTACATCCCCATAAAAAAGAAGAAAAAACCAAAAAAAATTGCATCTTTGAATTTCAAGTAAAATCCATCAAAATTGCCAAATCAAATATTTTTCATGAAAATGGTACCGAAAGGGCGTTAGAGAAATCCGACGTAACCAAATCCCGAATTCAAAATCTACGGTTCGCGGAAATAAGATAGTTTTCTCCCGCTATTTTATTTAGGTTTCTAATCAACCTACCGAAAATGATTAGTGGCGACTCCAATTCAAAACACGTTGCATGTTAATTATTTGAATCTTAAGTTGCGATTTGGTATGGACTTGGGAGAGTCCGAGTTAGGTTAGTTAATTAATTAACCTGATAATCCATTAGCCCGAAAATAAACCCGTTTATTTTTTTAGGTCGCGACATCAACGTTTGTAATTCGGGGCATTCCAGCCGATGATTCTTCCCCGAGAGAAAACTAGTCATATTGGGCAAACATTCCAGCTTCATCCAATAAATATTCGGGAATGTAATCTTCTCCACTGTGCTTCCCTGCCCTTCTTCCTCTCCGATCACTCCTTCCATTTGACCACACTCCTTTATTTCCATCCACTGTAGATTGGCAACACACCGAGCCATCGATGGAGTGAAAGCATGTCTCAAGTTGCTACATTTATAAAGGGTGAGGCTAATTATCATATCGAAGCGCAGCATCCCTTGGAGGTGGTTGTTCCATAGTCGCCACAACTTTGGCAGATTGACCAAGTCTAGATCTTGTAAACTAGGTAGCACCCGAGTGCTTTGCACGCTCTCTAGCCCTTCAAGATTGAATACTTCTTCTAGCGACTCGCAATCGCGCACTTGCAATCTGTGCACTTCATTTAAAACAGGTATCAATATGGATGGAATAGCGTTAGTAAATGATGGACATTTATTCACCACCAGTGATTCTAATTGCCAAGGCTTGCTAGGAATAAGTTCACTGTGCCATTTTTCAATTAGCCCAGGAAACTCGGACAGCCGCATCGACTTTACTCCGGCAACCGTAGCCTATTAGAAAAAACATCATTAAATGTAAACTTCTAGTTAGGAAAACGCAACAAGGCCATCTAATTGAACAAAATTTGATAACCGATGCATACCATTTCTTTAAACATATTTTGGATGGTGCTGTTGAGGTTTTCCTCCCAAAACCATGCTTCTGTTGATGCTTGTAATCTCTCCAACTTTGGCGTATTTATTGGTCCCTCAGAGAAGAACTTCATGCTGGGACATCCACTCACAATGACATCTTCCAAGAGTGGGAACATCAAAGTGCATTTACTTGAGCTGAAAAATCTCAGCCCCGTCAACCCATCAAGCTCCATATACTTCAATTGATTGAAAACCACCACAAGCCCCTCCTCACCTCCATCGTCACAAATGATTTCTGTCAGCATTTTGCATTTACTTATCCTCAATTTCGTGAGTTCCGCCAAATTTCCAGCTATTGTCGGTGTGAACATCTTTGATAACCCATCACAAAATGACACATCTAGAGTCTTGAGATGTTGAAAAGATCTGGAAAATGGTGGTATTACTTTTAGCTCGTGCCTTGGGCCTTCTTTGGCTTCCACAATGTTGCTTAGCTCTTCTATGTCAGAATTGCGTACAACCAGCTCTTGCAAGTTGGCTAAACTCCGAACAAGACGACATGTGGATATTGCAGATTCCTTCGAGAAATGACGAAGCTCGAGAACTCTAACCTTGCAGAAGAACTCTCCGCCATGAGAATGCCCATGCCACAACTCCATCCGTCCACATAAGTCCAATTTTAACTCTTGCAGATTTGAGAATGCGCCCTGAGAAATTAGTCAAGTCAGAATCTAAAACCAGCTTAGTTAAAAGGGTGTTCGTGTATTGTGGTATAAGTCCTGCATTTTAAGATGTTGAGTCTCATGCAATTCGACGGAAGGAAATGCACCCCATGCAATAGACATTATCACCGATCTTTTACATTTGACTTCTTGTACCCACGTTTGCACTCAAGTAAATCCCCACATTCCCCGTTTGCACTCAATTATAATCACAATCGCACAAATTGCAGAGTTTACTCACAACAAAAATGTCACACATCTTGGGTCGTACCTTTTCTATCAAGAAGAGAGGTTGTTTATGAAGTGGCATCTCATTCTCAGGTTGCGAAGCAAATATCTCCACTTTGTTATAGCCATCCATCTTCAAGGTCTTCAATGCCGGCCAACGTAAAGCATGTGTTCCTGTGTAGATGCATTTCAACTCTGGTAGATGGTTAAGCTCGAGGGAGGTTAACTTAGGGAACACATCCCTAGGAACTAGTCCTTCCTTCTCGATGAGTTCCACAATGCCACCACATTCATTCATCTTCAACTCCTCAAGTTGCATTAGATCCCGAGCTAATGAAGCTGGAAACAGAGAGGTGAGGCTATCGCATCTGGAAACGGTAACAGAATGGAGACACTGGAATTTGACTTGACTGTGAAGTTCCTTATCCCATACACGCTTTAGCTTTGATAATCCCTCTAACTCCAACTTTTTTAACGGGAAACGAGCAATGGGATATCCATCTAGAGGACTCAACGGCTGCAGTTTGAAAACAACTTCAAGCGAATCACATGATTCTACCTCCAAACTTTCCAAGCTCTTGAGCCTTCCAAGAATGTAAGAAGGAACAATGTTCACGAGCTTGTCGCATCCATAAATGCTGAGTGACTTTAGTTCGCGGAAAGACTCCGCAACAACTTGCTTGTCCCATATTATATCAATACTATCCACAAACCAAATGCGTAATGTCTCCAAGCTAGGAAACGCAACCTGCGGCATCGCTCAAGAAATTAGTGATTATGTTAGTTTGAAAAGTTCATGAATACATATGGAAGAAGCGGGGGTCCTAACAATCTTGGTCTATCCATTGTGGCCGTATCCTCATCTTGCAAAGGACATGCCAAAGCTTTTCTGTTTATGTTTTGACATATTATTAGTCTCTCCATAATTTTTAAGGGCAGTTCAAAAGACAACATGAAATGTTTGAAAACAAAAAGGACGATATTCCTCAAATTTGTTTGATTTGTCCATATTAGTAAATTTCCTTTTTTGTTTTACTAGAAGTAGTTTCAATGTTTCATTTTGGACAAGTTTAACTTCAAAATTAGTGTATTATTCCCCATACTCTGTTAGTTAGCTCGTTAGGTTTCTATTAATTTACTCAAATTAAACATGTGCGATACAAATAATATTACAATTTATTAAGTAATAATCGTTAATTTCTCCAAAATATACGTGAAATATGTCAAGGACGTCATTACTTCCGGTTAAAGTCAATACCAATCATTTTTATTCAATATTATATCACTCTAAAAAAATTGAAAAAGTCAAAAAACAAAAAAATGAAGAAGGGATTGCTTGGGTCAAAACGAACAAAACTTATTTATATCATTTTACCCTTGAAAGAACTCAATATACTTAATTGATTGAATTTTCCTTTTAAGATTCATTGCTTTGTTACCGTGTCAGATGATCCACTAGTTAGATAAAAATTGTAGGCGCGTGCAAGCCATGCGCCAAAGATTATGTGCAGAGTCAGCAGTGTGGGCGCGTGCGAGCGGCTGTAGCGAATTTTTTTTCCCCCCACATTGCATATTTTTTGGTTCTGCCCTCCCTCACGCGAGAATATTCCTATTTTGCAACTGGCTGACAATTTCGCGATTTTTTTTAGCACGTAAATTTCCTGCTTTGCCTTAAATTAAATATGCGTATTAGGGGTGTCAAAACTGAACCGTGAACTGAACTAAGAACTGAACCGAACCGAACTCAACTGAAATTTCGATCATTTTCAGTTCGGTTCGGTTTTCAGCTCGGATAATAAAAAAACTCACAATTTATTTTTCAGTTCAGCTTTTTTTCGGTTCGGTTCGGTTCGGTTCAGTTAATTGAACCGAACCATAAAAATAAAAACTTAAAAACTTAAGCTCACGGTTGCCATGGAAGATGACATCGTGGACTTGCCTCCGGGCTTCGGATTCCACCACGGACGAGGAGATCATCACTCACTACCTCGCGAAGAAAGTCCTCAACCCCAATTTCGCCACCTGCGCCATTGTAAGTCCTCGTCATTTCCACTCTCTCTTCTCCAAGTGCAGATTCACAAGCTCGGAGACACAGAAATGACTACACCTCCTCATTTTGCCTCCTCAAGCGTGCATTTTCCACTTGACCGCAAGCCAGCGACTTGGTCACCACCCTCAAATCGGCCCACGATGTCCTCTACAAGGAGCGTAGCTTGAAGCGCGTGGTCGCGCAGTTCAAGAAGTCATCGTCTTTCGACCATTTCCGCACCCAAATCGGCACATATCGGTATGCCATCCGGCAGCTTGCCTTCGTCAGGCACTTCGACATGATCGGAAGGCAATGGCGTGGGGCTTCTTGGCATGTTTGAGCGGAAGATGAGGATGAAGCAGAAACAGGAAGAAGAAGGAGAGAGCGGGGACTAGGGCTCAATTGGGATTGGCGATGAACATGGCGGCGGATTCGATTCGGTCGAATGGGAAAATTTTTGATCCGGTTCAGATGGCTTGCAAATTGGGAGTTCTCTCAAGAAGAAGGAAGTGGAGGTGGGTTTCGAGTTGGGGGAGGGATAAACAGTGGGCGGCTTGCGATAGAGTTGGGTAGAGGCGTTTGGGAAAGGAAATAATCTGAGTCGCACCGATTCATCAAAAACCATAAACCGAACGGAACCGAACCGACCCGAACTGAATTTTTCAGCTCGGTTCGGTTCGATTCAAGACGAGTTTTGGTTCGGTTCAAGTGTATTCCTTAATGGTTCAGCCCGCTTCGGTTTTTCGGAAAATCGAACCGAACCGAACCATTGACACCCCTAATGCGTATGAGGTCCGATCGGCGCATTCTTGGTACCGACGTGTTCGTATTGAAATGCTCTATGTTATGGTACATTTTTGTACATGTTTGAAGCATTTAAAGGTATAAAAATACGTGTGAAAAATACACATATAATTTGGGATATTATTGTATTTTTAAGCTATATTTCCCTATGTTTTTTGAAAATACAGAATATTGATTTCTTATAAATGACCACTCATGGTTCATAGATAGCATATATGAGATGCTTGCAATAACAATGGTAGGAGATCCATTGCATGTGGGAAACCTCGGATATCAAGAGAGTAGCATGTTCTGTTTTGTCACTCGTTCTTGCCCCATGAAAAGGAAAAAAAGAAGAAGAGGAATGCTAGCCAAAGAATCGAGTTGGAAAAAGCTTACAACACAAAGCATGGATTGGACAACGATACCGACCTGGACTAAAGGGTTACTAGATTGTATAAGGTATACCGTTGATTGAGTGCAATGAGGGAAAGAAGAGAAGTAAACAAAGCATGAAGTAAGCACTCTATGAACGTCCCACGTCCCTTTACGGAAAGAAAGTCTCAACCAAAACCACATTCCTTTTGTGTGAGGATGTCGCTAAAAACATAAGAATTGAAAGGCTGGCAATTTACAATATGAATTAACTTGTTTGCAAATTATTATCTGAGAAATCCATAAATGACATGATTTGATACGAACTTAATATACATAAATTTTATAGCAAAATTAACAAAAATAAAGTGTTCTCCAATGACCATTGCTATATCACAAAATCTTTTACTATATAGTTACCAGGAGTGAATTTAACCACATAATTTGAGAGTTGACAATTGAGCTCATTGAAGATTAATTATCCAACTTTTGTATGTATAATGACTCTACTATATAGTCTTCATTTCAATTCAAAATCACAATTTGAAGGAGTAACTCTACTTTGGCTTATCCAGCTTTTATGGTGCTGTGATTATGCGGAACGCAATCAATTTTAACCAAAGTGGGCTTTGGCGATCATGCTTCGTCTCCAATATAACTATTTATTTGTTAGTTTTACTTATTTAGCTGGCTGGCATAACAATTATCCATATGCATGTATCATCTTTTACAATCTCTTAACAATTTGATGTGATTGATCCAACTCTTATTGATGTGAATTTAAACTTGCCAATTATTTGTAAAGCTATGTGGCAACTTGAAATGCACAGCATGTAAACTCGTGAAGTGCTATGCACATAAAATTGATACAATCATTGGATTTTTGTTAAATTTAAGATTTTGACGTAGCATTTGTTACGTACCTCTTGATTGAAGAGGGTAGTGTAGCGTGATTTGAGGCGATCCTCACTCCAAGCTTCTCGTGAACCCGTCATCAATTTTTAATTAAATGAAAGGAATGCCATCTTTTGCATTGTAGGGATGAATTAATCTAAGAAGATTTTTAATGATTAAACCAGAAAAAAAAAATCAATCTTACACTTTCTGCGAGAGAAACACGTCAAACTTTCCAAACGTGAAACGCATAAATTGGTTAACATCGAGAATACTAGAGTTTCTGATTTCTCTATTCTCGACCCTTCATCCTCTATAACAATCGCCTCCATCTTCTTGCAACCTCGTACCTCTAGTTCTCTCAATTGTGGGAGAGATTGAACCATGGATGGGAAAAACAGAAACCCGAGGTTATTACAGTCAGACACCTCTAATTGCTTTAATTTATGGAATCTCACAATTCCACAAGGATTCTTGTTCCATATGCACTTCAAGCTTGGCAATCCGTCTATATAGATTGTGTTTAACTCAGAAAGAGTCTCAATATTTGCATTGGCGCCTAATCCGTCGAGGTCAAAAATTTCTTGCAACGAAATGCAATCTTCTATCTTTAAAATGTGGAGCTTGGGTAGTTTTACCAGTGAGCTGGAGTTGATGACCTTTGCGAGAGATTTGCATGAAGAGACCTTAAGAGATTGGAGACTGCTCAGCCCCAATGGAGATTCATCGGTCCATATATCTTCCAGATTGGGAAGTCCAACCATTGTCAAGGACTCCAAGGATGGGATTGAAACCTGACGTATAGAACCATCAGCATACGTGCTATAGCAGTTTATTACAAATGGTTGCGGAAGAAAATTTACAGACTTTAGGATATTTTTTTTTTATCCTACGACCCCAAGAACCACTAATGAACTTCATTTTTTTTATTTACAAAAAATTCGTGGATCGTTTAGATTTTGTTTGCAATTTATTAACAATAAGGGAAACTACAGTCATCAAGAAATAGCATTCATTCAGTTTGCTAATGACTACGAAGATTAGTGATCCCTAAAGCAAAAGGAAGTACATTCAAGATAAATTCCTTCCTATAAGGTAAACCACTCCCTCTTAGGTTATGTTATTGCTTTGATGTTACATTGCTCATTTTGTCGGATGATTGCCAAAAAGTACTACACTATCTCACAATGCACATTACTGACGTGAAAAAAATTATATAGAAACTGTAGACTCACCGTGATTATGAAAGACATAGGCAACTCACAAACAAAGGACAACATCTCATGGAGTGATCAACAAGGCAAGTTTCAATCACGAGAAGTAAATTATAATGCTATAATTCCTTAATTACAGAAAGGTATGTCTAATTTACTACCTACCTAATGAAAATTAGCAATCTTGAAAAGTAATTTAGTATATCATAAGGGAAATTACTATCATAAAAGTTTAGTTACTCAAGTAACTTCCTTTTTACGCCTTCACCGTCCACCTAAGCCCGCTTGGGCTTTTCCAGACCCAATCAATTTATGCGTGAAATATTGTAATTTATATAATAAGAATAAATCTATGACGGAGCTAATTTCCTTTCATACTCGAAAAATCTATAATGGCAACTTAAATTTCTCTCCATGTAAGCTCATGTTTAATAGCTTGCGAAACTAATATATTGCACGAGTCTCGAACTCCACCATCAACTTCAATGATAATTGTCACTGTTTATCCTTAGTTTACTTACTTCTCTTACTAACAATAACCAATTTAACAGCTTACCCACTTCACTAAATTTTTTTTAAACAATGAATTAATTTCCACCTATTTGTTACATGTGATTTTTTTACAATGAGTTGAAAATTTCCAATATAAATATAGAAAAATGAGGAAAAAAACACAATGAAGATTTATGTTTGTTATGCCGAAAGTGCTTACATATATCTATATCTTTTATATGCTTTGCATGTATGAACATGCATGTAATTGTGTACATTTATACTTGTAGGACTTATGCAATGACTAAGTGCTTATTGAAACACACAATAGGGAAAAGACGTGCATCAATTAGATTAGCATCGTGTTGCCTATTTGAAAACCCAATCCCCTTGCCATTCTTCGCATTGATTTTTACCTAAGTCATCTAAATATCAGATTTTTTTTTTAACTTGCCGCATGTAAGCTGAAAATTACTCAAGCCCTATCACATTCTAAATTTACATGGATTTCATTCTATTAGCTGGACTTCTACGCAATGAAGAGTAACAGAAGATTGCTTCATGCAACTACAGAGAAGGCATGACTGGGATAAGGTAACTAGGCAGAAAATGAACCGAAAAAGAGAGAGAGTAAGGATAATAATCTATGTCACATCTAATTCACAAATGAACAAAAGATCAACAAATACCAGATTGTTTTGATAAAAAGTTACCTGTTGCCCATTGAAGAATGCAATTTGAGGGCCAACTTGGTCATTTGATGTACTACTTGAAGGAGCCGTCCCGTTAGTGACAAAATTCTTGATATTTGGCAAGTCACGCAATTCCAATGCCCGCAAATTTCGCAACTCAACTTTTCCACTATCATCAACTTCTACAATCTCCCGCATTAAGTGGCACTCAACAACTCGCATTTCTTCAAGCTGTGGAAGTTCTCTCAACAATGAAAGAGGAAACAAAACTTCCATCTTGTTGCAGTTTTCAACTCGTACTACCTTTAATGCATTGAAGGAATTGGAGGAGATATGGTTGTTGCATATCTTCTCCAAGTTGATGAGGTTATCGAGAAGTAACGACTCCAACATCTTAAACTCCGTATGTGATGGAGATTGGAGGACGTAATGGACAGAGGAACTATTTTTGACTTGTAGGTGCTTTAATTTCGAAAAGCCTTTTTGGGATAACACGCAAATAGTCTGCTCAATTCCATTTAATCCACCTAAAAAGAGATCATCAGTTTTGCCTAATAAAGTTTGTATGCATCCTTTCTGAAGAATATCGCTTATTGGATCCAACGTAAGCTCCAATATGCTCGATCCATTGCGAATTCGCTGGCATGGCACATCACCTATCCGGATTTGGTACTTGGTTAGCTTCTCAACGTTTAGATCCTCCGGGAGCACACTCGGATCGAGAATGGACACATGCAAAGTATAGAGATTCTTCAATTTGTTCAACTCAATGAGCCCGGCATTAGTTGGCGGAGTTTGCTCCACGGCATTCCAACGATCAAAACTATTCTCCATATACAACTCCTCCAATTTCATCAAGCTCCCAAGCACACCCGGTTCAATCATCTCAAGTTTTGAGCAATGGTTTAAGTCTAACAACCGCAACTCCACCAATTGTCCAATTTCTTTTGGCAATCGTTGAATTTTGGAGTTCGCAAAGCTGAGAACACATAGCCGTTTTAGCTCGCTGATCATGGCTACATCCTCTAACGAGCAATCATTTAGGCACAGGGTGTGTAAGTTCTCCAAGAACTGGAACGGCGAAGGTGAACGAGTGAGCCGCACCCGAGAAAGATGTAAGACCATGAGTTTTCTCATAGAGTTGAAACATGAGACTGGGACCTTAAGAGATTCATTATTTGTGAACAACAAAAAGATCCGCATTTCAGGGCAATCTAACTCTTCAGGAAGCTCCTCCATGTCGACATAGGGAAAGCATACCGATGTGCAACTTTTGAGCTTGTCCTTCGGCAACTCTGTCACCGACTTATCATGATTTTTCAACACCAGAAGAGGGTCATCTCTTGAAGCTACCGAGGCAACGAATCCACGAACCAAGTCGTGTATCTTGAAAACATCAGCATCTGTCTCGTCTGCTAACAGAAAGGAGGAGGCTTTCAGGGTTTGGATCAGTGAGCTCAACCTGTCTCTCACTTCTTCCATGCTGCTATCTTCTCGAAATAACCTCGAACCCACGCCATACCTCACCAAGTTTTCAAGAGAGGGCTTAGAGACACCATAAACGACACATAGCCGTAACAATGACGTCACCTCCTTGCCATCTTCCCCTTTGAAACGATTATAGCTCAAGCGCAGCATCTCGTTTATTTTTTCATCGATTCCTTTGTTGGTAGACATCTCAATTTGTCTCAAAACATCCTTCCATTCGCGAAAATCGGCGTCTCTAAAAACATTCGCCATTGCAATAATTAGGAAAGGCAAACCTGCACATTTGTTGAGGGCTTCATCCACCAGGGATTTGAACGGATCGTGATGAACTTTGTCGCCCACCGTCCTCTCAAACAATCTTTTTGCCTCTTCCTCCTTCAGCGCATCGAGGAGGAAGTCCCTGTCGCAGCCCATTTCCCTTCGCAAAACATCTTGAAATCTTGACGTCAACAGCAACTTGCATCCTATGACTTTATTGTCGTGTCCGCAAGGAATGCCTACTGACTTCAAGTCAAGCCCTTTCCACAGGTTGTCCAGTATTATGAGCACCTTCTTCTTCTTCTTCTTCCCCTCATCATTTTCTTGTTTCGTCCTCTCCTCATCTTCTAGCCTCTCGCGCAGAAGCTTCGCTCGCAAGCTGACATTCTCTTCCTGCTTTATGTCACTAAGGCCCAACCCGTACGCGATCTCTTCTTGAATCCTCTTGATGTCTGGATTTTCCGACACGTCGGCCTTAGCGACCAGATCGAACGACCTCTCTTCCCTTATTCTTCTTTCAACCTCTTCCAAAAGGGTGGACTTGCCGGTCCCGCCCATCCCATGAACCCCAACCACGCTGTTGCGGTTATCAGCAAGAGCAGCTATGATTTTACGTTTGATCGAAGCTCTGGATTCGAAGACGCCATCGTCCTTGGCAGAAGGAGCGGAGGCCGCAGTGACATTCCCCGGAGCAGGATCAATGAAGGAGATGTCCCTGAATTCACTGCATTCTCGAGCGAGTCCCTGAAGGAGTTCGATCTTATCCTTGGCCTTTCTGCTGAACTGATAGCGACAATTGGGGTCGGGAAGAGTCCCGTAACAGCATCTCTTGCTTGCCTTTTCGAACTCTCCCAACAGCTCTCCCGCCTCCTTCAAGGCCTTCTCAGCCTTTGCCTGCCACTCCATGACATGACTGTAGACATTCCGGCAATTGTTTCTGGCCACTTCGACGGCATTGTGGACCATCTCAGCCTCGTACGCAAGTTTCCCGACTTCCTGCTGAAGATCCTGGGCGTAGCTCTTGGAGGAGATCACGTATCCGAACTGGCGCTTGACAGGAACAACTACCCACTTCAAGACATCCCACCCAATGGAAACAACAGAATCCATCGACATTTTTGCTTGATTTTTTTTTTCCGAGAAAGAAAGAGCGATAAAATGGGGAGACCGAGACCGAGAGAGAGAGAGAGAGAAAGAGAGAGAGAATGATGGAAAAGAGCAGCAGGTAGCGAAGAAGAAGAAGAAGGAGGAGGATGGTTTGGCCGAGGAGAAGACAGAGCAAAACAGAGCAAGAACGATTGAGAGACGAAGAAGGCAACGAGATTTGATTGCAAAAAAGGATGACGAATCGAATCAATGGGTGAGCTTAGTGAAGTGCATCGGAGATCCAGCGATTGAAATGCAATGGGGTCTTGTAAAGTGTATGCCAGCTGGGGCGAGTCCAAATAATCACCAATTTCGGCTGCTCGGCTTTTTCATAAAGCATCTTTATAAAAGGCGAGGCTGGAGATGGAGATGGGAACGTGCACTATCTAATGTTTATTCGAATTAATGCATCTTCTGGTCCTGAGCAACATGCATAGCTCTTTTTTCTAGTATCACAGCTCCATCATATAAAAGACTAAATGTCGACGACATTTTTACATGAATGGTTGAATCATGGGAGTGGGTTAGTAATGCACGGCTGCTATTTCGGAAATAATAACTTTACTAAGAAGGTCATAGAACGCGAAAGTGTAGATTAAGAGCCACACAAGGGCACAGAATGTTTCAAAAGCCGACATGACTCGCTGGTGTGTCCAGTCAGCATTAGAATCCTAAACGACGTCGTCTATTAGCTTTCCCCCAAGTAAGTGCTGAGCAGGAATCCCCTAATTTGTAAGGGATTTTATTTTTTTTTCTAATTTGTAGAGGACTTTTTTTTTCTAATTTATAGAGGTTTGACTCGTAAAAAAAATATAAAAAAAAAAGAGGAAGAGATAGGGTGAGGTGTTTGACTGAGAACGAAAGTATATTGCCGAACCTCGTTAAATTCTATGTTCTTTATGTTCTTTATCTGCTTTCCAACAATAAGAACCCTATCACCAAATTCAAAGAGAAACTCCAATTTGAAACCATAAGAGCCATTCAACTGAAAATTGCCCCCCAATTCGGGTTGCCCCCAAAATTAGCAGCTCAATCTTGCAAATGGAGAGCGGAGAGCTTCTCTGCCTTCGGCTCAAGGAGAAATTGCAGGGACTCAAGAGACACTATCTGAGTGTTGGACGAAATTTTCTAAAGAAATAACAGCAATTCATTCGCCCGAGAGCTGACGATTCAGGCGCTCCGGAGACGGAAACACGAGTGTGGCGATGGAGGAGCGATGAGTGAAGATGTCGTAGAGATCATAGAGGAGAAAATGAACGTGAACGGGACCCATGGATGATACTACAATAGAAACCGTGGAGTAATAATGCGACGTGGAGATTAGCTGAGATTTTGGAAACAGGGATTGTCATCGGCTTAAATTTTTGGGCTCACATCACCCGACCGCGGATAATCATCCTTTGTCTTTTGTTTTGTTTTGTGTTTGCTTTCTGCCTCTATTTGACTAAGTCCTTCATTGTTAATTTCTTTAGTAATCTTGATCTCTTGCATGTGACTTGAAATGCAAGATCCTTTAGTTTTCAGATTGTTTAACCATTTTAGCTTGTCATTAGTCTATTGGTATATTTCCACATTAGAGCAAAAATATCTCGTGTGTGATGTCCCACATGCTAAGTCATTTACGAATAATCAGCACCTTCGGCTCTTCAACTTTTTTTTGCAAGGCGTCTTTATTAAAGGTGGACTCGAGATGGGGATGAGACACCCCACTATTTTATGTATATTCCATCTTTGTGGAATTCTCTCTCATTCTTTATTGTTTCTCGAGAAATTTTCAAGTCGCGTAGAATTTGAATTGCAAGATCCTTTAATTTTCATGTTACTTTACGATAATAACCAACTTGGCTTTAACATTAATTGGCTTAAGTACACCACAAGTACCATAAGTTGTGTACGGCGCTCACTTTAGTGCCAAAACTTTCAAATCGATCACTTTAGTGCTAAGTTTTTGTAACTTTGATCACTTCAGTGCCAAAACTTTCAAAACAATCACTTTAGTGCTAAGTTTTTGTAACTTCGATCACTTAAGTGCCAACTTCTTTTAAAAACGATCACTTTAGTGTCAAATTCACCGAGCCACATCATCTCAAATATTAATAAAAAAATACCACGTGTCAAATTTTCGGCAAGCCACGTTAACTCCGGTACTAAAGTGATCGTTTTTAAAAGAAGTTGGCACTTAAGTGATCGAAATTACAAAAATTTAGCACTAAAGTGATCGATTTGAAAGTTTTGGCACTAAAGTGAGCATCGTACATAACTTATGGCACTTGGGGTGTACTTAAGCCACATTAATCTATTGGTCCATTTCGATGTTGTATCAAAAATACCTAGCGTGTGATGCTCCTCATGCTAAGTCATTTACGAACTATCAACGCTTTCGTCTCTTTAGCTTTTTATTATTATTTTTTTATAAAGCAGCTTTATTACAGATGGACTCAAGAAGGAGAAAGATAAGAGACCCCACTATCTAATGTCTATTCTATTAGGACAGAGCTCCGTCAGACGAAAGAATACATGTGGACGACATTTTTGCATAAATGGTTCAATCATGGGATTCTGGCAAGAATGCACGGCTGCTTTCTTGGAAAAAATAGCTTTAATAAGGATGTCATAGAAAACGATAGCATAGGATAACTTTGTGCTTTGAGTTGCGCAATGAACAAATATTATCAACTAGTGGTGGTGGCCACAGTTCGGAACCGCCCGTTCCGGTTCGTAGCCACCTTTAAACCAGAACCGAAACCTTAAGGGGCGGTTCCCGGTTCTAGTTCAGAACCGGCAGTTTTGGGTCCGTTCAAGGGCCTGTTCTAGTTCCGCCCATTTTTAAATTTATGAATTGCGAAATAAAAAATAATAAATTATCAAATTATCAAATAATAAATTATCAAATATAAATTGTAATTTAGCTGTACATTGTAATCAAATTTGGGGAGAAAAAAAGGAGAGAGGGAGGGGGCTTGAACTCAATGAGTTATCATTAAGCTTCTACATATATTCTTGGGGATAGAAGAATCAAAATCCATGTAGTTCTTTTACTTTTGATAACCCTAACTTATCTCAATCGTCAATACCTATTTCGATACTCGTAGCGGTGGTATCTCTATCATCATCGAAGAAATCGACTTCATTATTACGATCCATCTCTTATTCTCGGTCGCATCTGTCAAGCCACCAGCGTGGACCAATGTCTAGGTCTCCTTCCTTTCCTCCACTGTGAAGTGGTCGTGCACTAATATCCAATTAGCGTTGACCGCTAGCAACAACATGTCTTGACTTTTCATGTCTCATAATCCGAACTTTCACAGGTTTTTATAAGCAAAATAAACAAAGTCATCAGGGGCGTTTTGTAATTAAGTTGATGAGGACCTTTTGCATAGCAACTACATAATATATGGAGAATAAGTGCACATACTAGAAAAAAAAATGACCATATGAAGGGCGTGTTTTTCAAAAAATAAACATTGATATCACTCATAAAAATAAATGAATATAAAATATTTTCATTACCTTAAAAATAATTAGGCATAAAATGTTATCGATAATAAAAATATTTTCCGTTGACTAATTTTTTTAAAAGATACAAGCATTTATTTTTTGAAAAAAAATTTCATATTTTTTTTATTTTTCGTGAAACAAACACCCTCGAAGTTAAGCATTCTTCTAGAGTAGGCAATTGTTTTCACTACAATCTAGGGCTACAGGTGTGGAGGCTAAGCCAGTGAAATATCTTGCCAAGCCAATTAAGCTCAGGCCTTAGCCTGTGTTGGTGGCTTTAACCCAAAACAGACACAACTTGTGGGATTTAAACGGAGGATTCCCTAGTTTTGAGCTAAAAATTTCGCAATGCCCCAACCAACTGCACCAATCCTAGAGTTAAGCAATCTAACATTTTTTAGTAACGAGCAAGTTTAGTCTATATTTCGTAACATTTCTTAAGAAAATGATAATGCCAACGTAAAAATTATTGTACTACGGATGTTCAATAATTGTATGAGAGAGATGCTCAATTAGTATAACGTATCCGAATTGGCGCTTGAAGGGAACAACTACCCACTTCAAGACATCCCACCCAATAGAAACAGCAGAATCCATCGACAATTTTGCTTGATTTTTTTTTTTTAGAGAAAGAAAGAGCGATAAAACGGGGAGACCGAGAGAGAGATAGAATGAAGAGAAAGAGAAGCAGGTAGTGAAGAAGAAGAAGAAGGATGGCTTGACTGAGGAGAAGAAAAAGCGAAACAGAGCAAGAATGATTGAGAGACGAAGAAGGGAAAAGATTTTGAGTGCAGAAAAGGATGACGAATCAATGGGTGAGCTTCAGTTCTGGAGATCCAACGATTTAAAATAAAAGAAAGACCGCAGTGGGTCCCATCTTTCAAGCCACCAACGTGGACTTGCAAGCCATATGTTAAACGTTGACGTGAGTGCGATGATTTTCAAATCACAATTTGAGGGCCAAACTATTTTAGGAACATTCATTCAAGCTTCTCAGAAAGTCGACATGGCATGGCACTTATTATTTCAAAAATTTATGGCACTCAAATAATTTTTGAAAAAATTATATACCATTCGAAGTGATCAGAAAAAATTATAATTCTCAAGTGAGTCCCATACATAAATCATGGCACTTAGTGATCCAAAAAAAGTTATAATACATAAGTGATCGCCGTACTAAAATTATAATATCTTATCTCCGCCGATGTCTAAGTCCCCTTCCTTTCCTCCACTGTTAAGTGGTCATGTAATTAGATGTTGACCGTCAGGTGACAACATGTCTTGACCTCTCATGTATCATATTCCAAACTTTTAGAGGTTTATTAACAGAAAGCACCTCAAATCAATCCTTCAAGTGAAAAAAAAAAAATCAGCTCAGAAGGAAATATTAAAGTTGCTAAATTATTTTGCCAACTATAAGTGTTAGATTAGAATGTGTGAAATTACTCCTTAATCTGTATATCCATTATGACTATTCGAAAAGGTTATGCCTAATTTTTTAAAAATATTGTTTTGACTAATTAAAGTCATCAGGGACGTTCACTTTGTAATTAAGGTGATAAGGACCTTTTGCATGGTAACTACCTAATATATGGAGAATAAGTGCACATACTAGGAAAAAAAATTACCATATGAAGTTAGCATTCTCCTAAAGTACGCAATTGTTTTCGCTACAATCTAGGGCCATAGGTGTGGAGGTTAAGCCAATGAAATATCCTGCAAAATCAGTTAAGCTTAGGCCCCTGCGTAGGTGACTCTAACTCAAATAGCATGCACACAATTTGTGGGATTCAAACGAACGATTCCCCAGTTTCAAGCTGAAACTTTCGCTATGCCTCAACCAACTGCACCAATCCTGGAGTTAGGTAAGCATGGCATTTTTTTAGTAATGAGCAATTTTACTTTACATTCGTAACACTTCTTAAGAAAATGATTATGTCAACGTAAAAATTACCGTACTACAGATATTCAATAATTGTGCGAGAGAGATGCTCGGTAAGTATAATGTTAAAGTAATAGTAGCATATGATGGGTATTCATCATATTGGCCTCGGATATAGTTGAATGTTAGCTGGCCAAATTTCTATGCGCCTATTAGTCTCACATGACAAACATGCCCATCGAAATTGTGATTTTTTTTTTGGTCCAAACAAAATTGTTAGGTTGGAAATGTCAATTTACCCCCAATTGGGTAGATGCATTATCACCGTTCGAAAGTATTTTGACTAAGTCAAAACAATAAAAGTCATGAGGCACATATTTCTTTGTGATTAGCTTGATAAGTATAACCTAGTTTGTAGTGCATAAAATTCAATTTTCTCGTCGTATCGAGGAAACCAAAAACCCCTTTGTGGTTGGTCAGTACATCCTCAAGTACTTTTTTTATATTTTAAGAGGGCCTTCCATCATCAACTAATCTGACCATAAAATTAGATGTTTGCGGTTGAAAAGCAACCCGTACCAATCAATTTCTAATACGTTGATAAGATTGCGTATTACTCTAAATGTGTGCTACTTGTAATTGGTAAATGTATCTATTATAGGGGTAAATGACTTTCATTTATGGGAAAACTTTCATATGTTGTAAAGACATTCGTTAATGGCAAAAACATGTTATTTTTAGTGCTATTTCTGTTTTATCATAGCAATATCAACAAAAACCAATCAATCCAACCAAATAAAGATTAACCAAAAGAAAAGAAAAAAAAGATAATAAAATATATTAATTTGGGTTGTTTTTATTTCACGAAAAATCAATGATTTGATAAATATTTTCTCGAAGATGAACACTTATATCGTTTATAAGAATGAATGAATAAAGAATACATTTTATCTTTTACGAAAATATCCATATATAAATTATCGTCCATAATAAGAATATTTCTATTTAACTAATTATTTCAAGCCATACAAATAATTGTATTTTAAAAAAAAAAAATTCAAATCTTTTATTTTCTGTGAAACAAAAGAAGCCTCACGTCGAAAAACATATTTTGGGACAGTTTTAATGGTCAAACCAATGAAGGCAGTAGGTTAGGCTTAGATTCCTGCCCGGACAATTAAAATTCAAGAGAAGAATATAGTCGAAGTTTAAAAAGGTTTACTGAAGTGTGTCCAAGCTGGGGCGAGTCACTCATTCATGTACAGTGCAATGAGGCGAAACTTACACATGGTGATTCTCTTTGATAGCCGTCATTTTTATAGGACAAAAAGTATATTTCATTTGAGAATTGATTAAATAGTAATTTTTGGATGAGTGTAAAATTAATAATCTGTTTTGGACCATAAAAAAAATTAATGATTAATTAAGTGTTATTATGAAGTTTACTCTTTTAAGAATTTGTATCTCACACGTGCGGTTAGTCTCACAAATACTCAAAAACTATTATGCCAACGTAACCCATTTCGTTTCTGTTGACAGCATTTCTCTCTGTACCAGAAGCAAAGAGCGAGAAAACGGAGAGAGAGAGAGAGAGAGAGAGAGAGAGAGAGAGAGAATGGTGACCCAGTCACCCAGATTATGGAGAAGAAGAGGAGGGGGAAGAATGGTTGTGCCCAGGAATGGATGAGAGATCGACGGCTAAGATTTAGTATCAGCGATCCAACGATCTAGAACCATGAGAGCGACTCAAATGCCACGCCGAGGTAGAAAGAGGAAGTTGAATGGTAGCACGTAGCAGACTACTCCACGTCGTCACTTGGCCTCAATAAAATTTAAAGAAATATGGCTGTCATTGTTAGTCGGTAGATGATTATAGTTTGACTATTAGGTGAAAATAAGTCTTTGATTTTTCTTGTATTTGTCTTCAAAGGCTGCAATGAAGTCACTTCATTCAAGTGTATGCCCGCTGGGGGCGAGTGCAATAGTCATGACTTTGATGTGATGTGACCTTAGTCCAGACCCCACATGTCCCTCATATCTTTATCTGCCCTGTACTATTGTTTAAATTAGCAATATTTATTCACTCTTTCGAGTTCTGCCCGAGGTCTCTCCTTCGAAATTTGGATGTTGACAACTGCTCTTTTTTGTGTGATAAAAAGTAGCCTCATTCTCTTGAAAAAAACTCTCAATTTTAGATTAAGTCCTAAAATCGTTACGAACCTTTTTTTTTTTTTTCAGAAAAAACCCTTAATTTTAGATTCAATCTCAAATTTATTCCAAATCTTTTTTATCTTAAAAAATACCTTAAATTTTAGTATCAATTACGAATTTATCCCGAACTTTTTTATCTAAGAAAAAATCACCGATTTTTACTCTATTCTCAATCTTACCTCATTAGCCCTTTATCCTAAAATCGCCATTAGTCTGTAATTTCTTATTATAGAACGGCTTAATTTTAGAGGGCTTCTTTATTGGGGTAGAATTATTTTCCACATGAAAATGTCATGTTTGTCCGTACTTATCATCCTATTACTTTGCCAATGCAAGTTTTTTTGTTGATATAAAAATGTCACGTTAAATTGGGACAGGATCACAAGATATACATTGGAAACTTGTGATTTTTTAGACAAAATAAAATTCAACATTAATTTGAGGCTGCACTTAAAGTTTCGGTTTTATTTTTCTTCCAGAAAAAAATTAAGTTCGAGACAATGGTAAGTGAAGATGGACGTACGCGTAGTGATACAAAGTATAACATGGCCCTTGGTGTCAGATGCCAGTTGTATCAGCGGTGACTTCAAGTGTTTTTCACACTCTTCCTCTGCAGTGCATAGTAATGGTGGTACAGAATCATGACTTTTCTCTAAACCCCAAGCCTTCACTGTAAGGGTCTAACTCCTCATTTCTTGGGATAAAGGGGCTCCAATAACGTGTGCTATTTTTAATAAAGGGTGATAGAAAGACATATATGACGAGTCTTTAACTCTTTATACCTAAACATTATTTTTTTTCTTTTCTCAGTGAGTCAAATTTTGTTTATTAAAATATCGATTTTCAGATTTTTTGGTGATAGAAGCACAACTTTTTTTTTTTTTATGGCTAGTATCGGACATCCAACAATTTAGAGCCTTAGCAAAGAGCCAGACCACGATAAAGAAAAAAGGAGATTGATGCAGACTATGGAGCTTAGTTTAAGGCTTAATTATACACCAGTCAATTTCTCGAGTATTGGAATGGAAGATTTTCGGTATTATTGTCCCTTTAATGGACCGGTCACCATCATCAATGTCCATATCTCCGTCCTTTCTTCTATTACTAATGGACATGCATTGATGATATATATCCATCCTTTCATCATTTCCCACCGCTAATGTACAAATCCTAATCCATCCTTTCTTCTATGGTTAATAGAAAAATATTGATTAGGTACCAATCCTAGACCTGCTCATTGCGCAGGTCAATGAGATCATATTCAAAATATAGAAGCAACGTCATAATTAAAACAATTGTTAGATTAGAATGTCAATTGTAACTATTGCGTTAGACGTAACTTCAATTAGAATTGATAGATCAGAATTTTTATTGAATATTGCTCCTCCATACTTGATAAAGTTAATAAGGAAATTGATTGTGAACCATGACATTGCTTCGTAGTCCCTCATTCTAATTCTAGTTATCACAAATGCTTGGGTCTGTTTAGAGTTTTTACTTCTAAGAGTCATGTTCCAAATGTTGCAGTTTTTTATGCTTTCAAAACCATACAATTATTCACAAGTAGGTTTATATGTTTTTTCATAATCTATAAAACCTAAAAAGTCTAAACATATAGAACAAGTTAACTATAGAAGTCCGCCAAAAATGATGATGGAATCTTTTCGTAATCACTCTTGCATATTCCGAGTTCATGACAATCATTTTGAACAGCATTGTCAATATGAATATGAATATAAATCTTTTCGGAAGTGTGTTCATGAACAGATACTTTCAAAAGTGCCTGAGTTGTTTAGATTCACCTACTTACTTAGAGAATTCTCAAGTTTTGTATGAGGTGTTGTAAGAGCAACCGAGAGGATCATCTCTCGTAACCTCTATTGATTCATTCTAGTAGAATCCAGCCAATCGACCGTCATCGTGGGAGAGTGGACGTAGGCTTAACAACGGAACTACTATAAATTTAGCGTGCAATCTCTCTTTCTCTAAGCTCTTAATATTTTGTTAGACCGCATGCACGTTGTTTCACTATTCTCATTCTAATTGGACTTGAAATTGTTTAATTCGGCATTAAGTTTCATTTTTGTTCAGAAGCACCCATTCACCCCCCTCTAGGTGTTATTGCTAAAGGGTTTTATTGGAACCGAATTAGACGATCACACGTAGAATCAAGAAAAATTAGAATGACACACGAGATTACTCAAGTTCACCCCAAGATTAGGGCTATGTCCTGCAAAGAGATTTCACTATATTTTTCGATTTACAGCCAATTTGACTAATACAATGATAAAATCGAGCAAAATATATATGCTCCAAAAACGGCTAAAAAACCTAAAACCTCTTAATTCCAGCCATACGGGCCAGCGGAACCCCCGTCGGGAGGCGCCGCCCCCGAACCCCCACCCGCTGATCGGGCAGCGGGACACCCGTGTCGGGGGCGCTGCCCCCAAACCCCCGCATCTCGCGCACAGGGGTCACATGTTGTTGGGTAACACTTCGGTTTCCCTAAGCTCACGTTGGTGTATCCGATGTGAGAAACAAGGGTCCCCGAAGCATTCGCCAACTCCAACAATTGCTAGATACAGCAAACACAAGGTGAGCATTCGCATTCCAAATGTATTTAACAACTTCAATAGAAAATGTAAATAATTAACTTCAAGTATGAACAAAGGCACCGTAGGCTAAAACTAACATTTGGAATAATATACGATAAATATATTCTTAGACCCGCGCAACGAACATGCCAGAGTAGTGAGTGACGGTGGGTCTCTCAAATAGTTTACAAATTGTAGTTTGATTATTGAAAACGAGACGATATCCCTTTGACAAGTCCATCGTCTGCAATCATCTCAACAACTTGAGTCACCGACCGCTTTCACCTACATGAAAAAAAAAAAAAGTTACGAAAATTAATTAACTTAATGTATGAACAATGGGAAAATCCATTAAAACTAACATTCAGAATAATCCATAAAAAATAGACCCGTGCAATTTATGAATATCTTGCTACTTCTATATTAACTTCATCTACAAATTATCACTAACTGTATTTTCTAATCAATAGGGAGAAAAGATGGCCACGTCCGCGACATACAAGTTTGATAGTTCCACATGAACTTCATCTGGTCCTACTACTCATGAGTGAGTGCGTGGTACCGAATGATGTAGTTCCTCGCGTGATTCCATGTCATAACAGTGAATTGTGAATCTTCTTACGTAGTAGCACATTCACTATGCTTAAACTTTTCATCGTTTGTCGAGCCCTGCTTTGGTTTCTATTCCTTTGTGCCTTTTTAGGTTTTTTTTTTCCCTATTATGCTTTGAGATTCATTATAATAATAATAGTCAAAAAGAAAAACGAAAGATTACCTTGTGCATCTCCCGATTCCAAGGATTAGCTTTTGGTAGAAACACTTCTGCCAAGTGCCTGGCGGTCCTTTTCCATATACCAAAGAGTATGATTTGCCTTTTCATTGTACCAAAGAGCACAAATATACACTATCAATCATTTACATTAAGGGCTTGTCTGAAAATCAAATGCGGCCATATATAAATTAATAGAACCAATTATAGTTTTCATTACAGATGTAATTAGATTGCAAATGCACAGATGCCAATACTTTTGTCTTGCCCACATGCCGCCACAAGATTTAATTCACGTATTGCTAGGTGACCCTGTGCGCCAATTTGGATTATGACGCAACAAAAGGGCCTTCCTCATTTGATACCCACGGAAATAAAGGTAAATCAAGCATCCTGTTTACCATTTTATAGAAGGAAACTCTTTGTCAAAAAGTAAAGAGTCGCACCTATTTTTCCTGTTTGTGCCTTGTACCAAGGCAAAAGCACATGTGGACCCTTGGAATTTCCAGAGTACTTAAGAAAAATACATAATTTTGATAAGTATAGATAAACGATTGTGATAAATAACATATGTAATTTGTCACGACCCGAACCCTACGAGCTCATCGACATCCCACCTGGCCACACTTATGTACAGTTCTCCAGGATCCAAAGGCCAACAAATTCATGCGGAAGCAAAAACAAATCCCCGTACAGAAACAATTAACATCACGATGACTTGGGACGGTAAAAACAAACTTATATACATATTCACACGTTCTATACAATTTTCCAAATCTACGGCTTCGGAGGCCAATGTACAAGCCTAGGACCACTAAAACAAAAAGATTACGTGGTCGAAGCCTACTATACATCCCAAATAAAACAGCCAGCAAAAGTCAAGAGGCCAACTACCCTAGGCCTCGTTCTCGCTATCCGGTACTATATCATATCTCGCCTCCAACTCATCCTCGTCAAGCTCAAGTGGCTGTTTCGAATCCGATGGCTCTACAACCTTCCCATCTTTTCCCGGTACCATGACCTCGGGGAATACCGAATCTCCTAGGCAGATCATTCATGCTTGCGGCGGAGGGTCCGAAATAAACAACGAACCCACGACGGGGTGAGATAAAATCTCAGTAGGAAAATCTCTAACCCTAGATCAGGTCGCTAGTGCCTCCAGACACAATCTAGGCGAGCAACAATTTCCAACAACTCTTTCTTTCTTACCCAAAAAAAATTCCCCAATTCAATTCCAGAAAATTCCACTCTTTCTCCGAAAATTCTCACACCTTCTCAAATATTCTACGTTACTCCCCTCTCTGCGTTCCACGCCTCGGTCTGACAATAAAATATTCTACGTGCTCCAGGGCACGTTTTAACCACATCAGGCCATAATATAAATATCCACATTACTCCGAAAATTGTTACGTTACTCCGAAAATATTCCACGTCACTCCAGAAATATTCCACGTCACTTCAGAATATTCCACGTTACTCCAAAATATTCCACGTTCCTCCAAAATATTCTACGTTACTCCAGAATATTCCACGTTACTCCACCGCCATCATAAGTTCATGAAATTGAGCCTCGGACCTTTATGGAACACGGCTCTATATATATATACCGGGTCTCGGACACATAGGAATACGACCCACGGATCTCGGTCTCGGACACATAGGAACACGACCGGATCAAGTCTCGGACAATTAGTCGAACACGACTCACTTTGGTCTCGGACGACTTAATTGAACACGACTTTCTTGCTTTCTCGGTCTCGAGACAATCGACGAATACGGCTCACTTTGGCCTCGAACGACTTGATTGAATACGACCCTCACACTTCCTCGGTCTCGAGACAATCGACGAATACGGCTCACTTTGGCCTCGGACGACTTGATTGAATACGACCCTTCTCATTTTCTCGGAATAGATCGGGACCACGTGATTCACTCACGTTAGAGAATTAATAATTCGGGATCACCCGATCAATTCACACTACTCCAAGAATTAATCCAGACTACCCGATCAATTTATGCCACCAAAGTATCCAATCCACGCCATGCGACCATATTACGCTAACGTAGCAATTTATACATCACGTGCCATTATAATTATACTAACGTGGAAATATATCACGGCCGAACAATAATAAATTTCTAACATATAATTAATTCACAACCATAGTACTATACTATAATAATGTCACATTTAATTAGCACCGTGGCATAACGACTTTATGTCACATAAAAGTAACCATAGTTAATATATTAACTAACCATGGTTCAATAACTAACTAGAGTCAAATACTAACCTAACCATGATTAAACAATAGCATAAAGTAACTCTAGTTAGGGCATAAAGTAACCATAGTTAAACTTTGACCACTATTATCTTCTTGACTTTACTATTCATGCAAGAACAAGCTTTCTCTCCCCCTCAAATCTGCAATTTTCGTCCAGCCCCTCCACAAGCTCAAATCCAACACTTTTCTTCATCAAAAATTCACAATTTCATGGTCTTTTAGCAACCTAACCACCTAATTTAGGTTTAGAAACAATCCTACCTCAAAAACTCGCAAAAATCCCCGTTGAACGGTTGAGGAAAAGCCCGAACCAAGCGGCGGTTCCGGCGATCCTTGCACGGCCGGCGACTCGGCGACGATCTAGCGATTCCAAGCCCTCCAAAGCGACACCAAAGAAGGCTTGAAGAATTTTCGGCAATGGAGGGTGAGAGAGAGGGTGTTCGGCCAAGTGAGGGAGAGGGAGAGTGAGGTAGAGAGAAAGTGAGCTAGAGAGAGAGAGAGAGTCTTTGGATAATGAAGAAGAAGATGCCAATATAATAATTAATATAGGTTAATAATAATTAATTATGCCCACAAAATCAAGAGAAAAAAAATAATTATCTCCTCTCATTGACTAGTCAATCTCGGCCAAAAGGAGAAATGACCAAAATACCCTTCGTTCCAAGTGAAAAATAGGGTATTTTTCGAGGGCAAATGGGTCCTTTCCCATATCCAGTCCAAATATACTTTTCCCGAACCTCTTTGGGGCGAACCGCGAAGGAATTTCACACAGGATGAGGAAACATCCAAAATTTTATTTATTGAAACCCCTGAAGGTCCGACGTCAAATTCTAAAGCTCGATTCGCAATCAATCTCGATCAATAGAATTTTCAGCGTATCTCAAACTAACGGGCGGCTTTTAGGAGCTACGCGTATCGACCCGTGATTAAAATCACGTTTAAGAATTACTCGAGCCTTGGCGACCTTGGTTGTCATTCAATTGTGAGGGTCAATCACTAGTCCCGATGGACACGATCGTTAGAAAATAATTCAGGGACGTTCGGAACCCATACGAGGTCAAACGGAATCACCCGAGATCCAAGCGTAGGGTATTATCCAAATCATTCCTTAATCATTCTAGGATCGGCCTATATTGGTCCAGAATATTCCCTCGACAATTTTCATGGCCAAAGAGTCAATCCAGGATCAAGTTCTTAGGTCCACGTACTTGATTTTCCTAACTAGCCATTCCCATTTGGTTAGTCCGCTCGAGAGGGATCAACTCCGAGTGAGATTAGACTGAAATACATCAATGAGATATTTCATTCATTCATAGCTTCAAAAGTGGGTCGGAATTCAGGATGTCACATAATTTCTTTCGTACTATTAGTACTTCCTTCGATATTTGTATGTGGGCGCTTGTCTAAACCAAAACTGGGCGACGATTAAATTTCAAAATGCATATAAAACTTTCAATGACTGATTGCAATACCTAGTCGATAAGACAATGCTAGCACTCAGCAAGAGCGTGGTGAATTAGGACTTCTCACGCTACTGAATGTTGCAAATCAAAACACTTGTATTTTATTCGATCTCACGTGGGACTCATAACATTCAAAATTTGCGATTAACCGAGATAAACTAAAATTTATCAGCTGAGCATGATCATTCATACTAGCAATCCAACGGTTCAGAACCTTAACAAAGACCATAAATCACAAGAAAGAAAGAGGAGATGAGTATGAATTATGCAGCTCGATCGTCTCACCTTCGTTAATTCCTTGGGAAGCTGAAAACTTGGCAGCACACTGCTCCAAGTTGTCACTAGCCAAGCGTGAAATTAAAAAATGACCGCTCTTGGTCTTCTCAATTAGGACAACAATTGTGGACTTAAACTGAATTCTTTGCTTGATTTCTTCCCACAATAACATTTCAATTGAAATCCCATCAACTGGGTCAGAGAATATAATAAAAAATGACTACCAGCTGTTAGAGTAAGAAATGATTCGACTTGGATTATCGCTTGTTTAATAAGTAATTTTTATTGTCTATCATTATTCATAAAACAAAATGTAATTAAGAGAACAAATGGAAAAGGACAGGCCACACCCACCCACGCACGCTATACAGTCTGTCATCATCGATACAACAAATGTAATCAATAAAGAGACCAAACGGGCAAGACCAGGCCACATTGACGTGACATGTATTACACTAGAATTCTAAAAACCATTCGAAATGAATTTAAGACGTCAAAACTCAACTCTATGTGGGTCTTTATGGATTTGTGTCATATCCATATTCAACCCATTTTGAGTTTAATAAAACGAACAAAAAAAATACATTGCCACTATAATGGCGAAGATTCCTTTTGGTGCCTCCCAAAACTGTCGAATTTAAAGTTGAAGATGGTAATGGGAATATGATTTGCTAGGTTATGCAGTAATTGTCCTATTGTTCATTTAATTGACAGTCACCATTCCCATTGTCCGAGCCTCCGGATCCTTTCTTTCATCCCTAACGGACAAACATTGACAGGTACTAGTTTCAAACCCCCTCCTTGTGCAGGTCAATGAGATCATAATAAAACGTAAGAAGTAACATTATATTTAAGCTTATTGAATAGGAAAAAAATTGATGTTTAAGTTTCAAAATGGTATATAGATCGAAACAACTCTCAAAAATAAAATGGCCGTATTTTTTTCTATATATTGGATAGCAATATCCGTTAATATTCTACTTAATGACACAAATAGTTCCTGAACTTTGATTCAATGTGTAATGTAGTCCCTAAACTTTAACCCATTGTACGATGTGGTCTATAAACTTTTAGTTTGATCAAGATGGTCCTTGAACTTTTGGAACACATTCAACTTAGTTCTTGAATTAAAAAAAGATGTTCAATATAGTCCTTTCATTGATTCAAGTTCAAGGACTAAGTTGAACATATTTTAAAAGGTCGGGGACCATATTGCTCAAGTTAAACTTTCAAGGACCACATTGCATATTGGGTTAAAGTTCAGGAATTATATTGGTCAAATTAAAATTTCAGGGACTATATTACATATTTCATTTAAAATAAATTTAAAAATAAGCTTAAAAGTTTAACAAAAAAAAACTCCATATATAATTACCGCCAACTAATATTTTTAATCAATAAATTGACAAGACGCTTAAGTCACCAACATACAAGTTGCCAGCTCTTTCAAGAGGAGTAAGTGACCTTGGGACACTCAAATAGTTGGCAAATTGGGGTTCGACTACTCCTGCTATGTGTTTTCAATATTTTCAATATTGCTATTCATGTGATTCCATCTTTCATTGACCATAAACCGTGGATCTACTTATTTAGTAGCACATTTAATTTTCATCTTGAGTACATGCCTTGCACGAGATTTGATTCGCTTATTGTTAGGTGACCATGTGCACCTAGCTGGATTGTGATGTTAAAAAAAAAAAGGTGTTCGTCCTCCTTTCATACTCAAAACAATAAAGGTAAATAAGGCATGAAGACGAAAGATGCCGGTTGTATTAGCGGTCGCTTGAGGTCTTTTTCAAACTCTTCCCCTGCAGGGAATCCTTTTTCCGAGAGAAAAATTAAGTTCGGGGCAATGGTAAGTGAAGATGGACGTACGCATAGTGATACAAAGTACAACGTGGCCCTTGGTGTTTTTCACACACTGCCTCTGCAGCGCATAGCAATGGTGGGACAGAATCACGACTTTTCTCTAAACCCCAAGCCTTCACTGTAAGGGTCGCACCTATTTTTCCTGTTTGTGCCTTTGTACCAAGGCAAAAGCACATGTGGACCCTTCGAATTTCCAGAGTACTTAAGAAAAATACATAATTTTGATAAGTATAGATAAACGATTGTAATAAATAACATATTTAATTTCTTTCGTACTATTAGTACTTCCGTCGATATTTGTATGTGGGCGCTTGTCTAAACCAAAACCGGACAACGATTAAAGCTCGAAATGCATATAAAACCTTCAATGACTGATTGCATTATCTAGTCGATAAGACAATGCTAGCATTCAGCAAGAGCGTGGTGAATTAGGACTTCTCACGTTACTGAATGTTGCAAATCAAAACACTTGTATTTTATTTGATCTCACGTGGGACTCATGACATTCAAAATTTGCGATTAACCGAGATAAACTAAAATTTATCAGCTGAGCATGAATCACAAGAAAGAAAGAGGAGATGAGTATGAATTATGCAGCTCGATCATCTCACCTTAGTTAATTCCTTGGGAAGCTGAAAACTTGGCAGCACACTGCTCCAAGTCGTCACCAGCCAAGCGTGAAATTAAAAAATGACCGTTCTCGGTCTTCTCAATTAGGACAACAATTGCCGACTTAAACTGAAGTCTTTGCTTGATTTCTTCCCATAATAATATTTCAATTGAAATCCCATCAACCGGGTCAAAGAATATAATAAAAAATGACTACCAGGTGTTAAAGTAAGAAAATGATTCGACTTGGATAATCGCTTGTTTAATAAGTAATTTTTATTGTCTATCATTATTCATAAAACAAAATGTAATTAAGAGAACAAATGGAAAAGGACAGGCCACACCCACCCACGCACGTTATACAGTCTGTCATCATCGATACAATAAATGTAATCAATAAAGAGACCAAACGGGCAAAACCAGGCCACATTGACGTGACATGTATATCACTAGAATTCTAAAAACCATTCTAAATGAATTTAAGACGTCAAAACTCAACGCTATGTGGGTCTTTTTGGATTTGTGTCATATCCATATTCAACCCATTTTTAGTTTAATAAAACGAACAAAAAAAATACATTGCCACTATAATGGCGAAGGTTCCTTTTGGTGCCTCCCAATACTGTCGAATTTAAAGTTGGAGATGGTAATGGGAATATGATTCGCTAGGTTATGCAGTAATTGTCTTATTGTTCATTTAATTGACAGTCACCATTTTCATTGTCCGAGTCTCCGGATCCTTTCCTTCATCCCTAATGGACAAACATTGGCAGGTACTAGTTTCAAACCCCCACCTTGTGCAGGTCAATGAGATCATAATAAAACGTAAGAAGTAACATTATATTTAAGCTTATTGAACAGGAAAAAAAATTGATGTTTAAGTTTCAAAATGGTAGACATATCGAAACAGCTCTCAAAAATAAAATGGCTGTATTTTTTTCTATGTATTGGATAGCAATTTCTGGTAATATTCTACTTAATGACACAAATAGTTCCTAAACTTTGATTTAGTCCTTGAACTTTAACCAATTGTGTAATGTGGTTTATAAACTTTTGGTTTGATCAAGATGGTCCTTAAACTTTTGGAACATGTTCAACTTAATCCTTGAATTAAAAAAAGATGTTAAATATAGTCCTTTCATTAATTCAAGTTCAGCGACTAAGTTGAACATATTTTAAAAGGTCATGGACCATATTGGTCAAGTTAAAATTTTAAAGATCACATTGCATATTGAGTTAAAGTTCGGGAATCATATTGGTTAAATTAAAATTTCAGGGACTACATTACATATTTCATTTAAAATAAATTTAAAAATATGCTTAAAAGTTTAACCAAAAAAAAAAAAAACTCCATATACAATTACTGCCAACTAATATTTTTAATCAATAAATCGACAAGACCCTTAAGTCACCGGCATACAAGTTTGCCAGCTCTTTCAAGAGGAGTAAGTGACCTCGGGATTTGGGTTCGACTACTCCTGCTATGTACTTTCAATATTTTCAATATTGCTATTCACGTGATTCCACCTTTCATTGACCATAAAATGTGGATCTACTTATTTAGTAGCACATTTAATTTTCTTCTTGGTACATGCCTTGCACGAGATTTGATTCACTTATTGTTAGGTGACCATGTGCACCTAGCCGGATTATGATGTTAAAAAAAAAGGTGTTCATCCTCCTTTCATACTAAAAAAAAATAAAGGTAAATAAGGCATGAAGGCGAAAGATGCCAGTTGTATTAGCTGTCACTTGAGGTCTTTTTCAAACTCTTCCTCTGCAGGGAATCCTTGGGAAGCACAAAACAATGTGGACTTACAAACATTGGAGTAATACAAAACTTTATTAGGTACTAGCCCTAATGTTGTCTGAGTCACCATCTTTACTATATAGAGATGGATGATTATTTGCATTTTTCTTTATATTCATTGACTAGGTATCCATCCTTCCTCCACTATTCATAGCCAAACAATTAATAAACTAACATTGATTAGGTAAGCCATCACTTCCTCCGTGTTTAATAGACAAACACTGATTAGGTACCCATCCTGAACCCGCTGGTTGTGTTGGTCAATAAAATAACCCATAAAATATATGATAAGTTATAACTAAGCTACTCGCTACGTTAGAATGTTAATTACAATTGTTAGACTAGAACTGCTAAGGAAATTAAACTTTTTCGTAACATTGCTCCGTGGTCTCTCATTTTGATTGTAGTTATCCTTTTTCTTTTTCATTACTAATAAACCTAAACTATATCTTCGCTCTTAGTTATTGTGGGGGAGAGCAAAACGCAGAAAAATGTACCTAGTGTAAGTGCAACCGAATAGAACTAGAAGTTGAAAAATGTGATGATGGAACGCGGCATGGAATCTTTTCGGAACCCTCTTGCATGTGCCTATTTTATGACAATAATTTAAAAAAAAAGTCATTAAAATCCATGTTAATTATTGCCGAGAGCTGCTGTGCCACGTGAATCCCATTGAAAGTGAATCTTTCATAAAGGAAGCTGCTAGCATGACGGTCCGATAAGACCGTCGGTTATTTCTAACCACATGATTTCCCAATCAATGAGTATTTTATGCAAAACACGCAATGATGGTGTGTGAATTTACGGTTTAGATTGTACTATCTCCGACAGTATTATCGGGAAAGCATTTCTCTCTCACAAATTACAAAGGCATTTTTCATGTAGGTCCCACATCGTTGGCTAAAAGTCATACATGGATGGCTTAGTATTTACTAACTAATAGGAAGCTTGCCGAGTTTAGCTGCTTTCAAGTTCCATTAATTTGCTATCATCTTTAGGAAAATATTTTTTTAAATCACTCATTTTTTGCAAAACGGACGAAGCCTTACTCGTGTCTTAATCCTACTACATAACATTATATGGTTTGATAGAATGATCAGATTAAATTACAGCTGTGGCATAGTATAGTTAGAGCCCGTTATACACTTCTCCTTCTAACTCCTGCAAGAGAATGACAACAAGTAGATGAACATGAGATCTGATCCGAATAGTGATTCTGAACACCCTTCTCAAACAAACATACAGGCCATACACACGGCTCCTCTAATTTGTGCATTCCCACTTTGTTTTTCTTTAACTTCTCGCATTACTAACATATAACAAAAGGCCATAAACTCACAAAGTTACCAACACTTGCATCTCATGCCCGAGTTTCTCCTCCTCCACCATCTCCTCTGCTATTTACAAACATTGATTAGGTACTAGACCTAGACCTGCTTCTTGTGCGGTTCAATAAAATCACATATGAGATATAGAAATAAATTATTATTAAGCTAGTTGTCAGATTAGACTGTCGACTGCAATTGTTACATTGGATGTAACTAATTACAATTGGAATTGTTAGATAAGTACTCCCAAGGAAATTAAACTTTTTCCAGCTCTTTATTCGCATTTTACACCAGTTTGCTTTCTTGAATACTGCTATTCTATACATGACAAAAATTAGTAAGGAAAACGATTGTGAGCCACAACTGACATTGCTTTGTTGTCGCTCTTTCTGATTCTAGTTGGCACAAATGCTTGGGACCGTTTGGACTCTTTTACTTCTAACACTTATTTTCCAAATATTGCAGTAGCTTTCAAAACTATACGATTTTGATAACTAGAGTTATATGCTTTTTCATAATTTATAAAACCTAATTATTTTCATTTTGCAATCTTTTTTAGGAAGGCAAAATGCAGAAAAAAGGTAATTAAAAAGTGTGACAAATAGAACAAGTTAACTATAAAAGGCGTAAGGCCAAAAATAAAACAAAAACTATGTAAGGCGACTTTGACAAAAAAAAAAAAAAAAGCTATAGAAGGCGACAAAAACAAAAATGGAGCGTAGTATGGGATCTTTTTATAATCCCTCTCGCATATTCCTAGTTCATGACAATAATTTCGAAGAACTTTATTAAAATGAATATAGATCTATGGGAAAAAAAAATGACTAAGAAGAGACTTGGACAATAAAGAAATCTTGTTGAAAGTGGCATTTCACAAGTTACAGAAGTTGTTTCCATCTGGGCCGCACCGTGCTACTGACGACAATTTCATTGACCAAAGCTTGTTAATCGTTGACTCAATAATTAGAGAAAAGAACACAATGAATGTCAAAAGTTATGTACAACACTCATTTTAATATCAAAAGTTTTTGCCAAATCACTTAAGTATCAAATCAAAGAAAAAACTATTTTTTAAGTGCCTCCGACGAGATATGTCGACCAAACTTAATTCGTGGCATTTAAAATCAAATTTCATATTTTGGCCGATTGATCTTCCAATATGCTAGTTTCAACAATTCTCGTTCTTTACACTTCTTCCTAGCTGCTTGGCCTGTAGTAGGTATCTGGTTTACTTCTTTAGGTATCAGCACTATAGCTTTCAACCTAAATGGTTTCAATTTCAACCAATCCGTAGTTGATAGTCAAGGTCATGTAATTAATACCCGGGCTGATATTATTAATCGTGCTAATCTTCGTATGGAAGTTATGCATGAACGTAATGCTCATAACTTTCCACTAGACCTAGCTGCTGTCGAAGCTCCATCTACAAATGGATAAGACTTTGTTCTTAGTATAAGTGTAGGTGGTTTTAAAAACCTCGTGAATTGACTTGGGTTACAGGTGTGGTTCTGGCTGTATTAATCGCATCCTTTGGTGTAACTGGTTATTCCTTACCTTGGGACCAAATTGGTTATTTAATTCCATGTGAACTTCTAAATTTTAAAACATACAAAATAAATTTAAAAAAATTAGATATAAAAATAAGTTAATTTTTTTTTTACAAATACAATTTTCATTTAAAATAACTTTAAAACTAAGCTTAAAATTTTAAAAGAAAACTCCATATACAGCTGCCGCCAACTAATGTTTGAAAGCAATAAATTGATAAGACTGTTACGTCACCAACATAAAAGTTTTTTTTTTTTCGAAAGGCCAACATACAAGTTTGCCAGCTCTTTCAAGAGGCGTAAGTGACCTTTGGACTCTCAAAGAGTTGGCAAAGTGGGGTTTGACTACTCCAGCGTTGTATTTTCAATATTTGTTATTCACATGATTCCATCTGTCATTGATCGTAAAATGTTGATCTACTTATTTAGTGGCACATTTAATTTTCGTCTTGGGTACATGCCTCGCACGAGATTTGATTCGCTTATTGTTAGGTGACCATGTGCACCTAGCTGGATTATGATGTTAAAAAAAGTGGGTCAATCCTCCTTTGATGCCCAAACAAATAAAGGTAAATGAGGGATCGTAAAATGTTGATCTACTTATTTAGTGGCACATTTAATTTTCGTCTTGGGTACATGCCTCGCACGAGATTTGATTCGCTTATTGTTAGGTGACCATGTGCACCTAGCTGGATTATGATGTTAAAAAAAGGGGGTCAATCCTCCTTTGATGCCCAAACAAATAAAGGTAAATGAGGGATCGTAAAATGTTGATCTACTTATTTAGTGGCACATTTAATTTTCGTCTTGGGTACATGCCTCGCACGAGATTTGATTCGCTTATTGTTAGGTGACCATGTGCACCTAGCTGGATTATGATGTTAAAAAAAGGGGGTCAATCCTCCTTTGATGCCCAAACAAATAAAGGTAAATGAGGCATGAAGACGAAAGAGAAGGACATACTTTTCTAAGAGATCCAGGTGGGCCAGAAACCTAAATGAAGATACCTTGAAATTAAAGTTGGACCATCATCTCAATTAAGTTTTAATCACAAGCCCAATTCATTTCAGCCCAATTTATTTCAGGTCATCACTAGCACCATAAGAGGTCTCTAATTGATTGTGGTGGTTGATAACCAAACAATTGAACCCTATTACAATACATTTCGGATAAATTTAGAACTTATCTTAAAATTGAGATACAAATTTTAATTAAGTATATATGGAAACTACTAATATCTTATGAATATTAATATTAATTGTTTCCACGTTAATTTTAATATCTTTCTAGATTTCCATTAGGTCCATAGTTCATGTAAGATATAATTTACACATTCACCGTGGATGACTAATCTGTAGAGTAATTCAGTTACAAAACTTTACTCCAAAGAAACATGCCCGTCATCCAAGCATAATGAAATTCACTGACCACATCAAATTTACTAGAAAAATTTACCAAGATATTGAAAAAATTTCGTTGTTCAGCTCAAGCAATGGGGATCGGGGTCTTTATCAGACTCTTTGGACACGGAGACTCTAGCGATGTCATCCCTATCAATGAGCTCAAACACACAAATGTCTCTCGCATGCAGACGTGTTTCTCTCACAAATTTGGACCAAATTTACTGCAGAGCCATAGAAAACCAACTCAGGATGGGATCCTTAGCTTTCACCGTCCACAGGCTAAGAAGGATGATGGTGAAAAGCCAAGTCAAAAGAAAACTATGAAATTGGTTGCAGTTTAAGGTGCATTAGTTGCTAAGGGGTGGACCTAAGAAAGTTGATCAATCAGCCGAAGTTTGTTGCGGGATCGTCTGCTGTACATCTTCGTTTCGTTCTATTCTGCTGAAGTTACTGGTAAAATGAGTAGCTTACTGTTCAGATTGATACTTGCTTGGTGTAGGCAAGGGATGAAGTGAATGGGCAGTGAGGGTGGTACTGGGAGAACATGATCATCTTCCTATAAGACATCAAGTATAAATTAGGGGCTCTGCATCTGGTCTTTGCTGGAAGCAATACCCAATCAAGCATCTATAACAATGTCTAAATCCCACGGCAGGATTTCATATATTCTTTCGAGACAGAGCAGGATCTACTGTGCATGGAAACAGAGCATGAACATCAGCAAAATGTCAGATTTTTCTAATGAATGATGTGAGTGTACGAGTAATCGTTCGATCGAAGCTTCCCCCAAAATCCATACTTTCAGTCTATGCCATCAGAAGAGAAGATTGACAAAATTCTCTGTTCTAAGAAATAGGTGCCCGAACATTTTGAATTTAGGGCTTGTGTCTTGATTTTGCTCTTGCTCTCGCGCTCCGGTACTCCCTCCATTTCAAAGTCATCTTCTTTTCTAGTTAGGTTTCTCTGTTGTATTCTCATTTGTATATTGAGAATCTTCTTTACTGTGGGATCGAGAAATGATCTCACTACTCGTTGAATACATAAATTCATAGCAACCGCCTGAAAAGAAATGAATCAGTTGAGCGCGCTGCTGCTGCTGCTGCAAAATTACAATGCGTGGGCCGTTCATGGCCTCTTGCTAGAGATCGATATCAGATGGAATTGAGCACATTGCAAATGGTCAAGGTGAGATAAATTATGAGTTAACTGCTAAAAACTAATAGAATGAATTCAGAAAACTAATATACAGAGAGTTTCGCATGGATTAGTTGTGAACTCTGAGAATTTTGTTAGTAAAAATTTGTCTAATCATTTATCAATCATAGTTTGGAATACCAAATTTATCTTGGATAACAACGTTGTCTGGACAGGAATGTTTGACAGCGGGAGAAATGATCGTTAGGATATTAGTGAACTGATGGGAACAATAATTCTTGTTTGAAGCTTATGAAAAGGGGGCCTGCACGTGTCTGGCAATTGATATAGGTATGCCAAAATTATGTTTTATGCCCTTCCTTCAGACAGCAATATTTCCCATCATGTGATTCACACTTTGTAGTTTATCGTCTGAACAGGGTGACATTGGTGATGGTCAAGATGTCCTTGTGAGGGTACACTCGGAATGCCTCACAGGAGACATATTTGGATCTGCTAGATGCAACTGCGGCAACCAGCTTGCACAGGCGATGCAGCAGATAGAAGCGGCTGGTAGGGGCGTGCTGGTATACCTCAGAGGGCACGAAGGAAGAGGCATAGGTTCGGGGCACAAACTATGTGCCTATAACCTGCGGGACGATGGGTGTGACACCGTGGAAGCAAATGTGGAACCCGGGTTGCCCATTGACTTTAGAGAGTATGGAATTGGCGCTCAGGTATTTCTAAGTCAGAAAATATAACGATGTGAGAGGTCCTAAAAAATTTAGCTTCTGAATGAGGTTGGCTCCTGGTCATTGTCATTATATGCTTTGTGGAATAGAGAAGATCAATAAACTAACACCGTCATTCTAAATTTAAAGGTAGATGAATTTCAGTGACCGTTTCAGAAATTGTACATGATGTGTAGGACTATTAGAGGAAGCTGGTGACTGAAGCAGAGCTTCAAATTCTCGTCTTAAAAAGACGAGATTTGATTAGAAGAAAGAATCACTCCATCATCAAACTTTTCATAGCAGATGGTGCTTAACATATTGACTAATACTGCAGATGTTGCATGACCTCGGAGTCAGGACGATGAAGCTGATGACGAACAACCCGTCAAAGTATGTGGGGCTTAAAGGTTACGGCTTGGCAATTGCTTGGAGAGTCCCTCTAGTAACTCAACAACAGAGGAGAACAAGAGATACTTGGAGACAAAACGCTCCAAGATGGGGCACATCTATGGTGCAGAAGTCAATGGCCGCTTCAGCAATCTCATAAACAAAAACGGCAAGCCAAGTAGTACTGTTTCTTCTGATCTGGCTGTGTTCGACTCATCAGAGCCGCTGGATAGTTCGACTGCTGATGATTTCTTTGGGGGGATACAAGCAAGTTAACTGACGGATGGTATTATTACTTTATTTTCTAAGCCTTAAGGTCAAGAACATTGGGATACCTGCCGACCATGAGTTCTGGAAATTTTACGGCGATTCGGGTTTATTATTGTTATAATATTCATAATTCTCTTGATGTCATTCATCAATTTTGCAAGGTGAAATCTGTGTAATTGATGGATGGCTGGATTTATTCTTGTGAACCTGGATGTATTGATCTCCAGAGACCATTGCAGTTTTCGTGAAAACAGAGTTGGTGCAGCACATTCTTTCATTCCTTTTCTGTGACCACCTCAATGGTGACAGATATTATCAATGGTGACAGATATTACTTGGAGAAATATATTAAAGTCTCTGTTAGATCAACTCTCCAAGCTACGTATGAGTTCAATTTATACTTCGTGTATATAAACACATGTACCCGGAATTTCGGAAGATGCAATTTCCCTGTGCAATTTTCACTAGTCTCCAGAAAGCATCAGATTACATCACCAATCAACTACTTGCAGCAGAAAGGTTTGCTTTCTTTGATCTGATTAACTAAACCAAATATAGCGAAGCAGAGATTTTTCTGCGGGCATACAAAAGTTCATACCTAAGTCTCGACATTCTTTCTGAAAATGGAGACTTTGAGTTCAATGTTATCAGTTCTAACAAGCTCGAACACACAGACATCTCCTTCCTTTAGAGATGTTCCTCTCTGAAACACGCCAAAACCGGCAGAGAGCTTTCCCGCGCCATGCTGTGGGTAGTACAGGAGCTTCACTAGCCATGATCTGTCTGAATATTTAAGAGTTGCGGTTTGCATGCTTTCATTGATGCGTCCCTTTAGAAAACCGCCTGGGACAGTCTACAGGGTTGATCAACGAAAGATCTATGAGTAACAACATAAAACGTATGATGACTAACTCAAGAAATGTTAACCAGACCCCAATTTGATAACCTAATAGGCAAGCCCGAATCATATAGGCATACGATGGTCCCTTACAAGAAGGTAATACACGTCATTCCTGTCCAAATTTTGCACATAAAAACAATTATCTCAGGATCCTTTCTTACCACATCATGCTTCAATAGATTACGTGACTGGATAACTACTGTGAAGGAAGGATACTGCGGCTCCTATATGTTGGTTGCTTTGAGAGCCGTAGACACCCGCGAACGTTCGGAAGTCGAGCTACGAGAAGCCAGCATGGCGAGTGTCACGCCCCGATCCTTGAGCGCGTGGCATCCCTGTCATCTCGTCTCTCGAGTTAAAAGGATAGCGTCCCAGGCACGCTATCAACCCATGAGATTAATTACGCATGCAGAAATGTATAATATTCTCGGACAAAAATATAAAATAGGGATAGGCAAGTAGGAAAACGTACTAATTCAAAAACATGATTTTATTTATAGTCACATCGTGAGTCAACCGAAATGACACGCTAATTGGTCCCATACTTCGGGACGGGGTAGGATCAACTTCGTACCTACTCCAAATAGAGCTACGTCACTCTCATCCTTATCAGCTTTTCAAGAATTACTAGCTCCATCACTTAGAACCCGAAAATGGTTTAACAACGATGGTGTGAGATATAAATCTCAATGAGTCAACACCTAAGTCCGGCTAAGGCGTTGATTCGTCCGGATGGTCCTATCAGTCAATCACATATTAATATATAAATATTCCAATCACATGCAACTCACTTGCTGAAAATTACATGATATGCAATACTCAACATAATATGTCACACATAACAATCCATAGATATCATGTCAATCGCATACGCAGACACCACACGTGGTCCGATTATTAACGACTATCCGGCCCAATTGCACATGACCGGTGTGACTTTACACTACGACTTGCTGTGTCTACCGGCGGGACCAAGCTTCGTCCCTTACTTCCGGCTACGGCATCCGATAGCTCGTGTGACTCGTACGACCGGCACGACATGGTACTATCGGGAATCCCCGTAAGGGTTTCGGTCCGTCTCAAGTCGCGACCGGCATCCGACAATCCACGTGATCCGTATGACCGGCACGGCACGGGCGACGAGGCATCCGACAAGTCGTAAGATTCCGTACAACCGGCACGGTGCGAACTTGCCGGAAATAATCCATCGTGTGACCACTCAAGCATATTCAGCAAATAGCCAATTTATAATCCGCATTTAGTCAAATGCTCACACGATATGCTCACACAACAAGACTTCTTGAGTAATCACACAAATGCACATGTTATCCATGCGATCTCGCATCCACAAACCGAGCGATCAAAACTCAACCAATCAATTAATTTGGATAGCCATCCACCAAGGCATCTCATCAATTAATCCATATAAATTATAATCGAGCGTAGAAAAATAATTCAATGACAACATTCAATCCAATCGCATGTAATTAAATTCAAATCATCAATTAGTCATATGCTCATTCTTGACCTATTATTCGCTCACGATCAAGTAATGTCTATCAATTAATCACTTATTCCATCCAAACTAGCCTCAATCAAATTAATCCAATTAATTAGGGCCATTTAACCTAAACCGAGTCTCTAGCCTAAACCGGCCCTAATTAATCTACCTAAACATCCTAATAATCTAATTAAACTAATCCAAACGTAATTAACGACTTAGCCAAGGATTAGAGGTTGACTCACCGTCAATTACGCGAGGCCAGTAGGTCGGCGATCCTTGAAAATCCCTTCGCACGAGTTTTGGACTTGGCCCGAAAACTTTGCCCCCGGACTAGGCCACTTGGGCTCTAATTCTCGGACACTTGGCCTGTGGCCCCGGCACACGGCCTAGGCTCTCGGACAACTTGGCCGGCCTACACGGCCCATTTTACAGGACACGGCCCTGGTCAGATAGGGCCACTGCCCAGCCCGTTGGCCCACGAAACAGGCCCGAACAGGGCACTCATGAACAGAACAGAGCAGGCACGGGCAGGGGATGAGGCGGCTGTTCTCCACTGTTCCGGGCAGTGAACGGCCGAGACAACGATGGGGACGGCTGATGGAGGTCTGAGGGAAGTCGAAGGAGGTGGTGGTGGTGGCAGAGGGTGGCCAGAGCAGCGGCTGTGAGCTGCAAACAGAAGCAGCAGCAGCAGCAGACAAAACAGAGGAGCAGATGCAGGAAAAACAGGGGAACCGGGACTGTGCAGGGCTGTTCGTGGTTGTTCCGGAGTGCTATGGCGGCGGCTTGATTTGGTGATGGCTGGAAAACATCAAGGGAGGTCTGTGGATGGTCGGAGGTAGTTCGCAGTGGCCGGAGGGAGCTTGGGCAGCAGCGAACAGAAGCTGCAGCAGTCCAAAACAGGGGACTTGGTGCAGGGCAAGCTGGCCGGGGCTGTTCTGGGGCTCCAGCGGCATCGAGGCTTCGTGGTGGTGATTCGTGAGACGACTGAGGGTGGCCGGAGGCTGGTTGAGCTGGCCGGAGGCGTCCGGAGCAGCTGCAGCAGCAGAAACCCTAGCAAAGCAACAGTAGGCGTAGAACAGGGCACAGAGATGTTCGGGTCTGTGGGAGCTGCTGCGACGGAGGCAATGGATGTTCGATGGTGGTGGTGATGATGTAAGATAGTGTGGTGACTGAGGATGGTGCTCGGTGTCGTTGGGGGAGGGGTGTGGCACGGCAGAAGCTGAAAGAAGAGTGAAGAAGATGATGGAATCGGTGCAGGGGAGAGGAACGACAGAAAACAGAGAGAGTGAGAGAGAAAAGAAGGGTTGAGGGCTACCGCCTTTGACCAAGAGAAAAAGATAAGAGTGTGCCCCACTTCATTTAATTTCTTGTCTTAGCGTTCAAAATCCAGGGCATCACAGCGAGGCTCACCTTACGTTTGGAACTTTCCATCCTACTTGAATTAGTCAGGCAGAGAACATAAGAAAAAATTGACACGAAGCATATGCATTACTAATAGGCTACGATTCACATACCTTTGGAATCATGCGGCGGAAGCTTCACTCCTTGATCAGTTTGGAAGCCTACTGATTTGAAACCCAATCCGAGTACAATTGCATGCGAAGTAGTAGCATCATCGACGAAACTAATAGGATCAGATTTCAGCACTTTGGAGGGCTTGTGATGATATGGTTTTGGATGCAATTCATCCTTCTCTTTTCTCTTCGGCCAGAAACCGTCTAGACTTTTATGTCCAACTGAGAGATTACAGTGATCATCAGCATCTTCCATTTTAGGCGGGACAAATTCGACAGTGTCGAGGTTCGATTTCTTACCGTCATTAGCGTTCATTAGCGGATAATCTATCCCCGTTGCACTTTTGTCAAATATGAGCACGTGAAAATCCAAGTCCCCGACGTACTTGAAGACTAAGAAGTGGTCCTCACAGATTGAGTAATGCTCCGTAATTTCCTTCCATCCCTTTGATAACCAAACCATATCATCCCATTTCTCCAATTCCACTCTCCAACTTCCACCGTTCGGAACCCTTAAACGCACGGTGTCCGGAAGATCCTTGCCGTACTTTCTCACAAACATCTTTGGAATACCCTAGTTTTACGACATATAAAGTCATCATAAGTACGTAAACAAGCGGTGCCGGATTATGTTTTGACACGAACTGACTCGAATGAAAAGGCTTGTTGTCGAAAAGAATTCTTAAGAACTTACAAGCCATCCAGCTTGAAGTGTCGGAGAGATTATGATCTTGAAGAAATGAGGTGTCTCCGGTGCAAAACTTTGCCGGCGCTCTTCATCGTCTCTCCGGAGACGAGAAGTCATCCCTTGAGCACGAGACTCCGTAACATCTGAATCGAACCCCAGTTCTGTCGTGGCTTTATTTGAGCCAACTTAATTGAATGTAGCATTTAATTGGAGAAGACATTCGTCCCTGTGATTACAGCTACCTCTGGGAAGCTGCTCATCTTCTGTGATGATGTTAACGAGGGACAACAGCTAGCGTATCTCACCATGACGATGAAGAAAAGTCAATAAACAAGTGAATGCTTTCTGAAGCTCGTTAAGAAGAACACATTGGGAATCGAACGCATTAAAAGTGGGACGATTTGGTAGTTGCTCGTAATTATAAAGTGACACATTTATATATCGAGTTCTTGTGGTATCTCTAATATTGCATGAGTAATCAGTATGACCATCGCCAATTAAAAGACTTTTTTGCATGCCGAGCTAAAGAAGGGAATTGTTTTCTAAGCGTTTGAGATGATTAGGGTAAAATGGAAAGATAATACACTCAAATTCAACTGGTATGAATCACGTTTAAGATGGTCAACCTATTAGATCCTCTGTGGAGTCTAGATTAACCTAGGCATCTAGGAAAATTATTGCTGGAACAATCTTACTAGTAGTTCCTACAATTAAAGGTGTCAAATGGGTGGGTTGGGGTCAAGTTTGGATTGGGTCATAAATGATCCAATCCAAATTGACTCATTAACCCATTTATGACCCATTTATGCATAACACGAATTTTTTGACCCAATCCATATCTGATCCATACTCAACCCAACCTATATTTGTAAAACACTTCAATATTAAATCCCTCAACCGACGGACGGGTTGGTGAGCCGCCCAGCCACCGAATTTATTTCATTTTTTTCCTATAAGACCAGGGTGCAGATGGATGGACTAGATTTATTTCATTTTTTCCTGTCCAATGTGAAAATGCTAATTGTCGTCTTTCTGACCAAAATGTGTTCAATAGAACAGAAAGTAGTAAAGGAAAAAGAATGCTCTCGCGGAAAGGAAGAAGAATGCTGAATCGGGGATGAAAATAATCGATGAAGTGGACTGCCCTTGAGCTGTTGAATGGCATGAATATGCCCAAGCCCTTCTTCATGATTGCGCGAGATTGTCTCCATGTCTTTCATCGAAAGTGCCTCAGAACAGCACTATACGAGGAGCGTGTAGACATTTCTTCTTCAAGTCAAGTCTTGCCACGACTGGCGGCTGCAGTGGGTGGACGGCGGCGCGAAAGGCGGCGACAACCAAGCGGTGGCAGCGGATTTCATAATAAAAGAAAAAAGCCAAAAATAGAAAAATGAAAAAACAAAAGAAAAATCAGAAAATCTTATTGGGACTCACTTAAGATAGTAAGGTAACCGCCCATTTAGGACCCATTTAAAACCCAATTTATGATCCATTGATTTGTTAAGTGACCCATTTATGACGCACTTAAGTTTATTAAACAACCCATTTATGATCCACTCACTTAAAAGTGGGTTAATATATGGTTCTTGATCCATTTTGCCACCTCTATCTACAACCAAGAATTGGAAATTTAAAATTGGATACTGCTACAAACTGAAGAACTTTAGCTTTCATAAATTCCTTAGCTGTGAGTCCGCCATTTTTATGTGGATTATATTTAATTTTTTTCAGCTAATATTTGGGTAACATTCAATATTTTGTTCAATTTCATTCATTGTGATGTAAGTTGATCAAAATGTGAAAGACTAGTCCTCTTATGGACCTTCCTCCTTCAATGCCAATGCTGGCTTTAAAAATCCATTCTTATTATTTCAGATAAGTGATTACAAGACTTCAATCCGAATCTACTTGTGCATTGATCACTAGAGAGAATCATTGTTTCACAAAAATTGATAAAATATGCTCGGACAATATAGATGAATCGACATAGGTTGTAAAGGGTCTTTTATTGATTTTGGATAGGCAAGTGATGTCAAAAAATTTAAAGGTACGGAGATTGGAGGCAATCATGGCCACCCATGTAAATGCAGGTAAAGATAAATGGTAGAAAAGTCACGATAAAGATTAAAAAAACGTTGAGTTGAGGGATTAATTGAGAAAATTTTACAATGAATAAATTTTTGGTGTTTATAACTATCTACATATGGTTACGCATGGTGGTAACATACAATGGTTATTGAATTTGAAAGAACAAATAACTTCCTAATCCTATCTATGACTACAAGAAACTATTCCGCAATCTCCCACTATTAAGCAACACTTGTAATAATAAATTATAAAATAACCATCCAACAGTTATGTTTCAATCAATTCATCATTACTACCTTCGACTTCCAACACTAAGTAAAATATGCAATTGCTGTTGACAATTTTATTGACTGATGAAGGTTCGCATAGATAATTGATGTTTGATGACTACATCAAAGAGTTGTCGATTGTTTTGATAAAATTATTTATCAACTTGATTTGCTTCTTGTAGATAATAATCAAAAGTTGATGATATTTTGATGTCAACATATGTCCCTTTTAAAATTAATTGAATGAATCATCAATCATTCGATTTTTTTTTAAATATGATAATCAAGAGTCATTATATGCACCATTGTCATCGCCAAATTTGTTTTTTTCTTATCGAATTGTTCTTGAATATATTTCTTGAAAAGAATACAATTAATTGTGCTATAATTCCATGAATGGTGCTATTTGCAATATCTTTCATTTATTGAATCTTCTTTACTCAGATAACTTGGCTTTCTGATTAATTTTATTGGGCCATGTTTTAAGAGTAGATAAAAAACTTCAATGAACTTCTGAATGCCAAACGAGTAAATTTGACAACCCTTAGCCCTATCTTTTCTTGTTTTCTTTTATTTTGGCAGGCTTTAATGATAAGCAAACTTGGGGCTTGTCGAGCACAAAATTCGCAACATCTAGTTAATAATTTCGTCTTGGTCAGACTCACATCTGACTCATAACTTTCTATTAAAGTTACGTGTTATGTAAAGCCTTCATGTGACCTCTTATCTATGTCTTTTAATTATCTGCTTGTGTTTAGATATTCTCATTATCAATTGAAATAAATTGGCAAAGCATTGGCCCTTAAACTTTTTTCTAAGATTGAATTTGAATCCATCGAAAGCCAAATTCGTGTGTACTTTTGTTGAAAGCGAAGTGAGACATCTATTTATAATATTTCCTAAATTGAACAACAAATTGATCGAAGGACTAACTATTATATCAACAAAGTCTAGCCACATCAGCGATCGATATTTTGGGGTATCGTTTTATCAGATTGAGAATGAAATTGTCATTTGATCTTTGCCCAATTATACACCGACTTAGGTGATAAATAAGTATACCAAGTGAAATTAGCTTTTGAAAAACATAAAGAATATAACCTAAGTCTTAAAGACTCATTTGTCCATGCTTTCCCACGTTAGGCTATACACTGAACAATGTGTTCAATAGTCAATTTTTTTATTTTCGCTGGTAAAAATTGCAAAGTCAGGCATTTTGAAACCTTTTGGAAAGAGGTTGTTACTGACCTATTAGAGATGCAGTATCCTACAACCATTTATGATAACACTCGTGTCTAATCCCAATAGTTGTCGAACTTTTTCAGAAAACTGTTTAGAGTTTATGTGACATCCCTTGTCCCACATCGCTTAGGAAGGGAGTCTTGAGCTGGTTTATATGGTTAGGCCCTCTTAGACTTGCAAGACGCGTTTTTTTTTAGGGTTGTATGGGCGGCCCTTGGGAGAACAAAACCGTGAGGACTGTGTCCAAAGTGGACAATATCTTGCAAGTGGCGCAGTGGAAGCGTGGTGGGCCTAGACCGTTACTGTTAGTATCGGAGCCGACTTCCGACTGCATATGTGGACCGTTGAGAGCACAATGGGGACACTGTGCTGCTAAGGGAGGAGTATGTGACATCCCTTGTCCCACATCGCTTAGGAAGGAAGTCTTGGGCTGGTTTATATGGCTAGGCCCTCCTTAGACTTGCAAGACGTGTTTTTCTGAGTGTTGTATGGGCGGCCCTCGGAAGAACAAAACCATGAGGATTGTGTGTCCAAAGCGGACAATATCCTGCAAGTGGCGCAGTGGAAGTGTGGTGAGCCTAGGCTGTTACGGTTTAACCGTGGATTTGGTTGGCCATTTTGCCCACTAAGTGGTGATGTACATTTTGTAGGATTTTTTCTTACGTTAATTGGCATGTTAGAGGAAAAATTATCAAAAAAGTCATAAATCTATTGCATTGGTGCCAATTCATCATAAACCTTTTAATTATGCCAATTTAGTACTAAACCTTTTGCATTTATATCAATTGAGTCCATATGGCCAATTTTGACTAAAAATAAATTATGTGAACACCGGTTGTCCTACGTGGCATGGAAGGCGTTGACGTTGACAATTTTTTTTCCTTTTCTTAGCTCTATTTTTTTTTTCTTGATTGAGTGCCAGCGAGGGCCGCGACACCTTCGCTCAATGCTAGTCAAGGCTGCCGACTCTCGCCCGGGGCTGCAGGGGGTTGGTCACCGACCATCACCGGTGTTCTATGAAAAAGAGAGAGAGAGAGAGAGTAAAGAACAGAAAAAGAAAAAAGGAAGAAAAAAACTACTATAGAATAAAATTTATAAAAAATGTCCACATCAATGCCATCCATGCCACGTTGGGCAATCGATGTCAACGTCAACGATTTCCAGCCAAAATTGACTGGATGGACTCAATTGTCACAAATGCAAAAAGTTTATGATAGAATTGGCACAATTAAAAGGTTTAGGACTAAAGTGACATCAATGCAATAGGTTTATGAATTTTTCCACTTATCATGCATGTTAGGCTCAACATACATTGGGAGATATACCAATGGCGCCCTTGCCATTACATTTTCCGGAACTACTCACCTTCCATTTTCAATATTTAGCAATTGACCAACCTGTCAACTAGTTTGATTTACCAAATTGTTGTTACCAGTTTGGTTTCTTTGATCAACATTAGCCTGACTATTTCAATTATTCTAATCTTGATTAGAAGATTTGGACCCCCTCTTTGGGCTAGAGTGGAAGAAGGGAGGAGATTCTCGAACGAGGAAAAGGACCCAATGACTTCGAAAGAATTGAACGAGGAACCGTATGAGGTGAAAATCTCATGTACGGTTCTGTAGAGTAGCAGTAAAGGTGATTTATCTATCAACTTTTTCACTATCACTCCCAAAAAATCAAACTCTGCCTTACGTAAAGTTGCCAGAGTATGATTAACGTCTAGATTTGAAATCACTACATAATTTTTACGGGGAGTTGACTACTTTGACCAACATTATAAACATCAATAAATGGAGAAGACTAGGCATGTACTCGTTGAATGATCTTGGCATCGAGAGGGCGTCACTCAAGGCATTGATGACGGTTGACTTGATTATGTCGGTTACATGACTCACAGATGTAGTTAACCCTATCATTTTGCTGCTCTTCGAATACTCTTCTCATGATTGATACCATGTTGACATCTGGTGCAGCCTCTCTCAATTATTCATCAGTAAGATGCAATTGGAAGATCAACTTCCTCACGTTGATTACCTTCTGCCACTCTCCAAGATTCAAGTATCGGAATGCGCCGTCATCCAATTACCTGGACGATACTTTCGCATGAACGGTTCAATCATGGGATTCTGGTAAGAATGCGTGGCTGCTTTCTTGGAAGGAATAACTTTAATAAGGATGTCGTAGAAAACGAAAGTGTAGAATAACTTTGTGCTTTGAGTTGCGTAAGGAACAAGTTTTATCAAGTCCAAATCTTTCTGATCACTTGTGTGCTTTTTTCCAGGCCTTGCCCTTTGATTCGACTGCTTAGCCTGTAAGCGTTTCTATTTATCATATAGAGATTTCATTCATGTCATAAATTACATAATCTTTGATTTTCTTCTTCTAATGCCACAATCAATGGGAACCTTCTCTCTTAATTGACTTTACATTTCAGACTAACATAAAATTCCATATTAGAAGTTAAGAAGGCGCTCAATACAACGGTCGTGTAATACACAAACATGTGTGAATAGCAATCTGTGATAATCTTCTACTTAGTGACATATTATAATTGGGCTAACTTAGACCCTTATATCTAGTTACTGTTGAACATGAGGTGAGTTTAAAGCTTGACTTCTCATGTTTTGTCTTTGAAATTTTCACAGATTTGTTGATCAAAAGTCCCTCCAGTCATCCCTTTAAATCAAAATGAAAAAAAAAAAAAAAAACAACCTCAGTTTGTAATGAGCATTTGAAATTGTTTTTTTTTTTTTACCAACCACAATGGTTAGATTAAACAAAAAATCCAAACTTAATATTCCCACGTTCTCGTTCCGTAATAGCATTCTTCCAAATTGAGGAAATATGGATACTTTTTTAAGATAAAATCATGGAATTTTGTTAACCAGATCGATATGCGACCCGACTAAAAAATTTGTCCAAGTATTTCAAGTCCTCGTGGCACGGATTAAAGTGGTTTTTCAATAAGACCTTCCCACTGCGAAGCCTTGGCCCATTTTGAATTTGAATGTCAGGTCCAAAAGCTCTTTTGAGACTTTGAATCTCCATCTCAATTTTAAACAGACAGGTTAAAAAAAAAGTATGCAATTTACAGTGGGTATGGCATCAAATGGCCCAGGATTGCAGAGACTATGGAGGCTAAGTGTCAAAGGGATGCTCCCAGACAGTTTATGGTGGCTAGCTCCACAAGGAGAGGATGTCTATCGTTACCATGTTGAACCACGACGAAATGGATTGCCAAAAATTAGCGACCGATGTTTATATTGCATCCTAAATTTTCTGCAAAGACGTTGAGAGGAACATTTGAAGTTGAAGTATGGTTGGCTGTGCCAAAGGATCAAATGCTATCAAGCAAGGCGCATTGCCCCTCGATATGATCAGAGGTACGCTCGAGGGTCATCACAAAAAGCTAAGGTTACTGCAGGACCATCTAATGGGTGTTTCAATTTCTTCTCACATTGCCCAAAAGCTTCTGGTAAATGAGCAGCTTACTGTTCACACGGATGCTTCTCATAGGCGAAACAGGGACCGAGCGAATGGTAGCGAAGCCTGGTATTGTGAGAGGTGCTGCAAGTGTTGAGAACAATTTGAGGACAGAACCTATTATAAATTTATAACGACGCGTAATTTAAGATTCAAATAGAGCTTAATTTTTCAGGAAACTTGTTAGATTTGAATCTTTTCAACATGACTATGTCAAGCGAAGCAGATTACCGTCTTGTTAATATTCTCTTCAATGATCCGTTAATTCTCTCAAGATTGGGTCTTGTAATTGAAAGATTTAGTGAGCCCAACAGGTCCATTCCCATTATCTTTTATTACTTCGTATTTTCTAATGACCCATAATGTACATGGATGACTTTCTTTTGATACCTTTTTCGGACTTCAGTTCAAGAAATTGAACTAATGTTTGGACCCCTCCCAAAAAAAAAAAACTAACGTTTTAATACTATATGTACATTCGTCCAAAAAAAAAAAATACTATATGTACCAAGCCGGTCCTTTGAGCGATCAACCAATAAAAAGCTTAGTAATTTGAATTCTAATATGTTCTTCAATCTCTTTTAGGTGGTGGGTAGATTTAGGGTTGAGCAAGATAGAGTTTTGTCGAGATAAACTGATGGAGCATTACTTATTGAATGCTTTAATGGTCTATGAACCGCAATGTGGAGCTTTCGAAGAGATGATCACCATACATGATGGACGAAGTTGATGACGGTTTCGGCTAATGGGAAGAACTTTAGCTATTGACGATATTCATAGAGAGGTTAGTACGCGATATTATCCTAATTTCCTTGAGATTTTACGCTTACACTTACATAAAATTGACACTAATGTCATGCTCGTTATGGAAATGTTGCAGATGGGGGTGTCTCCGAAATCGACGAGCTTCCTCCAACGATAAGGACTTGTTTCCTCGCCATGTACAGCACCAGCAACGAAATTCCAACATCATTCCCTACTTGCACAAATTTATACATATCACCCCACACTAAGTTAGCCCATTGCTGTTGAATTTGCAATCCCAATCTTCTGCTTCAAATTCTCCTTATGGGTCATCAACCTCTATATAGATATAATTTAGTTGCGAGATCACGTCATGGCTATAATTTTTCAGCTTTTACCGGCATTTCACATGTCTATGTCGCTGCGTGGATTGCTATCCAAAGCGCTGCAAGAAACGCGACCCCGAGTACCGCCGCTCATTTGATGGATCAGCACCATTGTCAAAACGAGAATCCAAAGTATGAAACACTTTGCCTATTTTGCAAGGCAACGTGTCGTACACATGGTGAAACTAGAGCTGACAGCTAATGAAAGTTCCATTCTATCCATAATTCCAACAAGTACACTCTGTATGCTTTCGTCTGCGATGTTTGAGGAATGATGATGGACGAAGCAAGACAGTAATAACAACCGATAGCTCACTAGCTAGGAAGCCTCATCTCGTGGAAATTTCCCCATAAATTAAGGAAGCAGTGCCCGAAAGCTTCGGATTTCAGGGGCTTTGTCCACGGACGAAGCCCCAAAGCGAAACTGTATCGGTGTACCAATCTTCAATTTGGACTTACGTTTGGAACTTTCCATCCGATCTGAATTAGTCAGGCAGAGAACGTAAGAAAAAAATGAGACAAAGCACATGCATTACTAATAGGCTAAGATTCACACACCTTTTTAATCGTGCACTAAAAGCTTCAGTTCTTGATCAGTTTGGAAGCCTTTCGATTTGGAACCTAGTCCGAGATTACAGTGATCATTAACATCTCCCATTTTAGGCAGGACAAATTCGACAGCGTCGAGGTTCGATTTCTTGCGGTCATTAGCATTCATTAGCGGATAATCTATCTCCGTTGCCCTTTTGTCAAATATGAGCACGTGAAAATCTAAGTCCCCCTCGTACTTGAAGACTAAGGAGTGGCCCTCACAAATTGAGTAATGCTCCGCAAATTCCTTCCATCCCTTTGATAACCAATCCATATCATCCCATTTTTCCAATTCCACACTCCAACTTCCACCGTTCGGAACCCTCAAACGCACCGTTTCAGGAAGATACTTGCCATACTTTCTCATAAACATCTTCGGAATACCCTAGTTTCTCGTAAACAAGCAGTGCCGGATATGTTTTAACACGAACTGACTCGAAAGAAAAGGCTAGCACGTAGAACGCGTCAGCCTTCCAAGCCTTGGTACATCCAAAAGAACGCTTAAAGAAAAGAACTTACAGTGCGAAGTGTGTGAGAGAGTATGATCTTGAAGAAATGAGGTGTCTCCGGTGCAAAACTTTGCCGGTGCTGTTCATCGTCCCTTGGGAGACAAGAAGTCATCCCTCGAGCACAAGTTGTGTAACAATCTAAATGTAGGATAGTTCTGTGGGGGCTTTATGTGAGCCACTTTAATAAGATGAAGCATTTATTTGAAGAAGACATTCGTTCCTGGGATTGCAGGACAACTACCTCTGGGAAGCTGTTCATGTTCTGTAATACGAGTGACAACTACCAGATAAGCTCATCATTAAGACGAAGAAAAGTCAATGATATATAGAAAGCTCGTTCAGAAGAACGCATGGGGAATCGAAGGCATCAAAAGTGGGACGACGTGGGAGTTGATCGAAATTAGACCAAGAATAACTAATTGACTTCGATGGGGACTAAGTGGGCTAGCTTACTCGCCATTGAGATTCCGACGACTTGTTCAATTCCTTCTATTAGATCCTTCGAGAATATGGATGAATCAACATGAATCGACAAAGGTTATAAAGGGGGCAGGAATGTAAATGACAAGAAACTTAAAGGTACGAAGATTAGACGCAATCGTGACTAGCCATGTAAATGCAAGGAAAGATAAATTATAGCAAAGTAAAGATAAATCTAATTATAAAAAGACGTTGAGTTCTGTAATTGATTGAGAAAGGTTTACAAGAAATATATAGGCTTTGTAACTGTTTACATATGGTTACATATAATGGTTAAAGACAGCGGTTAATGAATTCAAAGGACTAAATAACTCTCTAATCCTATCCGGGGTTACAAGAAATCATTTCATAATCTCCTACTATTAAGCAACAAAATACGTATAAACTTTTTTGTCATTGGTGTATTAAATGCTCATATCGAACCTCGATCTACCTATATTGACAGGCCTAAAAGCATTGTTGTGTCCCTGCCTTCTTAAGATGGGTTTGGCCCATGACGAATTAGTAGGCTGATTATTCGAGATCATTCTTTTCGTCATATTATTAGAGCCATGCTCCGAATTGTCCATCAGATTCTAATATTTAGCAGAGTAATGTAGATAGGGAATTAGAAAAATTGCCTTATTTGTAAATGACTGTAGATCTAGATTTAAGTCAAGCAGTCATTTTTTTAGAAGAATTTGTATTCAAACTTAAGCGCCGGAAATTGACTTTGAACACTACTACATTGTCTCCATCAATGGCGGCAAATGCTTGCCGACCGGCAGAGGAGAGCGCCACATGCTCGTTTGGATAGCTCCTTATCTTCACCAGCTAGGATCTTTCTAAATCTCTAAGAGGTTGCAACTTGTTTGTTTTCCTGAATATGTATCTTGATGAACCCGCGAAGAGTACTCTGCCCCATGCATATTCTCGGGCAACCGGAATGAACTTGAGTGATTGTTTCGGAGATTGTATAGAGTTTGTAGGACAACTAGAGGCAGCTGAGGACTAGAGCGGAGCATGAAATTATCATCTTAAGGAGATGAGATCCAATTAGTATAAAGAATCACTCCATCATCGAACTTTTCTAGACAACATAGTTGGTGCGGGACCATTCTTTCTTTCCTTTTACGAGACCACCCCAAGGGTAAAAGAAATTACTTCAAGAAATATTCTGAAATCTCTGCATTCTTCTGTTACTGATCAACTCTGCATATTGGCGTGAGATGAGGATTGCTTATGACCTTTTATTTTATCGATCCCATGCTGCGGACGAGTTCGATTTATACTTTGTTGAATAAAGACAGCAAACATGCAGAGAGATTGGAATTTTGGAAAATGCAATTTCCCTGCGTAATTTTTACTAGTCTCTAAAAAACCTCAGGAAATTTTATCACCATTCGATCCCTTGAAGCAGAAAGGTTTGCTTTCTTTGATCCGATTCACTAAACAGAACATAGTAGACCACAAATCTTTTTGTAGGCATACCAAAGTTTACGCCTAATTCTTAACATTCCTTCCGAAAAGGGAGACACTGCGTTCAATAGCATCAATTCTAAAAGCTTGAACATGCGGACATCTCCTTTCTTTAGAGAAGTTCCCGAGCCATGTTGTGTGTAGTACAGGAGCTTCAGTGGTCATGACCCATCCGAACATTTAAGAGTTGCGGCTTGCATGCTTCCATTGATGCGCCCCTTAAGAAACTGCGGGGTTTGATTTTTTATCAGCATATGATCTATGAGTAAGAAGGCAAAAGGTATGATAATTAACTCAAGTTAACCAGACCAAATTCTGCACGAGTACTATTATCTCAGGATCTCTTCTTACCACATTTTGCTTCAATAGGTTATGTGATCAGTTGACTACGGTGAATAAAGGATTCTGCAACTTGGACTTGTTGGCTGCTTCGGGAGATGTAGTTGCCTGAGAACACTGACAAAGTAGAACTACGAGGAGACAGCATGCCAGGGCTCACCTCGTGTTTGGAATTTTCCATCCTACTTGAATTTTATCAGGCAGAGAGCATAATCACTTATAGGATAAGATTGACAGACACTCCGAATCTTGTCGCTGAAGCTTTGCTCCTTCATTAGTTCGGACAGTCTGTTAGTCGATCGAAAATGTATCAAGAAGAGTGTTAGAGGTACTGAGATTGAAATCCGTAGAATTAGTTGACAAGGTGATGGGGGCTGGGCAGACTATGGCGTGAGGCCAAACTCCACCTCTAGTCTTAAGCTGAAAAGGTAAGGGACCATTCTTTTTATGGAACTTCCTCCTTCAATGTCAATGCTGGCTTTTGATATTCATCCTTGATTATTTCAGTAAGTGATCAATAGACTTTAATCTGAATTTACTTGCGTATTGGTCACTAAATACCTATTAGAAAATTGAAGCATGTGAAGTCAGCAAATCTCATTGAGTGGTCATCAGGAAGGATTTGACACACCTGATTCAAATTGTTTATGACTTAATCGTACTTTTTCAAATTTTAGAGCTTGATTGTACATTAAGCAAAATGTCAAGATTTTTTTTATGCAATTTCTCACAATAAAAAAAGAAAAGAAACCAAAAGAAAACAATCGATATCAAATGTTAAGAGAGTTGAAGGAAAGGAAAAAGAAACCAAATGGGATGCCTCGATAGAGGACTTGCTTATTCGCCACACTAATGGTCAATCAATTAGAAATCGGTTATCATTTTGAGAGTCATTTATGCCTAATTTTATTTGTTTATTAGCTAATGCGAATTACCTTTTTACCATATACAGCAATACTTTATGGGAGGGTTATGTAACTTGTTTTAGGTGAAGAGACTATTCTACCCCTGATCTTCAGTTCTCATCGGCAACTCCCTCTTCTTTTTCAAAACTGTCAGTCAATGAGAAAGAGGGAAATTGAAAATAGAATCACTTACCAGGATAATAAGAACGTCATTATGCTGTTGAAATGACAAAAAGATGCCATTCAAGATGCTATTCATTGGTTTCTCACGCAAGATTTGAGGAGGCACGATGATTGAGCTATAAATTTTGATTGAACTATCGTGTCCTTGGATTTCATGGAAACACGTTGATTGAACATGAACGACGATCAGATAATGTCAACCCTGAGTGTACAGTGTTGTAAATCAAGAACTCAAGAGGACTTCTTATGCAGCAAGGGATCAGATACCCACCGAGCATATCCGCATAGAGCTCGTACTCAGCAATAATCCCGAGCCCCCATTTGTCTTTCAGCTGGCTACAGAGGTTCAAATCCATGTCTTAGACCACCGATCCATCTCTGTAGAGGCGTGTGCACGAAGATTGGAGCTGAAAAGTGACTAGATCCATAAAAGTGCCTGAAATCGGCTTGCTGTGGCTTCCCGTCGCCTGATGTGAACAGATTGGAAAATGATTCTATTCCTACCTGATCAATGAACTGTTGGCAACGGCAGCAATCCCTCTCAAGGATAGGACTGACAATGAAAATGTTTTCACGCCGCCTCTTCTCTCCTGTGCAAAAGGCAAATGGCATCATCCACGCTTCCTAGATTGCAGATTAGTTCAGTAGTTGAATTTCAGTCTTTCAAGCCCAAAAGGAGAAACCAAAAAATGTACAGCTCAAGCTTCATGGTGTGACTAACATGCAAGCATAAGATGTTCACTCCTGAAGCACCAGCAGCATCTTTCATTCTCTTGTGATCCAGAAAGGAAGCAGTTGTGGGAAGAACTCTAGAGTTTTGAACAAGCCCAACTCTGACAACTCGTGGTTCTCTTAATTACTCCTTGTCTGCCATAAAGCGAAATGCCTAAAAGAAAATAAGAATAAATTGATCAATTCCGCAAAACTGGTCAGTATGAATAAAAATCAAAGGACCCTGACAAGAACTGCAGTAATGTTTTTTAATAAGAGCAAACAACTACCAAATAGTGACTGCCACAAAGAATATGTAAGAGTACTTCTTAGCTTCAACAATAGCAAGTTTAATCAACTAGAATGGTTCGATGACATCAAACTTTGGACGTTACTATATCCGTTGGCTCGCCAACTCCACAGAATCCCAACATGGCACAAGACTATGCTAGTCAGACTTTCACACACCTTCCATCTCATAGAAAAACTCAGAACCAAGAATCTATGCTAAAACAGATTTCAGAATAGCTCATTTCTAGGACTATGCCCTTCAAGACCCCCCTAGTGATAAGTTCTCAATATTGCCAAAGGACATCTGGACCAGATCTTTGCAATTCATTGCTTTTAAACAAATATTTCCCCAGTTAGGACCATATGTATGAATCTCAGTGACATAATATTAGTCGGTCCAGACTCTTTTATCTATCACAGGCATGAAAGATTACCGAGTTATAAATAGAAGCTCCCTATGCCCCTTTGCAGAGAGAACAAGGAGCACACATCGGAAGATCTTTGCTCATGTCCCTCAGAGAACTTCCAAACAATTGTTGGCCTGAACTTTCATTTGCAGGCCTGAGCAATGCTGGAGGAACTTGCTTCAGAGGCTATTGAGGTGACATTAGATTAAGGCAATCATAAATTGAGTGTTTGTTGGGTGGCGTTAAGCAACTTTGTCTGCCATGGTTGCCAAAACGAACATGAGGCATTGAAACTGATTGCCCTAGAGATAAGTACGCCAAAAAGCTTTTTCAGTCGTTTCAGGATGTTCAGTCATCTCACCGATGACAAGCAAGTATTTCTTATGCACACGCTCAGATTCGCCATATGCTCCAAGCAGGAATGTGCTGAGAAGACAAGTTTCATACTATCAAGAAAACTATTTTACAAGAGGAACCTACTTGATTTATAGTGAGTCTTTATCAAACTCCAACCAAATGGTATTGAAGCACGTGAAACAGTGCAGACTAGTGTGACCAGGACTCTTAGCAACAACCTTTAAATCGCCACATCCATTAAGCACCACAAAAACAGAAACAGTAGGATCACCTGTATGTCAAAGTTACATTCAGATGAGAGAGCTTTTGCAGAATCGGCCAGAGGATCAACTTGAAGAGTCCTTACACAATTCAACCCAATATGCAAACGACTGACTTCTTGAAATCAATATCATAAAGATTTAACAAAAAGTAAGATTGTATCACAATGGAATGACATGCTTTGAGTTTTTGACATTTTAGGAAGAAGGCACCGATTGCTCAGTCATTTCAATTGTCTCAACAAATATTGTCATGGGTAGTTGATCCGTGTCAATTCAAAATTCATTCGGAATAGAAATTACTCGATCAACTCCAACTTTCTATACTAAGACTTTTAAGCTGTCTATCCTTACTTCTTGTAATTCTTTTGTGTTCAGTCGTACGATTCGGGAGGCCACAACTATTCCAATTGTGAAAACTAACGGAATAATACCACTAGAATTCCTAAGATCCACCTTTCTGACGGAAGTCCAGCTCCTATTTAACTCGACTAGTAAACGGTATGTCTACATATGCAGACGCGCAAGATGTAGAGCAGATACAAACATTCTCCTAGATTGACTAATGACATCAATATTCATGTAAACAGCAAAGCGTAAGTTTAATTGGAAAAAGCGAGCAGAGAGACGAGACAAATCGAGCAGAACAGAATCGTACAATCTGACCACATGATTTGTGTATTTCATCCCAAGATTTTACTACAGCAATCCTTCTCCATGAAGCCTTTCCTTTCCTGATCAGCAACAATTCGAAATCTGTAGATGCTAGCACCATCAAGCTTACAGAAAAGCACCAGTGCCAGAACATCTTCCCCAAAACGAAACTATGTCGTTTCTAATTCCGCGGATTTCACGGAATCAACTTCATTTCCTCAATAAGCTCAGGTCAAAATCCAATCAAAGAATAACACTGGAGAAATACACACCAAGTCAATCGGATCAATAGCTACAAGGATTCAAATCGACCGGATACTGCTTCGCGAGCCAGTACCGATCGAGCGACACTGAGGAAAGAGATGCAATTGAGACGGGAAAACCTGAAAGACTTGGGGGTTGAGATCGTGGCGGAGGAGGCGATGGAGCGACTCGTATCTGCAAACCGAGCCGTCCCGAGCTGCCGCGGCCTCCTCTGTAGCTTGTCCGTTCTGGATCGTCTCCATGGGCAAGCTGGAGAGGCGTGCGTTGGTCGACTTTGAAGAGAGAGAGAGAGAGAGAGAGAGAGAGAGAGAGAGAGAGCGCTTTAAGAACATGAACATGAAGAAATTCATAACTTATGATGCAGAAGCAAAGAGAGAACATGAACATGAAGAAATTCAGAACTTATGATGCAGAAGCAAAGAGAAAAACCAAAGGATGAGAATGGCTGCATTAATTGGGCCTTACTTATTCCGTCCGCATTTGGTTGTTTATGCCGATAACCTTTGTATCGTTGCATTGAGATCACCCTCCGACTCCCATTGCCCCCAGCCGTACCAGCCCCACTGGTATCTAAACAGTGTCGCCCTACTTAGTCTTGGTGTGCTTAGCTTACCCTTAGAAAAGATGTTCATTTTGGGGCACTCTTCCACTTCAATACTCCACAAGGATGGAAACCTCAAGACGCAACTTGTGGTGGAGGAGAAGCATTCTAGGCTTGGCAGATTTTTGAGTGTCAAAGTTATGAGTTTCCCAAACGAAATCACTTTTCCTTCTCCATTTTCATCGTCCGCCACTACTTCTTTCATTCTTTCACATCCTATTACCGTCATCTCAGTTAAATGCACCAAACTTGCGATAGCTAAAGTTGTCCCTAGATGTACCAATCCAGAGGAATTCATCACCACTAGCTTCATCAAATTCTGAAAGGATATCTCGACTGGAAATAATGTTGTCAAAGTAGGACATTCCCGAACCTCAAGTTTGTCAATACTCCGAAGAATTTTGGACACTAAACAGTCTTTCCTCCATACATGCTTTATGTTGTGTAGCTTGCTCAACTTGAGTTCTCTTAAATGTTCAAGCACCAAACATTTTCCCTCGTCAACAAGCCCTTCATCAGGGAATAATTCTTCAAAAACACTACAAAAGAACTCAAGGCTTTGTAGGTTCCGAAATCTCCGTAAGAGGGATATGGTAGGAAAGACGGCATTTTCATCATGAAAACATGCCAATGTTAGTGCTTTTGGGTTGCCAAAGATGTCCTCAGAAAATTCTCCATTTTGTATCATCTGAATATCCTTATCGACCAATGAAAGTCTCTCTAAGGTGAAAATACCTGCTGAAATTGCCGATACAATGAGAGAAGTAAATTCAACAAGATTCAGTAGTAAATCATATGCCGTAAAAGGCAAACCTGTCACGGGATGCACTCATAGTGTTACTAAAACATATGGGGTTCGTTATGTTGTCTAAAAACTATACGTAAGGGGGCTGCGAGTTTTCGTTAGTATGCGATGGACGTGGAACATAACGGGGCGAATTAAAGAATAAAGAAGAATACGGTGAATTAAGGTTCCAATGCTTTTATTTTTGAAATGAAATTAGAGTATGTTTTTTAAAGATTGTACAAAATAAAAAAGAGAAGAAAAGTTCAATGGTGAGAAACGTGAGAACAATGGAGAGGACCATGTGTCAAGTTCTCATTGACCTTCCCAAGTACATTATATTTAATTAGATTAGTTAAGGAATATCTTATGTTTTAAAAAAATCGGCAATTATTTTGTAATTTTAGATAATGGAATATCTCATAAGTGTCCCCAAACGAAAAGTATACTTACGATATTAGAAATATCTTGTATTATTGGCAAATTGATAGGCAAGCATATTAGTATCATGATAAGATTAATATACAGTGAACATAAGATTAGTAAGTGCTTTAAAGAACAAAGTAGAAATCGAGGGAGAAGAGTTGTAGTCATACCTTCTCAAATGAAGAGTGTGTTTCTTGGTTTGAAATGTCCTGATGATCATCTCTCTGAGGCCACTTGTTCATGGTTTCCACCAAAGGAAACATGTTCGGTTTGTCACAATGTGTCACTCGCAATTCCGTCAGGAATGGCCAGTTCAAAGTAGGCAAATCATGGTAGAAACTCTTGAGTTGTGGCATATCATGGAATACCAGAGAGGTTAATTGCGGGAAAAGTACTTGAGCAGTAGTGGAGTGTGGATTGTTATCCCCACTTGCGACTATTTCCTTGATTGCACAAAACTCCACTCGAAGTTTCTCCAATTGGTTTAGACTTGTAGCCACCCAACGAGGAAATAGATTTTCAAGGCTCTTACAATTCTCAATCTTCACTTCACGTAAATGTTCAAAAGTGAGAGTATCTCGAGGACTATCCATCCATATCTTGCTTAAATTTTCCATGTGAGAGAGAAATATCGACTCAAGCTTAGGAAATTGTACCTGCCATATTTGGAAAAATGACACCATAAATTTGATGACATTGAATTATGAACTTACTTTCCTCCCACAAATCACAACATTCTAGAACTTGTTAGTGACACAATCAAGGAGGGGTTGCTTGATGCTTTCACTTTAATGGACTGATGACTAAGGCCATGTGCGGTGCGACAAAATAAGCTACCTTACGGCCTGTACCACCTGTTAATACTCATGCACAAAAAATATAGGAGAACATTTCACTGAATTACAATCCAAAGAACGAAATGACGACCTCAAATAACACATGAATACTTTTGCAATTTTCTTAAAAATTTCGCATGACAAGAAATTTGAAGGCGGGTTTCTCACGATAACGAGGATCCCCGGGAAAATGCAACTAGTCTTCGTGAATGAATAAAACATGTTATGCAAAAATAGATTCTAATACAAAAAAAAAAAAAATGAAACGATTGTATGAGCAGCTATGAAGTTTTCACCTAAGAGCCCGTATGGAATTTTCATTAGGTCGTGAATTACGCTATTGCCACTTGTCCCTACCAAAAAATCGGGTGACTAGTTTCATGCTTCTTTATCTTTGATTTCAGTGATTGGGAAGATTTCAGTTTATCCAATTTGTGAATGGGTTTAAAATTATGAAGTTTTAGTTGGTGGTGACACCTATCTACAATTTAAGTTTAATCAATTTGTAATGGGTAACCAATTTCTTATCCTTGACTGATGACATTGTGTGGCGTGTGGAGTATTTCGGAGGCAAAAACAAGTGAAATTAAAAAAGCGGATGTCGCATTGCAACTTCCATTGGTGCTTCCATTTGACAAGATGTTTAATTTTAAACATCAAAAGCATTGGATAAAGAAAAGGAAGACTGACCTCCGGAGTAAAAAGTGAAGGAGTGCGGTGGTCTATCTCCCCCAAAGGTTGCCAAGTTAAACTTCTCATCTTGGGACAAGAGGCGATGGTCAGCTCTTCTAATTCGGGGCATTCCAGCAGGCGGTTCTTCCACGAGAGAAAACTAGTCATATTGGGCAAACATTCCAGCTTCATCCGACGAAGATTCGGGAATGTAATCTTCTCCACTGCGCTTCCCTGCCCTTCTTCCTCTGCGATCACTCCTTCCATTTGACCACACTCCTTTATTTCCATCAGCCATAGATTGGCAACACAACGAACCATCGATGGAGTGAAAGCATGTCTCAAGTTGCTGCATTTATAAAGGGTGAGACTAAATATCCTATCGAAGCGCAGCGTCCCTTGAAGATGGTTGTTCCATAGTCGCCACAACTTTGGTAGATTGACCAAGTGTAGATATTGTAAGAAAGGCAGCAACCGAGTGCTTCGCACACCCTCCAGCCCTTCAAGATTGAATACTTCTTCTAGCGACTCGCAATCGCGCACTTGCAATCTTTGCACTTCGGGTAAAACAGGTATCAATCCGGATGGAATAGCGTTAGTAAATGATGGACATTTATCCACCAAGAGTGATTCTAATTGCCAAGAGGGCTTGATGGGAATAAGTTTGCCGTGCCATTTTTCAATTAGCTCAGGGAACTCGGACAGCCGCATCGACTTTACTCCGGCAATCGTAGCCTATTAGAAAAAGCATCATTAAATGTAAACTTCTAGTTAGCAAAACGCAACAAGACCATCTAATTGAACAAAATTTGATAACCGATGCATACCATCTCTTTAAACATATTTTGGATGGTGATGTTGAGGTTTTCCTCCCAAAACCACGCTTCTGTTGATGCTTGTACTCTCACGAACTTTGGCGTATTTATTGGTCCCTCAGAGAAGAACTTCATGCTGGGACATCCACTCACAATGACATCTTCCAAGAGTGGGAACATCAAAGTGCATTTACTTGAGCTGAAACATCTCAGCCCCGTCAACCCATCAAGCTCCATATACTTCAATTGATTGAAAACCACCACAAGCCCCTCCTCACCTCCATCTTCACAAATGACTTCTGTCAACATTTTGCATTTACTTATCCTCAATTTCGTGAGTTCCACCAAATTTCCAGCTATTGTTGGTGTGAACATCTTTGATAACCCATCACAAAATGACACATCTAGAGTCTTGAGATGTTGAAAAAATCTGGAAAATGGTGGTATTACTTTTAGCTCGTGCCTTGGGCCTTCTTTGGCTTCCACAATGTCGCTCAGTTCTTCTATATCAGAATTGCGTACAACCAGCTCTTGCAAGTTGGTTAAACTCCGAACAAGACGACATGTGGATATTGCAGATTCCTTCGAGAAATGATGAAGCTTAAGAACTCTAACCTTGCCGAAGAATTCTCTGTCATGAGAATGCCCATGCCATAACTCCATCCGTCCATATAAATCCAATTTTAACTCTTGCAGATTTGAGAATGCGCCCTGAGAAATTAGCCAAATCAGAGTCTAAAACCAGCTTAGTTAAAAGAGTGTTCATGTATTACGGTATAAGTCCTGCATTTTAAGATGCTTGAGTCTCATGCAATTCAACGGAAGGAATTGCACCCCATGCAATAGACATTATCACCGATCTTTACCCACGTTTGCACTCAAGTAAATCCCTACATTCCCGTTTGCACTCAATTGTAATCACAATCGCAATTTGCCGGCGAAGCAGCAAGAAATTAATTAATAAAAAAAATCTTGGGTCGTACCTTTTCTATCAAGAAGAGAGGTTGTTTATGAGGTGGCATCTCATTCTCAAGTTGCGAAGCAAGTATCTCCACTTTGCTACAGCCATCCACCGTCAAGATCTTCAATGCCGGCCAACGTAAAGCATGTGTTCCTGTGTAGATGCACTTCAACTCTGGTAGACGCTTAAGCTTGAGGGAGGCTAACTTAGGGAACACATCCCTGGGATCTAGTCCGTCCTTCTCGATGAGTTCCACAATGCCACCACATTCATCGATCTTCAGCTCCTCAAGTTGCATTAGATCCCTAGCTACTGAGGCTGGAAACAGAGAGGTGAGGCTCTCGCATCTGGAAATGGTAACAGAACAGAGATACTGGAATTTGACTTGACTGTGGAGTTCCTTATCCCATACACGCTCTAGCTTTGATAATCCCCATAACTCCAACTTTTTTAACGGGAAACAAGCAATGGGATATCCATCTAGTGGACTCAATGGCTGCAGTTTGAAAACAACTTCAAGCGAATCACATGATTCTACCTCCAAACTTTCCAAGCTCTTGAGCCGTCCAAGAATGTAAGAAGGAACGATGTTCGCTAGCTTGTTGCATTTATAAACAATGAGCGACTTTAGTCCGCGGAAAGACTCCGCAGCAACTTGATTGTCCCATATTATCTCAATACTATCCATCCACATGATGCGTAATGTCTCCAAGCTAGGAAATGCAACCTGCGGTATCGCTCACGAAATTAGTGATTATGTTAATTTGAAAAGTTCATGAATACGTATGGAAGAAGCGGTGGTCCCGACAATCTTGGTCTATCCATTGTGGCCGCATCCTCATCTTGCAAAGGTCATACCAAAGCTTTTCTGTTTATGTTTTGACATATTATTAGTCTCTCCATGTTTTTTAAGGACAGTTCAAAAGACAACATGAAATATTTGAAAACAAAAAGGACGATATTCCTCAAATTTGTTTGATTTGTCCATATTAGCAAATTTCCTTATTCATTTTACTAGGAGTAGTTTCAACGTTTCATTTTGGACAAGTTTAACTTCAAAACTAGTGTATTATTCCTCATACTCTGCTAGTTAACCCGTTAGGTTTCTATTAATTTACTCAAATTAAACATGTGCGATATAAATAATATTACAATTTATTAAGTAATTATCTTTAATTTCTCCAAAATATACGTGAAATATGTCAGGGACATCATAACTTCCGGTTAAAGTCAATATCAATCATTTTTATTCAATATTATATCACTCTAAAAAAATTGAAAAAGTCAAAAAATAAAACAATGAAGAAGGGATTGCTTGGGTCAAAATGAACAAAACTTATTTATATCATTTTACACTTGAAAGAACTCAATATACTTAATTGATTGAATTTTCCTTTTAAGATTCATTTCTTTGTTACCGTGTTGGATGATCCAATTGTTAGATAAAAATTGTAGGCGCGTGCACGCCATGCGCCAAAGATTATGTGCAGGGTCAGCAGTGTGGGCGCGTGTGGGCGGCTGTAGCGAATTTTTTTTTTTCGTGTTTTGCAACTGGCTGACAATTTCGCGAAATTTTTTTTTTTAGCACGTAAATTTCCCGTTTTTCCTTAAATTAAATATGCATATGAGGTCCGATCGGCATGTTCTTGGTACCGACGTGTTCATATTGAAATGCTCTATGTTGTGGTACATTTTTGTACATGTTTGAAGCATTTAAAGGTATAAAAATACGTGTGAAAAATATGCGTATAATTTGGGATATCGGTGCATTTTTAAGCTATATTTCCCTTTTTTTTTTTAAAGTACAGAATATTGATTTCATGTAAATGACCATTCATGGTTCATAGATAGCATGTATAAGATGCTTGCAATTTCAATTTGAAGCAAACTTGAACAATGGTAAGAGATCCATTGCACGTGGGAAACCTTGAATATCAAGAGAGTAGCATGTTCTGTTTTTGTCACTCGTTACTGCCCATGAAAAGGAAAAAAAGAAGAAGAGGAATGCTAGCCAAAGAAATCTAGTTGGAAAAAGCTTACAACACAAAGCATGGATTGGACAACAATACCGACATGGACTAAAGGGTTACTAGATTGTATAAGGTACACCGTTGACCGAGCACAGTGAGGGAAAGAAGAGAAGTAAAGAAAGCATGAAGTAAGCACTTTGTGAACGTCCCACGCCCCTTGACAGAAAGAAAGTCTCAACCAGAACCACATTCCTTTTGCATGAGGATGTAGCTAAAAGAAATAAGAATTGAAAGGCTGGCAATTTACAATATGAATTAACTTGTTTTGAAATGATTATCCGACAAATCTATAAATGACATGAATTGATATGAACTTAATACACATAAAATTTATAATAAAAATTCAAAAATATAGTGCTCTCCAATGACATCGCTATATCACAATCTTTTACTATATAGTTATCGGGAGTGACTTTAACCACGTAAATCGAGAGTTGGCACTTGAGCTCCTTGGAGATTAATTATCCAACTTTTGTATGTATAGTGACTCTACTTTATATTCTTCATTTCAATTCAAAATCACAATTTGAGGAGTAACTCTACTTTGGCTTATTCAGCTTCTATGGTGCGGTGATCATATGGAAAGCAATCAATTTTAACCAAAGTTGGCCTTGACGATCATGCTTTGTCTCCAATATAACTATTTATTTGTTAGTTTTACTTATTTAGCTGGCTGGCATAACAATTATCCATATGTATATATCATCTTTTACAATCTCTTAATACTTTGCCGTGATTGATCCAACCCTCATTGATGTGAATTGAAACTAGCCAATTATTTGTGACGCTACGTGGCAACTTGAAATACAGAGCATGTAAACTTGTGAAGTGCTATGATCATAAAGTTGATGCAATGATTGGATTTTTGTTATATTTAAGATCTTGACGTAGCGTTTGTTACATACCTCTTGATTGAAGAGGGTAGTATTGCGTGATTTGACACGATCCTCACTCCAAGCTTCTCGGGAACCTGTCATCGATTTTTAATTAGATGAAAGGAATGCCATCTTTTGCATTGCAATGATGAATCTAAGAAGATCTTTAACGATTAAACCAGAAAAAAAAAATCAATCTTACACTTTCTGCGAGAGAAGCACGTCAAACTTTCCAAACGTGCAACCCCTAAATCGGTTAACATCGGGAATACTAGAGTTGTTGATGTGTCTAATCCCAACCCTTCATCCTCTATGATGATCGTCTCCATCTTCTTGCAATCTTGTACATTTAGTTCTCTCAATTGTGCGAGAGATTGAACCATGGATGGGAAAAACAGAAACTCGAGGCTGTTACAGCCAAACACCTTCAATTGCTTTAATTTATGGAATCTCACAATTCCACAAGGATTCTTGTTCCATATGCACCTCAAGCGTGGTAATCCTCTTATATAGATGGTGTCTAGCTCAGAAAGAGTCTCGATATTTGCACTGGTGCCTAGACCGTCGAGGTCAAAAATTTCTTGCACCAAAACGCAATCTTCTACCTTTAAAGTGTGTAGCTCTCGTAGTTTTACCAGCGACCAGGAGTTGATGACCTTTGCGAGAGATTTGCATGAAGAGACCTCAAGAAATTGGAGACTGCTCAGCCCCAATGGAGATTCATCGGTCCATATATCTTCCAGATTAGGAAGTCCAGCCATTGTCAAGGACTCCAAGGATGGGATTGAAACCTGACAGATAGACCCATCAGCATACGTGCTATAGCAGGTTATTACAAATGGTTGCGGAAGAAAATTTACAGACTTTAGGATAATTTTTGCATTTACAAAAATCTATGATAACAAAGGCTAGTTTACAATCAGAATAGGTACTTCACGACCACAAAAACAACTAATGAACTTCATTTTTTTTTTATTTGCAATATATTCGTGGACGGTTTAGAGTTTGTCTGCAATTTATTAACAATAAGGGAAACTACAGTCGTCAGGAAATAGCATTCATTCAGTTTGCTAATGACTACGAAGATTAGTGATCCTTAGAGCAAAAGGAAGTACATTCAAGATAAATTCCTTCCTATAAGGTAAACCACTCCCTCTTAGGTTATGTTACTACTTTGATGTTACATTGCTCATTTTGTCGGATGATTGCCAAAAAGTACTACACTATCTCACAATGCACATTACTACCATGACAAAATTATATAGAAACTGTAGAATGACCGTGGTTATGAAAGACATAGGCAACTTACAAACAAAGGACAACATCTCATGGTGTGATCAACAAGGCAAGTTTCAATCACGAGAAGTAAATTATTATGCTATAATTCCTTAATTACAGAAAGGTATGTCTAATTTACTACCCACCTAAGGAAACTTAGCAATCTTGAAAAGTAATTTCGTAAGGGAAATTACTGTCATAAAAGTTTAGTTACTACAAGTAACTTCCTTTTGACGCCTTCGCCATCCACCTAAGCCCGCTTGGGCTTTGCCAGACCCAATCAATTTATGCGTGAAATATTGTAATTTATATAATAAGAATAAACCTACGACAGGGCTAATTTCCTTTCGTACTTGATAAATTTATAATGACAACTTAAATTTCTCTCCATGTAAGCTCATGTTTAATAACTTGCGAAACTAATATATTGCACGAGCCTTGAACTCCACCATCAACTTCAACGATAATTGTCACTGTTTGTCCTTAGTTTACTTACTTCTATTACTAACAATAACCAATTTAACAGCTTACCTACTACACTAAAAAATTGTTAAACAATTAATTACAATTTCCACCTATTTGTCACATGTGATTTTTTACAATGAGTTGAAAATTTCCAATATAAATAAAGAAAAATGAGGAAAAAAAAGCAATGATCTTGAAAGAGATTATGACAAAAAATAATAATAAGATGGTTGACTTCGTGAAAAGGGCTTTGAAATATATCCCAAGCATATGAAACGATCAAAAAAGGCTAATTTTTTTAATTTCATTGTGCATATGGCCTCCCTATTCAGCTATTTAATTTCAATACGCCCTAATTTATATAACCACATTTTCAAGTAAGTGTTTACCGATTTAAATCTTCATGGGGGATCTCGTGAACTTTTTCCTTAAAGTCACTCAAGTAATGCCTTCGACTACGAGATATTGGCACAAGTTGAAGATGTATGTTCTTTTTTTTTTTTCAATTAGAAGTTGAAGATTTATGTTTGTTATGCCCAAAGTGCTTACATATATCTATATCTTTTATATGCTTTGCAAGTATGAATATGCGTGTAATTGTGTGCGTTTGTACTTGTAGGGCCTATGCAATGACTAAGTGCTTATTGAAACACACGATAGGGAAAAGACGTGCATCAATTAGATTAGCATCGTTGCTACTATTTGAAAACCCAAACCCCTTGCCCATTCTTCGTATTGATTTTTACCTAAGCCATCTAGATATCATATTTTTTCTTGCCGCATGCAAGCTGCAAATAACTCTAGTCCTATCACAATCTAAATTTACGTGGATTTCATTCTATTTGGTGGAGTTCTACACAATGAAGAGTAACAGAAGATTGCTTTACGCAATTACAGAGAAGGCATGATTAGGATAATGTAATTAGGCAGAAAATGAACCGAAAAAAGAAGAAGAAGAAAGAATAAGGACAATAATCTATGTCACATCTAATTAGCAAATGAACAAAAGATCATCAAATAACATATTGTTTAGATAGAAAGTTACCTGTTGCCCGTTGAAGAATGCAACTTGAGTGCCAACATGGTCGTTTGATGTACAACTTGAAGGAGCCATCCCGGCGGTACAAAAGTTCTTCATATTCGGCAGATCACGCAATTTCAAGACATGCAAATTCCGCAACTCAAGTTTGCCACAATCATCCACTTCTACAATCTCCCGCATTAAGTGACATCTAACAACTTGGATCTCTTCAAGGTGTGGAAGTTCTCTCAATAATGAAAGAGGAAACAAAACTTCCATCTTGTCACAGTTTTCAACTTGTACTACCTTTAATGCACTGAAGGAATTGGAGGAGATGTGGTTGTTGCATATCTTTTCCAAGTTGATGAGGTTATCGAGAAGTAATGACTCCAACATCTTAAACTCTGTATGTGATGGTGATTGGAGGATGTAATGGACGGAGGGACTATTCTCGACCTGTAGGTACTTTAATTTCGGAAAGCCTTTATGTGATAACGCGCAAATACTTTGCTCAATTCCATTTAATCCGTTTAAAAAGAGATCGTCGGTTTTGCCTAATAAAGTCCGTATGCATCCTTTCCGTAGAATATCGCTCATTGGATCTAACTGAACCTCCAATGTACTTGATGCATTGCGACTTCGCCGGCGTGGCACATCACCAATCCGGATTTGGTACTTGGTTAGTTTCTCGACGTTTAGATCCTCCGGGAGCACACTCGGATCGAAAATGGACACATGCAAAGTGCAGAGATTCTTCAAGTTATTCAACTCAATAAGCCCGGCATTAGTGGGTGGAGTTTGCTCCACGGCATTCCAATGATCAAAACTACTCTCCATATACAACTCCTCCAATTTCATCAAGCTCCCAAGAACACCCGGTTCAATTATCTCAAGTTTTGAGCAATGGTTTAAGTCTAACAACCGTAGCTCCACCAATTGTCCAATTTCTTTTGGCAATCGTTGAATTTTGGAGTTCGCAAAGCTAAGAACACGTAGCCACTTTAGCTCGCCGATCATGACTACATCATCTAACAAACAACCATTTAGGCACAGAGTGTGTAAGTTTTCCAAGAACTGAAACGGCGAAGGTGAACGAGTGAGCCGCACCTGAGAAAGATGTAAGACCATGAGTTTTCTCATAGAGTTGAAACATGAGCCTGGGACCTTAAGAGATTCATTGTTTGTGAACAACAAAAAGATCCGCATTTCAGGGCAATCTAACTGTTCAAGGAGCTCCTCCTTGTCGATGTAGGGAAAGCATACCGCTGTGCAACTTTTGAGCTTATCCTTTGGCAACTCTATGGCCGACTTATCATGATTTTTCAACACCAGAAGAGGGTCATCACTTGAAGCTACCGAGGCAACGAATCCACGAACCAAGTCTTGTATCTTGAAACCATCAACATCTTCATCGTTTTCTAACAAAAAGGATGAGGCTTTCAGGGTTCGGATCAGTGAGCTCAACCTGTCTCTCACTTCTTCCATGCTGCTATCTTCTCGAAATAACCTCGAACCCACGCCATACCTCACCAAGTTTTCAAGAGAGGGCTTAGAGACACCGTAAACGACACATAGCCGTAACAATGACTTCACCTCCTTGCCATCTTCCCCTTTGAAACGATTATAGCTCAACTGCAGCATCTCGTTTATTCTTTCACTGATTCCTTTGTTGGTAGACATCTCAATTTGTCTCAAAACATCCTTCCATTCGCTAAAATCGGCGTCTCTAAAAACATTCGCCATTGCAATAATTAGGAAAGGTAAACCTGCACATTTGTTGAGTGCTTCATCCACCAGGGATTTGAACGGATCGTGATGAACTTTGTCGCCCACCGTCCTCTCAAACAATCTTTTTGCCTCTTCCTCCTTCAGCGCATCGAGGAGGAAGTCCCTGTCGCAGCCCATTTCCCTTCGCAAAACATCTTGAAATCTTGACGTCAACAGCAACTTGCATCCTATGACTTTGTTGTTGTGTCCGCAAGGAATGCCTACTGACTTCAAGTCAAGCCCTTTCCACAGGTTGTCCAGTATTATGAGCACCTTCTTCTTCTCCCTCACCTCATTTTCCAACCTCGTGCGCAGACGCTCCGCTCGCGAATTGACGTACTCCACATCCTTTATGTCCAGGTCCAACGCGTGCGCAATCTCTCCTTGAATCCTCTTGACGTCTTGATTTTCCGACACGTCGGCCTTAGCGACCCAATCAAACGACTTCGCTTTCTTTATCCTCCTTTCCGCGTCGTCCAATAGGGTGGACTTGCCGACCCCGCCCATTCCGTAAATCCCGACCACGCTATTATTGTTATCAGCAAGAGCAGCCATGATCTCCTGCATGATCAATTCTCTGGATTGGACCATGCCGTCGTCCTTAAGCTTAATTGACATCGAGGCAAAAGAAGCTGAGGCCATCGAGATGGTCGACTGGACGACATCTTTGCCTTCTCTCTTGGCCGGAGTCGAAGCAGCCGCATTCCCTGGAGCAGTACCACTGAAGGAAATATACTTGAATTCACTAAATTCTTGAGCGAGTTGCTGAATGCCCCCGATCATGTGCTTGGCCTTCCTGCTGAACTGATAGCGACAACAGGGTTCGGGAAGACTCCCATAGCAACAAGTCTTGCTCGCCTTTTCGAAGTCGCCCAACAGGTCTCGCGCCTCCTTCAAGGCCTTCTCAGCCTTTGCCTGCCACTCCACGACATGACTGTAGACCTCCCGGCTATTGTTTCTGGCCACTTCCACGTCATTGTGGACCATGTCAGCCTCGTACGCCAGCTTCCCGACCTCCTTCTGAAGATCCTGGGCGTAGCTCTTGGAGGAGATCACGTATCCGAATTGGCGCTTGACGGGAACAACTATCCACTTCAAGACATCCCACCCAATAGAAACAGCAGAATCCGTCGACATTTTGCTTTGATTTTTCCTTTTCGAGAAAGAAAGAGCGATCAAACGGGGAGACCGAGAGAGAGAGATAGAATGAAGAGAAAGAGCAGCAGGTAGTGAAGAAGAAGGAGGATGGTTTGGCCGAGGAGAAGAACGAGCGAAACAGAGCAAGAATGATTGTGAGGCGAAGAAGGGAAGGGGATTTGAGTGCGGAAAAGGATGACGAATCAATGGATGAGCTTCAGTTCGGGAGATCCAACGATTTAAAATAAAAGAAAGTCCGCTGTCGGTCCCATCTATCAAGCCACCAACGTGGACCAATGTCTCCTTCCTTTCCTCCACTGTTAAGTGGCGAGGCACTAACATCTAATTCATGTTGACCGTTCGGTAACGACATGTCATGAGTCTCTCGCCTTTTCATGTATCATTTTCCGAACTTTGTCAGGTTTATTAACAAAATAAATAAAGTCATCAGGGGCGTTTCCCTTTGTAATTAAGTTGATAAGGACCTTTTGCATAGTAACTACCCAATATATGGAGAATAAGTGCACATACTAGAAAAAAATTGCCATATGAAGTTAGCATTCTCCTCAAGTAGGCAATTATTTTGGCTACAATCTAGGGCCACGGGTGTGGAGGTTAAGCCAGTGAAATATCCTGCAAAACTAGTTAAGCTCAGGCCTTAGCATGTGCAAGTGGCTCTAACCCAAAACAGCTTTGCACGCAAATTGTGGGATTCAAACGGACAATTCCTCGGTTCCGAGTTGAAAATTTTAGCAATGCCCCAACTAACCACACCAATCGTGGAGTTAAGCAAGCATGACGTTTTTGCAGTAACGAGCAAGTTTAGTTTGCATTCCGTAACGCTTCTTAAGAAAATGATTATGTCGATGTAAAAATTACCACACTACAGATATTCGATAATTTTACGAGAGAGATGCTCAATAAGTATAATGTCAAAGTAATAATAGTATATGATGGGTATTCATCATATTGGACTCGGATATAGTTGAATGTTAGGCGGCTAAATTTATATGCATCTATTAGTCTCACAAGACAAACACGCCCATCAAAATTGTCAATTTCCCCAATTGTGTAGATGCATCATCGCCGTTTGAAAATATTTTGACTAAGTAAAAATAATAAAGTCATGAGGCACATAATTCTTGTAATTTTTTTTTGGTCGAAATAATTCTTGTAATTAGGTGGATAAGATATTCTAGCTAGTAGTGCATAAAATTCAATTTTCTCGTCGCATCCAGAAAAACCAAAAACCCCTTTGGGGTTGGTTAGTACGTCCTCAAGTTTTTTTTTTTTAAATATATTTTAAGAGGGGCTTCCATAATGAACTGGTCTAACCATAAAATTAGATGTTTGCCGTTGAAAAGCAATCCATAGCGATCAATTTCTAATTTGTTGATAAGATTGCGTGTTACTCTAAATATGTGCTACTTGTAATTGGTAAATGTATCTATTATAGGGGTAAATGACTTTCATATATGGTAGAACTTTCATATGTTGTAAAGACATTCGTTAATGGCAAAAAAATGTTATTTTTAGTGCTATTTTTGTTTTATCATAGCAATATCAACAAAAACCAATCAATCCAACCAAATAAAGATTAACCAAAAGAAAAGAAAAAAAAGATAATAAAATATATTAATTTTGGTTGTTTTTATTTCACGAAAAATGAATGATTTGAAAAAATATTTTCCTAAAGATGAACACTTGTATTGCTTATAAAAATGAATGAATAAAGAATACATTTTATCTTTCAAGAAAATATCCATATGTAAATTGTCGTCGACAATATGAATATTTTTAATTAGCTAATTATTTCAAGCCATACAAACAATTATATTTTAAAAAATATTTTTCGAATCTTTCATTTTCTACGGAAGAAAAGGAGCCTTAGATTGAAAAACATAATTTGGCGTAGTTTTAATGGTCAAACCAAAGAAGGCAGTAGGTTAAGCTTAAATTCCTGCCCGGACAATTAAAATTCAAGAGAAGAATACGGTTGAAGTTCAAAAGGGTTTGCCGAAGTGTATACAAGCTGGGGGGAGTCATTTTTTCATGTACAGTGTAGACGAGGCGGAACTTACATATGGTGATTTTCTTTGACAGCCGTCATTTTTACAAGACAAAAAGTAGATTTCGTTTGAGAATTAATTATGTATCAATTTTTGGATGATTATAAAATTCATAGTCTGTTTTGAACCACGAAAATAATAATAATAATTAATTAAGTGTTATTATGAGGTTCACTTTTTAAAGAATTTGTATCTCACGTGTACTATTATTCTCACAAATACTAAAAAACTATTATGCTTACATAACCCATTTCGTTTCTATTGACAGCACATCTCTCAATACCAGAAGCAAAGAGCGAGAAAACGGAGAGACGGAGAGAATGATGACACAGATACTGGAGAAGAAAGAAGAGGAGGAGGAGGAGGAGGAGGAGGAGGAGGAAGAATTGTTGTGCCCAGGAAAGGACGAGGGATCAACGGCGAAGATTTAGTACCAGCAATCCAACGATATAGAACCTTAAGAACGACCCAAACGCCACGCCGAGGAAGAAAGAAGAGAGATGGGCATGGAATGTAATGCTGAGGGAGGAGATAGACTAAAGAAGTTGAATGGTGGCAGACTACTCCACGTCGTCACTGGGCCAAAATAAAATTTAAAGAAAGATGGCTGTCACTATCAGTCGCTCCATGATTATAGCTCGACCATTAGTTGAAAATAAGTCTTTGTTTTTTAGTGTATTGTCTTCAAAGACTGCAACGAAGGGCGAGTGCAATAGTCGAGACTTTGATGTGATCTGAGTTTAGTCTAGACCCCACATGTCCCCGTATTTATTTCTGTATCTGCCCTGTACTATAGTTTAAATTAGCAATATTTATTCACTCTTTCGAGCCCTGCACGAGGTCTTTTTTTCGAAATTTGGAAGTCGTGATTTTCTTTGACAACTGCCCTTTTTTGTGTGATAAAAAATAGCCTCATCCTCTTAAAAAAAACTCTCAATTTTAGATTAAGTCCTAAATTTATTTCGAACGTTTTTTTTAATCTAAAAAAAAAATTCCAATTTTAGATTCAATCTCAAATCTATTCCGAACTTTTTTTTTTATTTCAGAAAATACCCTAAACTTTAGTGTCGATCCCGAATCTCATTTATGTTCCATTAGCCTTTTGTCCAAAAATTGCCGTTAGTCGTCTCTAATTTTCATATTCTAGAACGACTTCATTTTGAATGACTTTTTTATTGGGGTAGAATTGTTATCCACATGAAAATGCAATGTCGATTCGTATCTATCGTCTTATTACTTTACTAATGCGATTTTTTTTTTGTCGATATGAAAATATCACTTCAAGTTGGGATTCAAACTTGTGAATTTTTAGATAAAACAAAATTCGAGATAGATTTGAAATTGCACTTAAAATTTGGACCTTTTTCCGAGAGAAAAATTAAGTTCGGGGCAATGGTAAGTGAAGACGGACGTACGCATAGTGATACAAAGTACAACGTGGCCCTTGGTGTTTTTCACACTCTGCCTCTGCAGTGCATAGCAATGGTGGGACAGAATCATGACTTTTCTCTAAACCCCAAGCCTTCACTGTAAGGGTCGCACCTATTTTTCCTGTTTGTGCCTTTGTACCAAGGCAAAAGCACATGTGGACCCTTCAAATTTCCAGAGTACTTAAGAAAAATACATAATTTTGATAAGTATAGATAAACGATTGTAATAAATAACATATTTAATTTCTTTCGTACTATTAGTACTTCTGTCGATATTTGTATGTGGGCGCTTGTCTAAACCAAAACCGGGCGACGATTAAAGCTCGAAATGCATATAAAACCTTCAATGACTGATTGCAATACCTAGTCGACAAGACAATGCTAGCATTCAGCAAGAGCGTGGTGAATTAGGACTTCTCACGCTACTGAATGTTGCAAATCAAAACACTTGTATTTTATTTGATCTCACATAGGACTCATAACATTCAAAATTTGCGATTAACCGAGATAAACTAAAATTTATCTGCTGAGCATGATCATTCATACTAGCAATCCAACGGTTCAGAACCTTAACAAAGACCATAAATCACAAGAAAGAAAGAGGAGATGATGCAGCTCGATCATCTCACCTTAGTTAATTCCTTGGGAAGCTAAAAACTTGGCACCACACTGCTCCAAGTAGAGGGGGCCGGTTCAACGGAACCGCCGGTTCCGGTTCCAAAAGGTGGAACCGGAACCGGTCCTTGAAGAGCCGGTTCCGGTTCCGGGTTTGGAACCGCCGGTTCCGGGCCGGTTCCGGTTCCGGTTCGGAACCGCCGGTTCCAAAGCCCAATTACTCTTTTTATCAAACCTACTCCTCTTTTTTTTTTTTTTTTAAAAAACCGGGTTGGAACCGGGCCGGAACCGCCGGTTCCAGGCCGGTTCCGGGTTGGAACCGTGGGCCCGGTCAACGGGCCGGTTCCGGGCCAGTCAACGGGCCGGTTCCGGGCCCACAGGTCCATTTGGCACCCCCTAGCTCCAAGTCGTCACCAGCCAAGCATGAAATTAAAAAATGACCGTTCTCTGTCTTCTCAATTGGGACAACAATTGCCGACTTAAATTGAATTCTTTGCTTGATTTCTTCCCATAATAATATTTCAATTGAAATCCCATCAACCGGGTCAAAGAATATAATAAAAAATGACTACCAACTGTTAAAGTAAGAAAATGATTCGACTTGGATTATCGCTTGTTTAATAAGTAATTTTTATTGTCTATCATTATTCATAAAACAAAATGTAATTAAGGGAACAAATGGAAAAGGACAGGCCACACCCACCCACGCACGTTATGCAGTCTGTCATCATAGATACAACAAATGTAATCAATAAAGAGACCAAACGGGCAAGACCAGGCCACATTGACGTGGCATGTATATCACTAGAATTCTAAAAACCATTCGAAATGAATTTAAGACGTCAAAACTCAACTCTATGTGGGTCTTTATGGATTTGGGTCATATCCATATTCAACCCATTTTGAGTTTAATAAAACGAGCAAACAAAAATACATTGCCTCTATAATGGCGAAGATTCCTTTTGGTGCCTCCCAATACTGTCGAATTTAAAGTTGAAGATGGTAATGGGAATATGATTTGCTAGGTTATGCAGTAATTGTCCTATTGTTCGTTTAATTGACGGTCACCGTTCCCATTGTCTGAGCCTCCCGATTCTTTCTTTCATCCCTAATGGACAAACATTGGCAGGTACTAGTTTCAAACCCCCTCCTTGTGCAGGTCAATGAGATCATACTAAAACGTAAGAAGTAACATTATATTTAAGCTTATTGAATAGGAAAAAAAATTGATGTTTAAGTTTCAAAATGGTATACAGATCGAAACAGCTCTCAAAAATAAAATGGCCATATTTTTTTCTCTATATTGGATAGCAATTTCTATTAATATTCTACTTAATGACACAAATAGTTCTTAAACTTTGATTCAATGTATAATGTAATCCCTGAACTTTAACCCATTATGCAATGTCGTCTATAAACTTTTAGTTTGATCAAGATGGTCTTTGAACTTTTGGAACATGTTCAACTTAGTCATTGAATTAAAAAAAGATGTTCAATATAGTCCTTTCATTGATTCAAGTTCAATGACTAAGTTGAACATGTTTTAAAAGGTCGGGGACCATATTGGTCAAGTTAAACTTTCAAGGACCACATTGCATATTGGGTTAAAGTTCAAGAATCATATTGGTTAAATTAAAATTTCAGGGACTATATTACATATTTCATTTAAAATAAATTTAAAAATAAGCTTAAAAGTTTAACAAAAAAAAAAAAAAAACTCCATATACAATTACCGCCAACTAATATTTTTAATCAATAAATTGACAAGACCCTTAAGTCACCAACATACAAGTTTGCCGGCTCTGGGACACTCAAATAGTTGGCAAATTGGGGTTCGACTACTCCTGCTATGTATTTTCAATATTTTCAATATTGCTATTCACGTGATTTCACCTTTCATTGACCATAAAATGTGGATCTACTTATTTAATAGCACATTTAATTTTCGTCTTGGGTACATGCCTTGCACGAGATTTGATTCACTTATTGTTAGGTGATCATGTGCACCTAGCTGGATTATGATGTTAAAAAAAAGGCGTTCATCCTCCTTTCATACTCAAAAAAATAAAGGTAAATAAGGTATGAAGACGAAAGATGCCAGTTGTATTAGCGGTCACTTGAGGTCTTTTTCAAACTCTTCCCCCGCAGGGAATCCTTGGGAAGCTCAAAACAATGTGGACTTAAAAACAATGGAGTAATACAAAAATTTATTAGGTACTAGCCCTAATTCTTTATATTCATTGACTAGGTATCCATCCTTCCTCCACTATTCATAGCCAAACAATTAATAAACAAACATTGATTAGGTAAGCCATCACTTCCTCCGTGTTTAATGGACAAACACTGATTAGGTATCCGTCCTGAACCCGCTCGTTGTGTTGGCCAATAAAATAATATAAAATATATGATGAGTTATAACTAAGCTACTCGCTACGTTAGAATGTTAATTACAATTGTTAGACTAGAACCGCTAAGGAAATTAAACTTTTTCCTAACATTGCTCCGTGGTCTCTCATTTTGATTGTAGTTATCGTTTTTCTTTTTCATTACTAATAAACCTAAACTATATCTTCGCTCTTAGTTATTGTGGGGGAGAGCAAAACGCAGAAAAATGTACTTAGTGTAAGTGCAACCGAATAGAACTAGAAGTTGAAAAATGTGATGATGGAACGCGGCATGGAATCTTTTCGGAACCCTCTTGCATGTGCCTATTTTATGAAGATAATTTAAAAAAAAAAGTCATTAAAATCCATGTTAATTATTGCCGAGAGCTGCTGTGCCACGTGAATCCCGTTAAAAGTGAATATTTTACAAAGGAAGCTGCTGACCCGACGGTCCGATAATACTGTTAGTTATTTCTAACCACACGATCTCCCAATCAATGAGTATTTATGCAAAACACATGATGATGGTGTGTGAATATACTGTTTAGATTGTACTGTCTCTGACAGTATTATCAGGAAAGCATTTCCCTTTCATAGATTACAAAGACATTTTTCATCTAGTTCCCACATCGTTGGCTAAAAGTTGTACATGGATGGCTTAGTATTTACTAACTAATATGAAGCTTGCCAAGTTTAGCTGCTCTCAAGTTTCATTAATTTACGATCATCTTTAGGAAAATATTTTTTCAAATTACTCATTTTTTGCAAAACAGACGAAGCCTTACTCGTGTCTTAATCCTACTACATAACATTAGATGGTTTGATAGAATGATCAGATTAAATTACAGCTGTGGCATAGTATAGCTAGAGCCCGTTATACACTTCTCCTTCTAACTCCTACAAGAGAATGACAAAAAGTAGATGAACATGAGATCTGATCCGAATAGTGATTCTGAACACCCTTCTCATCCAAACATACAGGGCATACACACAGCTCCTCTAATTTGTGCATTCCCGCTTTGTTTTTCTTTAACTTCTCGCATTACTAACACATAACAAAAGGCCATAAACTCACAAAGTTACCGACACTTGCATCTCATGCCCGAGTTTCTCCTCCTCCACCGTCTCCTCTAGTATTTACAATCATTGATTAGGTACTAGACCTAGACCCGCTTCTTGTGCGGTTCAATAAAATCACATATAAGATATAGAAGTAAATTATTATTAAGCTAGTTGTCAGATTAGACTGTTGACTGCAATTGTTACATTGGATGTAACTAATTACAATTGGAATTGTTAGATAAGTACTCCCGAGGAAATTAAACTTTTTCCTGCTCTTTATTGGCATTTTACACCAGTTTACTTTCTTGAATACTGCTATTCTATGACAAAATTAGTAAGGAAAACGATTGTGAGCAACAACTAACATTGCTTTGTTTTCGCTCTTTCTTATTCTTGTTAGCACAAATGCTTGGGATCGTTTGGACTCTTTTACTTCTGACACTTATTTTCCAAATATTGCAGTAGCTTTCAAAACTATACAATTTTGATAACTAGAGTTATATGCTTTTTCATAATTTATAAAACCTAATTATTTTCATTTTGCAATCTTTTTTGGGAAGGCAAAATGCAGAAAAAAGGTACTTAAAAAGTGTGACAAATAGAACAAGTTAACTATATAAGGCGTAAGGCCAAAAAAAAAAAAATTAATGTAAGGCGACTTTGACCAAAAAAAAAAAAAAGAAGCTATAGAAGGCGACAAAAACAATAATGGAGCGTCGTATGGGGTCTTTTTATAGTCCCTCTAGCATATTCCTAGTTCATGACAATAATTTCGAAGAACTTTATTAAAATGAATATAGATCTACGGGAAAAAAAAATGACTAAGAAGAGACTTGGACAATAAAGAAATCTTGTTGAAAGTGGTATTTCACAAGTTACAGAAGTTGTTTCCATCTGGGCCGCAACGTGCTACTGCCGACAATTTCATTGACCAAAACTCGTGAATCGTTGACTCGAGAATTAAAGAAAAGAACACAATAAATGTCAAAAGTTGTGTACGGCGCTCATTTTAGTATAAAAAATTTTTGCCGGATCACTTAAGTGTCAAATAAAAAAAAACCTATTTTTTAAATGCCTCCGACGAGATATGTCGGCCAAAATTAATACGTGGCATTTATAATCAAATGTCTAATATGAAGTGACATTTTTTAAAATTAAGTCCATGTGAACCACTAAATTTAAAAAATAAAAAATAAATTTTAAAAAATTAGATTTAAAAATAAGGTAATTTTTTTACCAATACAATTTTAATTTAAAATAAATTTAAAACTAAGCTTAAAATTTTAAAAGAAAACTCCATATACAGCTACCGCCAACTAATGTTTTTAAGCAATAATTTGATAAGACTGTTACGTCACCAACATAAAAGTTTTTTTTTTTTTTGTTCGAAAGGGCAACATACAAGTTTGCCAGCTCTTTCAAGAGGCGTAAGTGACCTTTGGACTCTCAAAAAGTTGGCAAAGTGGGGTTTGACTACTCCAGCGATGTATTTTCAATATTGCTATTCACATGATTCCATCTGTCATTGATCGTGAAATGTGGATCTACTTATTTAGTGGCACATTTAATTTTCGTCTTGGGTACATGCCTTGCACGAGATTTGATTCACTTATTGTTAGGTGACCATGTGCACCTAGCTGGATTATGATGTTAAAAAAAGGGGGTCAATCCTCCTTTGATGCCCAAAGAAATAAAGATAAATAAGGCATGAAGACGAAAGAGAAGGACATACTTTTCTAAGAGATCCAAGTGGGCCAGAAACCTAAATGAAGATACCTTGAAATTAAAGTTGGACCATCATCTCAATTAGTTTTAATCATAAGCCCAATTTATTTCAGCCCAATTTATGTTAGGTCATCACTAGCACAATAAGAGGTCTCTAATTGATTGTTGTGGTTGATAACCAAACAATTGAACCCTATTACAATACATTTCGGATAAATATAGAACTTATCTTAAAATTGAGATAGAAATTTTTATTAACTATATATGGAAACTACTAATATCTTATGATTATTAATATTAATTGTTTCCACGTTAATTTTAATATCTCTCTAGATTTCCATTAGGTCCATAGTTCATGTAAGATATAATTTATACATTCACCGTGGATGACTAATCTGTAGAGTAATTCAGTTACAAAAATTAACTCCAAAGAATCATGTCACTCATCCAAGCATAATGAAATTCACTGACCACATCAAATTTACTAGAAAAATTTACCAAGGATACTGAAAAAATTTCATTGTTCAACTCAAGCAATGGGGATCGGGTCTTTATCAGACTCTTTGGACATGGAGACTCTAGCGATATCATCCCTATCAATGAGCTCAAACACACAAATGTCTCTCGCATGCAGACGTGTCTCTCTCACAAATTTGGACCAAATTTTGCTGCAGAGCCATTGAAAACCAACTCAGGATGGGATCCTTAGCTTTCACCGTCCCCAGGCTAAGAAGGATGATGGTGAAAAGCCAAGTCAACAGAAAACTATGAAATTGGTTGCAGTTTAAGGTGCATTAGTTGCTAAGGGGTGGACCTAAGAAAGTTGATCAATTAGCCGAAGTTTGTTGCAGGATCATCTGCCGTACATCTTCATTTCGTTCTATTCTGCTGAAGTTGCTGGTAAAATGAGTAGCTTACTGTTCATATCGATACTTGCTTGGTATAGGCAAGGGATGAAGTGAATGGATAGTGAGGGTGGTACTGGGAGAACATGATCATCTTCCTAGAAGACATCATGTATAAATTAGGGGCTCTGCATCTGGTCTTTGCTGGAAGCAATACCCAATCAAGCATCTATAGCAATGACTAAATCCCTCAGCAGGATTTCATATATGCTTTCGAGACAGAACAGGATCTACTGTGCATGGAAACAGAGCATGAACATCAGCAAAATGTCAGATTTTTCTAATGAATGATGTGACTGTACGAGCAATCGGTCGATCGAAGCTTCCCCCAAAATCCACACTTTCAGTCGATGCCATCAGAAGAGAAGATTGACGAAATTCTCTGTTCTAACAAATAGGCGCCCGAACGTTTTGAATTTAGGGCTTGTGTCCTGATTTTGCTCTTGCTCTCACGCTCCGGTACTCCCTCCATTTCAAAGTCATCTTCTTTTCTAGTTAGGTTTCTCTGTTGTATTCTCATTTGTATATTGAGGATCTTCTTTACTGTGGGATCGAGAAATGATCTCACTACTCGTTGAATGCATAAATTCATAGCAGCCGCCCGAAAAGAAATGAATCAGTTGAGTGCGCTGCTGCTGCTGCTGCAAAATTACAATGCGTGGGCCGTTCATGGCCTATTGCTAGAGATCGATATCAGATGGAATTGAGCACATTGCAAATGGTCAAGGTGAGATAAATTATGAGTTAACTGCTAAAAACGAATAGAATGAATTCAGAAAACTAATATACAGAGAGTTTCGCATGGATTAGTTGTGAACTCTGAGAATCTTGTTAGTAAAAATTTGTCTAATCATTTATCAATCATAGTTTGGAGTACCAAATTTATCTTGGATAACAACGTTGTCTGGACAGGAATGTTTGACAGCAGGAGAAATGATTGCTAGGATACTAGTGAACTGATGGGAACAATAATTCTTTTTTGAAGCTTATGAAAAGGGGGCCTGCATGTGTCCGGCAATTGATATAGGAATGCCAAAATTATGTTTTATGCCCTTCCATCAGACAGCAATATTTCCCATCATGTGATTCACACTTTGTAGTTTATCTTCTGAGCAGGGTGACATTGGAGATGGTCAAGATGACCTTGTGAGGGTACACTCGGAATGCCTCACAGGAGACATAACTGGATCTGCTAGATGCGACTGCGGCAACCAGCTTGCATAGGTGATGCAGCAGATAGAAGCGGCTGGTAGGGCCATGCTGGTATACCTCAGAGGGCACGAAGGAAGAGGCGTAGGTTTGTGGAAGCAAATGTCGAACTCGGGTTGGCCATTGACTCTAGAGCGTATGGAATTGGTGCTTAGGTATTTCTTACTTAAGTCAGGAACTATAACGATGTGAGAGAGGTCCTAAATAATTTAGCTTCTGGATGAGGTTGGTTCAGCGTCATTGTCATTATATGCTTTGTGGAATAGAGAAGATCAATTAACTAACATCGTCATCCTAAATTTAAAGGTAGATGAATTTCAGTGACCGTTTCAGAAATTGTACATGATATGTAAGACTATTTGAGGAAGCTGGTGACTAAAGCAGAGCTTCAAATTCTCATCTTAAAAAGACGAGATTTGATTAGTAGAAAGAATCACTCCATCATCAAACTTTTCATAGCATATGGTGCTTAACATATTGGCTAATACCACAGATGTTGCGTGACCTCGGAGTCAGGACGATGAAGCTGATGACGAACAATCCGTCAAAGTATGTGGGGCTTAAAGGTTACAGCTTGGCTATTGCTCGGAGAGTCCCTCTAGTAACTCCAATGACAGAGGAGAACAAGAGATATTTGGAGACAAAACGCTCCAAGATGGGGCACATCTATGGTGCAGAAGTCAATGGCCGCTTCAGCAATCTCATAAGCAAAAACGGCAAGCCGAGTAGTGCTGTTTCTTCTGATCTGGCCGTGTTCGACTCATAGGAGATGCTGGATAGTTTGACTGCTGATGATTTCTTTGGGGGGATTCAAGCAAGTTAACTGACAGATGGTATTATTACTTTATTTTTTAAGCCCTAAGGTCAAGAACATTGGGATGCCTGCCGACCATGAGTTCTGAAAATTTTAGGGCGATTCAGGTTTATAATTATTATAATATTCATAATTGTTCTCTTGATGTCATTCATCCATTTTGTAAGGCGAAATGGGGAAAGACTAGCCTCTTATTGGAATTTCCTTTCGTGTTATTGATGGATGGCAGGATTCATGTTTATTCACCTTTCCTTGAATCTGGATGTGTTGATCTCTAGACCATTGAATATTTCATGAAAACAGAGTTGGTGCAGGATTTATCCCTTGTTCATCTTTCCTTGAATCTATTTGTATCGATCTCCAGAGACCATTGCAATTTTCATGAAAACAGAGTTGGTGCAAGACATTATTTCTTTCCTTTTCTGTGACCACCTCAATGGTGACAGATATTACTTGTAGGAATATATTAAAGTCTCTGTTAGATCAACTCTCCGTGCTACGAACGAGTTCGGTTTATACTTTGCGAATTAAGACACGTACTCTGAATTTTCGAAGATGCAATTTCCCCATGTAATGTTCACTAGTCTCCCAAAAACATTAGGAAACACATCACCATTCAATTTCTTGCTTTCTTTGATCAGATTAACTAAACAAAACTTGGCGAAGCAGAGATTTTTCTGTAGGGATAGTGAAGTTCACACCTAAGTCTCGACGTTCCTTCTCAAAATGGAGACTTTCAGTTCTACATTATCAATCTTAACAAGCTCAAAGACGCAGGCATCTCCTTCCTTCAGGGAAGTTCCTTTCTGAAATGCGCACCAACCGGCGGAGAGCTTTCCCGAGCCATGTTGTGGGTAGTACACAAGCTTCACTGGCCATGATCCGTCCGTATATTTAAGAGTTGCAGTTTGTGTTCTTCTATTGATGCGTCCCTTAAAAAAGCTGCCTGGGACGGTCTGCAAGTTGATTTTTGATCAACAAATGTTCTATAAGTAAGAACATAAAAGGCATGATGACAAACTCAAGAAATGTTATCCAGACTACAATTTTATAATCTCATAGGCAAACCGGGACCATGTAGGAAAACGATGGTCCATTACGAGAAGATAATTGATTTCATTCCTGTCCAAATTTTGCACATAAGAACAACATTATCTTGGGATGTTTTCTTACCACACCATTCTTCAATTGATGATGTGCCCGGATAACTACTGTGAAGGAAGGATACTGCAGCTCGTACTTGCCGGCTGCTTCGAGAGCCGTAGTTACCCGCGAAGGTTCAGAAGCAGAGCTAAGAGAAGCCAGCATGGCGGGGCTCACCTTGCCTTTGGAATTTTCCATCCTACCTGAATTAGTCAGGCGGGCAGCATAAGAAAAAATGACACAAAACATATGCATTACTAAGATGCACACACCTTCCGAATCTTGTGGCAAAAGCGTTGCTCCTCGATCAGCTCGGAAGCCTTTTGTTTCGGAGCCCAATCCGAGCACAATTGCATGTGAAGTAGTAGCATCATCGACCAAATTAACGGAATCCGATTTCATCGCTTTGGAGGGCTTGTGATGATATGATTTTAGATGCAATTCATCCTTCTCTTTTCTCTTCAGTGAGAAACCATCTAGACTTCGAAGTCTAACTGAGAGATTACAGTGATCATCAACATCTTCTGTTTTAGGCGGGACAAATTCGACAGTGTCGATTAACGGATAATCTATTTCCGTTGCGCTTTTGTCAAATATGAGCACGTGAAAACCCGAGTCCCCTACGTATTTGAAGACTAAGAAGTGGCCCTCACAGATGGAGTAATGCTCCGCAAATTCCTTCCATCCCTTTGCCAACCAAACAATATCATCCCATTTTTCCAATTCCACTCTCCAACTTCCACCGTCCGGAACCCTCAAACGCACCGTTTCGGGAAGATTCTTACCATACTTTCTCACAAACCTCTTCGGAATGCCCTAGTTTTGTAACATATTAAGTCATCATAAGTACGTAAACAAGCCATAAGAAAAGAATTCTTAAAGAAAAGAGCTTACAAGCCTTCCAGTTTGAAGTGTGTGAGAGAGTACGATCTTGAAGAAATGAGGTGTCTCCTGTGCAAAACTTCGCCCGCCCTGTTCACCGTCTCTCCGGAGACGGGAAGTCATCCCTCGAGCACAAGTTGTGCAATAGGTAGTAACGTCTGAATCTAACCTAGTTCTGTGGCTTTACATGAGCCAACTTAATTCAATGTAGCATTTAATTGGAGAAGACATTCGTTTCTGGGATGACAGCTACCTTTCGGGAAGCTGTTCACCTTCTCTAATGACGTTAAGGATGGAGAAGAGCTAGCTTATCTCATCATCGCGATGAAGAAAAGTCAATAAACAACTGAACGCTTTTGGAAGTTCATTAAGGAGAACACATTGGGAATCAAACGCATTAAAAGTGGGACGATTTGGTAGTTGGTAGAAATTATATTACGAATAATGCCAATGAAGCTAAGATTTGCATGTCGCATTAGAAATATAAAGACCAATTTTACTTCGATGTAGCATTAAAAAGAGCAAAAAAAAAAAAATTATGACAATCAGATGAGTATTATATGAAAGTTATGACACTAAAAAAGGTAATTGTTTTTCTTGACGAATCTAGGTAGACTATCTCATGAGGGCAAAGAAAAGATAATCCACTCAAGCTCAACTAGTATCCATCACGTTTAAGGTAGTCAACCTATCATATCCTCTGCGGACTAAATATTATTGCTAGGAGAGTCTTACTAGTAATTCCTATAACAAGAATTGGAAATTACAAATTGTATACCTGCTATCAACAGGAGAACTTTAGCCTTTGAAAATTCCTTAGCCGTGAGTCCACATTTTTACGGCGATCATACTTAATTTTTTTTTCCAGCTAATATTTAGGTAACATTCACAATAGGTAAGTTGAAAAGTGAAAAAGTAGTCCTCTTATGGAACTTCCTCCTTCAATGCCAATGCTAGCTTTGAAAATTCATTCTGATTATTTTAAATAGTGATTACTAGACTTCAATCTAAATCTACTTGTGTATTGATCACTAGAGAGCATCATTGTTTCACAAAGATTGATAAAATATCATTCAAGAACATAAATGAATCAATAGATGTTGTAAAGGGTCTTTTATTAATTTTAGATAGGAAAGTAAATGTCAAGAAATTTGAAGGTACGCAAATTGGAAGCAATCGGGGCCACCCATGTAAATGCAGGTAAAGATAAATTGCAGAAAAGTAAAGATAAATATAGAAAAAAATTTGACCTTCCTGATTAATTGTAGAGATTTACAATGAATACACTTTTTGTATTTGTAAACTATTTAGAGACGGTTACATAAGATGGTCACATAGAGTGGCTATTGAATTTAAAAGAACAAATAGCTTCCTAATCCTATTTGGCTACAAGAAATTATTCTGCAATCTCCCACTATTAAGCAACACTTATAATAAGAAGATGTGAAATATCCATCTAGCAGTTATGTTCCAGTGTCAATTCATCATTACTGCCTTCGAGTTCCAATACTAAGTAAAATCTGCAATGTCCGTCGACAACTTTGTCGATTGGTGAAGGTTCTCATAGATAAATGATGTTTGGTGTTGATGACTCCATAAGAGCGTTGTCGATTTTTTTGACAAAATTATTTATCAACTCGATTTGTTACTTGTAGATAATAATCAAAAGTTGATCATTTTTTTATGTTAACGTATGCCCCTTTTCAAAATTAACTGAATGATTCATCAATCATTCGATTCTTTTTAAATTAGATAATCAAGAGTCATTATATGCACCATTGTCATCACCAGATTTGTGTTTTCCTTATCAAATTATTCTTGAATTTATTTCTCAAAAAGAATACAATTAATTGTGCTATAACTCCATGAATGGTGTCATTTGCAATATTTTTTTGCTTATTGAATCTTCTTTACTCATAATAACTTGGCTTTCTGTTTAATTATATTGGGCCATGTTTTAAGGGTAAGTAAAAAATTTCAATGAACTTATTAATGTCGAACGAGTAAATTTCAAGATCCGTAGCCCTATCTATTCTCGTTTTCTTTTATTTTGGCAGGCTTTAAGTATAAGCAAACATAAGGCTTGCCGAGCACAAAATTCGCAACATCTCTAGTTCAATATTTTCCTCTTGGTCAATTTATCATCTGACTTTCGACCAAAAAAAAAAATCACCATTTAACTCATAATTTTTTACTAAAGGCACGTGTTATGTAAAGCCTTCATGTGACCTTTTATCTTTGTCTTTTATCATTCGCCCGTGTTTAGATACTTTCGTTGTCAATTGAAATAAATCAGCAAAGCATTGGCCCTCGAACTTTTCTCTAAGAATGAATTTCAATCCATCAAAAGCCAAATTCGTAAGTACTTTTGTTGAGAATGACATGAGACATCTACTTCTAACCTTTCTTAAATTGAGCAATAAACTGATTGATTGACTAACTATTATATTAATAAAGTCTAGCCACATCAACGATTGATATTTCAGATATCATTTTATGAGATTGAGAATGCAATTGTTGTTTCATCTCTGCCCAATTACACACAAATTAGGTGGTAAATATATATACCAAGTGAAATTAGCTTTTGGAAAAGACAAAGAAAATAACCTAAGTCTTAAAAACTGTTTGTCCATGCTTCCCCACACTGGACCATAAATCGAACAATGTGTTCGATAGTTGATTGCTCGTTTTTGCTTGTAAAAATGGCAAAGTTATGCATTTTGAAACCTTTTGAAAATAGCTTGTTATCGACCTATTCAAGATGCAATTTCCTGCAAACATGTATGACAACACTCATGTCTAGTCCAAATTGTTGTCGTACTATTTCGACAAACCGTGCAGGGTTTAACTATGGATTTGATTGGCCATTTTGCCCGCTAAGTGGTGATGCTGGTTTTGTAGGATTTTTTCTTATGTCAATTGGCGTGTTAGGCTGAATAGAAATTTTCGCATTGGGTGACGTATCAATGGCGCCCCCGCCGTTACATTTTCCAAAGCCACTCATTTTACATTTTTAGTATTCAATAATTGACCAACCTGTCGACTAGTTTGATTTACCAAATTGTTGTCACCAAGTTGGTTTCTTTGACCAACACTAGCCTGACTGTTTCAATTATTTTGACTTTGATTAGAACATTCAGGCCTTTGCATAACTTTTATAGGGGTTCACTACTCAGACCAACATTATAAATATCAATAAATGGAGAAGACTAGGAATGTGCCCTTTGATCTTGGCATCGAGAGGGCGACGTTGATGATGGTCGACTTGATTACACCGGTGATATGACTCACAATGTAGTTGGCCATATCATTTTGTTGCTCTTCAAATATTATTCTCATGGTTAATTCCATGTTGACATCAGGTGCAGCCTCCCTCAATTACTCATCATTGAGATGCAATTGGAAGATCAACTTCCTCACATTGATTACCTTTTGCCGCTCTCCTAGCGATTGAAGTGTCGGAACGCGCAATCGTCTCATTACGAGTTTGTGGTAATGGATTGTTGTTGCCAGCAGCATTGTTGGACTCTTGTTGATTTATGATTCTTGCATTGTAGTCTCCTCGAATCAACAAAATGTGTCTCACCAAGCGTGCCAAAAAGATGTTTCGCCAAAAATGATGAAATATTCTTCAAGAATGTGGAAGAATCCATATGAATCAACAAAGGTTGTGAAGGGTCCTTTGTTGATTTGGGAGAAACTATACAATCTATAAGATCAAACCAGAGTTTGATTCAATGAAATTACTTAACAAGCACAACTCCTACCCAAAAATAGCGAACCAAACGCACCTAAAACTATGTTGGAGTTTGACTCGATGACAGAATTTGAATACTCCTCGATGATACATCAGAGTTTGACTCAATGACAGAATTTGAATACTCCTCGATGATACATCAGAGTTTGACTCGATGGTGCAAAATCTAAGATAAAGATCAACGCCGGAGTTTGACTTGACGGCGAGAATTTGAAAGCTACAACTAAGGAAAGTAAAATGCACTGCGATAAGTAAAGATAAATTTTGTTGATTTGTTTGGGGGCTTTCTATAAATTTTTTTATGGTGCTTATAATGATTGAGTAGTTACCTGCTCTTTGACTAATGTAGCTTTTGGCATGTTAATAACTTCCACGTTCAACATATCCCATGAATCCATTTGACCAAGTCCTTATGTAACTGCCGACTTTCTTTGTATCAGTTTGTTCCTTTTCTTTTACTAGTCGGATAAATCGTGCCCACGTTCTTCCTTTTGAGCCGAGTCTCTGGGGAATTGTTCCAATGCTCGAGTAACTGCCATGCCTTAGGATTGCTTGTATCTGTTCAATCCTCTTCTTCCTTTATTCATGTGGGCTATACTCACATTCTTCGTATCTTCAGAAAGCGGTTTTATCACTCAGATAACTGTCAATAACTGTTCTCCCACCATGTATTCCAAAGCAAATATCCACCTTTTCTCGTGCGCTGCTTAGCGGAATCATTCCTTGTTGGCACCAGCTTTATAGTTATTTCGTCGATCTTCAATAAGTCCTGGTACGTGTCATTATCCGTCCCTAGTATTAATAGTCCATTTGATGTTTACACACGAACGATTCTTATAGGAATCCTCACGTGTGGGAACATGGTTACGAGATGTTATTCTACAATCTCCTATTATTAAACAACACGTATCAATAAGAAGTTGTAAAATAACCACCCAACAATTATCTTTCATCGTCGATTCATCATTATTGCCTTCGAGTTCCAACATTTAATAGAATCTACAGTGGCTGTCGATGGTGAAGGTTCTCATTGATAACTGACGTTTTGTGTCAATAACTTTATCGGAGAGTTGTCGATTGTTCCGACCAAACTGTTTATCGACTCAGCTTGTCAGTTATCTCTAATAACCAAAAGTTGACTATTTTTTAGTGTCCACAATGACAGATGAACACAAGACTGCTATTTGATGTTTGCAATATGCAATGGAGAGATCCCAGTAATGAGTAGCGATTTGTATGGAATCCATACATGGAGCATCCTATTGTGGTGTTCACATAGTCACATCAGTCCACCGAAGGAAAAGGCATCAAGAAAGACAAGATTGTCCTATCTGTCACTGCAAAAACTACGCTTAGTCTCAGAAAAAACTAAAGCTGTGACGCCCTAGGATTGATGAACTACATGCATTGATGAAGGTGGGATCCAATCTATACCTAAGACCCCCAAGTCAAATATGTTGGCTCTCTCTCTCTCTCTCCTCTGCCGCCTCTTCTTTTCTTCTTTTCTTCTTCTGCCTTCACTTCGTGCGAGCACAGCCACCACCATCACCTCCAGCCATCAGCCACCATTCCATACGCCGCCCAAGACCATCACCACCACCGCCGTCGTTGCTGCAACAGCCCAGAACAGCCGCGAGACAGCCCCACAGCCGGAGTCCCCTGTTTTGCGTCTGCTGGTGCTCTGCTCGGATTTCTGCTGCTGCAGTGGCCCCCGACCACTAACACCACCTCAGCCATCCATCGACCTCCAGCTACCACCCTCGACCGCCGACAGCCTCCGCGAAACCTCCGGAGAACCTGAACAGCTCAAACCCGAGACACTGCTCTGTCTGCCCTGTTTCACGCCGGTTCTGCCTCTGCCGCTGTTGCTTGCTTTCCGGCCCCTACCGGCCAGCTCAACCGGTCTCCGAAGACCCTCAGGTCTCCACAAACCTCCACCAACAACCCCACGAAGCCCCGATACCAGTGGAGTCCCGAGCAGTAGCCCAAAACCTCGACTGGCCTCTGCTCTGTTTTCTGCTCTGCTTCCCTGCTCTGGCCGCGCCTATTTCACCCTTGTTGCGATAACTCCAGCCACCGTGAACCTCCGACCACCTCCCCGGGCATCCTTTAAGGTCCCCCAACCCTCCCACCACCCGCCACCAGCTCGTAGGCTGCTGGAAGAGCCAAGAACAGCCCATGTTTGCAGCCCCTGCCCTGTTCTCGGTTCAGCCCGTGCCCTGTTTCATGGGCCGCGTCCCGTTTTGGTCCAGGGCCGTGCCCAGTTGAGTTGGGCCATGTGCCGAGCAAATTGGCCAAGAGCCTGGGTTGTGTGCCAGGTCCGCGGGCCAAGAAATTGTGCCCATGTATCCAGACAAGTGTGCCGATTGGCCGAGCCCGTGAGCCCAAATGTCCTAGTCCATGGTCGAGGATTTGGGACGAGTATCTGAGGATCCACGCGAGCCGTGCCCAAGCCCGAGAATTTCATGGACCGACGTCGTACTCGCCTCGTGTATTTAATTGTGAGTCGATCTCTAATCCCTGGTTAGGTCATTAATTACGTTCGGATTAGTTTATTTAGATAATTGGTTACGTTAGTCTAATTAGCTAAGATTCTATGGCTAATTGGATGAGATTGATCGATTGAATGATTATTATTGCTTAATCGAGAGCGAGTAATAGATTAGAGACGAGCGTACGATCGATTGACTAATCAAATCGGCTGATGTTAAATTGTCTCTTGAATTAAACTTAAGTGCACATAATTTGATCAAATATTCATTATTGAATTAATTGGCTTGCTTGAATCGATAGTCTAAATCGATTGTCCGAATGAATATTTTGATCGACCATTGGTGGATTGGATGTCTAGTTTGGGGGTAAATAGCACCGTTATGTGTGCAAAGCTTAGTGGACAATTTCATATATTCGTATGACTATATTTGGCACCAATTACATGTATTGGCATGGAAACGACCTTTAGGCGAGTGTTTGTACATGTACGTGCGTGTATCTGCCTATAAGGAATATGATAAATTGACTGGATTGGTTGACATCGATTGGCGTACTTGTGTGGTCATGCGATGGTTATCGTCGGCCCGGGGTACCAGTGGGACGATACTTAATATGCCTAATGTATCCGTCCCGGGGGTACTAGGGGATCATTATCGTTGGCCAGGAGGTACCAAGGAGCGATATCCAAGATGCTTATTACATCGATCCCGGGGGTACTAGAGGGATTATGATCGTCGGCTTGAGAGTACCAGAGGACGATATCGTACATGTCCGTCCCGGGGATACCAGGGAGACTATTAGTTGTCATGACCGACGTAAATGGAACGATGCATCGTCTTCCCGAGCCATGTTGTGGGTAGTACAGGAGCTTCACCGGCCATGATCCGTCCAAATGCTTAAGAGTTGCGGCTTGCATGCTTCCATTGATGCGTCCCTTAAAAAAAGCACCTCGGATATTCTGCTTAGTTCATTTTTTATCAACAAATGAACTATGAATAAGAACATAAAAGGTATGATGACTAACACAAGAAATGTCAATATGATGACACCTTACGAGAACCATTATCTCAGGTTCTTCTCTTACCACATTATGCCCCAATAGATTATGTGACCGGATAACTACTTTGAAGGAAGGATACTGCGGCTTGTACTTGTTGGCTGCTTTGAGAGCCGACGATGCCCGAGATCGTTTAGAAGTAGAGGTACGAGAAGCCAGCATGGCGGGGCTCACCTTGCGTTTGGAATTTTCCATCCTACCCGAATGAGCAAGGCAGAGAGCATAAGAAAAAATGACACAAAGCCTATGCATTCTTGATAGGCTAAGGTTCACACACTTCTTGAATCTTGTGGCAAAATCTTGGCTCCTTGATCAGTTCGGAAGCCTTTCAATTTGGAACCGGATCCAAGATTGCAGTGACCATCAGCATCTTCCATCTTAGGCGGGACAAATTCGACAGTGCCGGGGTTCAATTTCTTGCTGTCGGCATACGTTAGCGAATAATCTATTTCCGTTGCGCTTTTGTCGAAAATGAGCACGTGAAAATCCAAGTCCCCTAGGTATTTGAAGACTAAAAAGTGGCCCTCAAGGATAGAGTAATGCTCCGCAAATTCCTTCCATCCCTTTGACAACCAAACCACTTCATCCCATTTTTCCAACTCCACTCTCCACCTTCCACCGTTCGGAACCCTCAAACGCACCGTTTCGGGAAGATTCCGGCCATACTTTCTCACAAACATCTTCGGAATATCCCAGTTTCATAACGTATAAAGTCATCATAAGTACGTAAACAAGCGGTGCCAGATTATATTTTAGCCCGAACTGACTCGAAAGAAAAGGCTAGTGCCTACAAGGCTTCGGCCTTCCAAGCCTCGGTACGTCCAGAAGAATTCTTAAAGAAAAGGACTTACAAGCCTTCCAGTGTGAAGTGTGTGAGAGAGTATGATCTTGAAGAAATGAGGTGTCTCCGGTGTAAAACTTCGCCGGCACTGTTCATCGTCTCTCTGGAGACGGGAAGTCATCCCTCGAGCACAAGCTGTGTAACTGGTAGTAACATCTGAATCTAACCTAGCTCTGTGGCTTTACATGAGCCAACTTAATTGAATGGAGCATTTAATTGGACAAGACATTCGTGTCTGGGATGACAGCTACCTTTCGGGAAGCTGTTCATCTTCTCTAAAGATGTTAAGGACGGAGAAGAGCTTTCCGAATGCCTTCGGAAGCTCATTAAGGAGAACACACTGGGAATCGAACGCATTAAAAGTTGAACGATTTGGTCGTTGGTAGAAATTACATCAAGAATAATGCCAATGAAGCTAAGATTTGTATGTCGCATTAGAAATAAAAACACGGATTTTACTCTGATGTAGCACTAAAAAGAGCGAAAAAAAAAGGGTTATAACAGTCCAATGAGTATTATATGAAAGTTATGTCACTCATATTATTCTTGGGATCTCGCTTTGCATTCCGAGCTAAAGTAAGGGAATTGTTTACTTGGCGGATCTCGACAGACTATCCTGTGATATATATGAATCGCCAAAGGTTGTAAATGCAGGAAAAGATAATCTGCAGGAAAGTAAAGATAACAATAAAAAAAATATTGAGTTCTGTAATTAATTGAAGGGATTCTACAATCAATACACTGGTGATATTTGTTGTGTCCCTACCTTCTTAAGATGGGTTTGGCCCATCGAGAATATCAGGTCTGCCCCTGGTACTCAACTCCAGCACCGAAAATTGAGACTTTTAACACAAGATCGTCTCCGTCGATGGCGGCAAATGCTTGCCAACAGGCACAGCAGAGCGTCACATGCTCGTTCGGACAGCTCCTCAGTTTCACCGGTAGCAACTTGTTTGTTTGCCTGAATATGTATCTTGATGAATCCACAAGGAGTACTCTGCTCCGCGCATATTTTCAAGCAGCCAGTATGAATTTAATGATTGTTTCAGAGATTGTATAGAGTTCGTAGGACTACCAGAGGAAGCTGGTTACAAGAGCAGAGCATCAAATTATCATCTTAAAGCGATGAGATCTATATGGGTATAAAGAATCACTCCGTCATCAAGCTTTTCATAGCGTTTGACCCCTTTTGTATTTAACATCTTGACTTACACAGTTATACTGCAGATGATCAGAACAACGAAGCTGATGACGACAACCCCGCGAAGTATGTGTGGCTTAAAAGGTTATGGCTTGACTATTGCTGGGGAGAGTCCCTCTAGTAACTCCAGTAACAATGGATAACAGAAGATACTTGGAGACGAAACGTTCTAAGATGGGGCACATAAATAATTGGAGTAAATGGCCGCTTGAGCAAGCAGTAATGTCTCTTCTGATCTGGCTGTGCCTGACTCATTGGAGTCGCCGCTGGACAGGTCCTTTAATTTGTGTTATCGATGGCTGTATCTCTAATTCGACTTTGCTTGGATTCTATGTGTAGTGATCTCCATAGACCATTGCATGTTTCAAGATAACAGAATTGGTGCAGGACAATCTTTCTTTCCTTTTCTGTGACCATCTCAATGGCGAAAGAAATTGCTTCCAGAAATATTTGGCGTCAGATAAGAATTTATACATTGTCGAACAAAGATGCAAATATGCAAAGAGATTGGAAATTAGGCACACATGTACCCGAAATTTTGGAAGATGCAATGTCCCTGTGTGATGTTCGCTGCTCTCCAAAGAACATAGGGAAACGCATCACCATTCAATTAGTTGCAGCAGTTGATCTGATTAACTAAACAAAACATACCAAACCATACATTTTTTTGTAGGCACACTAAAGTTTACGCCTAATTCTTAATATTCCTTCTGAAAAAGGAGACTTTGAGTTCAATATTACCAATTCTAAAAGCTCGAACGGACAGACATTTCCTTTCTTTAGAGAAGTTCCCGAGCCATGTTGTGCGTAGTGCAGGAGCTTCACTGGTCATGAACCGTCTGAACATTAAAGAGTTGCGGCTTGCATGCTTCCATTGATGCGCCCCTTAAGAAAACAGCCTGCGACAGTCTGCGGAGTTGATTTTTGATCAGCAAGTGATCTATGATTAAGAACCCAAAAGGTATGATTACTAACACAAGTAATGTTGACCAGACCAAATTTTGCACGAGTCCCATTATGTCATGATATTTTCTTACCACATTTTGCTTCAATAGGTTATGTGATCGTTTGACTCCTGAGAAGAAAGGATTCTGCAGCTTGGACTTATTGGCTGGTTCGAGAGATGTAGTTGCCCGCAAACATTAAGAAGTAGAGCTACGAGGAGCCACCATGCCGGGGCTCACCTCGAGTTTGGAATTTTCCATACTACCTAAATTAGTCAGGCAGAGAGCATAAGAAAAAGTGATACGAAAGTGTATGCATTACTTACAGGATAAGATTCACAGACCTTCCCAATCTTGTCGCTGAAGCTTTGCTCCTACATCAGTTTGGACAGTCTGTTAGTTGATCGAAAATGTATCAAGAATAGTGTTAGAGGTACTGAGATTGAAATCCATAGAACTAATTCACAAAGTGATGTGCAAGGTGGCTAATGAACTTTTCTTAACAAATTGATGGGGTGTGGGCAGACTATGCCGTGAGGCCAAACGCCACCTCTAGTTGTTAGAGACAATTAGGGCAAAAGAAAAGATTATTCACTGAAATTCAACAGGTCCAATCCATCATGTTTAAGCTGGTCAATCTTTATTTCCTTTGCTGAGTCCAGATTAGCTTTAATTTATATCATTGCTGGGAGAGTTTCACTAGCAATTCTGTAACTGGGAATTGAAAGTTAAACACTGGGGACCGGCTACAAACTGAAGATATTTAGCCTTTAGAAATTCCTTGGCCGCGACTCCTCCACGTTTATGGAGATTAAATATGAGTTTATTCATCCTTGATTATTCAGTAGGTCATCAATAGACTTTAATCTGAATCTACTTGTGTATTAATTGCTAGAGACCAATACCTATGAGAAATTTGAAGCATGCACCGTCGACGAATCTCAGTGAGTGGTCATCGGGGAAGGACTTGACTACATCTGATTCAAATTGTTTATGACTTCATCGCACTTTTTCGAATTTAAGAGCTTGACTGTACATTAAGCCAAACGTTAGGATTTTTTTACGCAATTTCCTACAATAAAAAGAAAAGAAAAGAGCAGATATCGAACGATAAGGGAGTTGAAGGAAAAAGAAACCAAATGGGATGCTTAGATGACATATGAAATTGAGGATGGTGGGCTCTAAGTAGTTATGCTGACGAGGCAAATGAAAGAGGATTAGCTTATTTGGCACATTACTGTCATTCAATTAGAAATCGGTTATCATTTTAAAAGTCATCTATGCCTAACTTATTGGTTTATTAGCTAATGCGAATTACCTTTTTACCATCTACGGTAATACTTTATGGGAGGGCTAGGTAATTTTTTTTTAGGTGAAGATACTATTCTACCCTTGATTTTCAGTTCTCATCAACAGCTCCCTCCTCTTTTTCAAAACTGTCGTCAATGAGAAAGAGGGAAATTGGAAATAGAATCGCTTACCTCGATATCATGATGTCCACCTCCGATCGTGCCTCAAGAACTTCCAGATCTCTATACCACTTGCAAGATCTGCCCATCCATTTGTCGGTGGCTAGATAAGTTTGAAAAGATGAAAAAGTTTATAACTTATGATGCTTCAGGCGTCGGGCAATTTGAGAAGCAGAGTCAAGCGACCAAAAAAAGAAAAAGGAAAAAAAAGGATCTCACCAATTTTATGTGCATTTTTTTATGCGGATAACTTTTGTATGGTTGTATTGAGATCATTCTCCAAGTTTCCATTCAAGCGGTATCCGAACAGTGTCCCCCACTTTAGCTTTGGCGTGCTTAGCGTACCCTTAGAAAAGATCTTCATTTTTGGGCACTCTTCCACTTCAATCCACCACAAGGATGGAAACCTGAAGCTACAACTTGCGGCGGAGGAGAAGCATTCTAGGCTGGGCAGATTTTGGAGAGTCAAGTCTTCTAGCTTCTCAAGAGAAATCGCTTTTCTTTCTTCGTTTTCATCGTTTGCCACTACTTCTTTCATTCTGTCACATCCTATTATAGTCATCTTCTCAAGATGCACCAAATTTGTGACCGCTGAAACTGTTCCTAAATGTACCAATCCATAGGAACTCTTCACCACTAACTCCGTCAAATTCCGAAAATATGCCATGGCCGGAAATAATGTTGTCAAATTAGGACAATCGCAAACCTCAAATTTGTTGATGCTTTGAAGAATTTTTGTGATTAAATAGTCTTCTCTATAGACACGCTTTAGGTTGTGTAGCTTGCTCAACTTAAGTTCTCTTAAATTATCAAGCACTGGATGTTTTCCCTTGTCCACAAATCCTTCATCAGGGAATATATCTTCAAAGGCACTACAAAAAACCTCAAGGCTTTTTAGATTAGGAAATCTCTGTAGGAGGAAACTGGAAGGAAAGACGGCATTTTCATCATGAAAACATGCCAATGTTAGTGCTTTTGGCTTGCCAAAGATATCATCAGAAAATTTTCCATTATGTATCATCTGAATATCCTCATTGACTAATGAAAGTCTCTCTAAGGTGAAAATGCCCTGCAAAATTGCCAATACAATGAGAGAAGTAAATTCAACAAGGTTCGACAAGAAATCATGTGCTGTAAAAGGCAAGTCTAAGTCACGGGATGCACTCATAGTGTTACTAAAACATATGGGGTTCCTTACGTTGTCTAAAAACTATAAGTAAGGGGGTTTCGAGTTTTCCTTAGTATGCAAAGGACGTGGAACATAACGGGTGAATTAAAGAATAAAGAAGAATACGGTGAATTAGGGTTCCAATGCTTTTATTTCTGAAATGAAATTAGAGTATGTTTTTTAAAGATTGTACAAAATAAAAAAGAGAAGAAAAGTTCAATGGTGAGAAACGTGAGAACAATGGAGAGGACCATGCGTCAAGTCCTCATTGACCATCCCAAGTACATTATACTTAATTAGATTACTTAAGGAATATCTTATGTTCTAAAAAAATCTGCAATTATTTTGTAATTTTAGATAATGGAATATCTCATAAGTGTCCCCAAATGAAAAGTATACTTATGATATTAGAAATATCTTATATTATTGACAAACCGATAGGCAAGGGATACCATGTTAGTATCATGATACGATTAATGTACAGTGAACATAAGATTAGTAAGTGCTTTAAAGAACAAAGTAGAAACCGAGGGAGAAGAGTTGTAGTCATACCTTCTCAAATGAAGAGTGTGTTTCTTGGTTTGAAATGTCCTGATGATCATCGCTCCGAGGCCACTTGTTCATGGTTGCCACCAAAGGAAACATGTTCAGTTTGTCACAATGTGTCACTCGCAATTCCTTTAGGAATGGCCAGTTCAAAGTAGGCAAATTGGGGCAGAAACTCTTGAGTTGTGGCATATCATGAAACATCAGAGAGGTTAATTGCGGGAAAAGTGCTTGAGCAGTAGTGGAGCGTGGATTGTTATCCCCACTTGCAACTATTTCCTTGATTGCACAAAACTTCACTCGAAGTTTCTCCAATTGGTTTAGACTTGCAGCCACCCGATGTGGAAACAGATTTTCAAGGCTCTTACAATTATCAACCTTCACTTTTCGTAAATGTTCAAAAGTGAGAGCATCTTGAGGACTGTCCGTCCATATTTTGCTTAAATTTTCCATGTGAGAGAGAGATATCGACTCAAGCTTAGGAAATTGTACCTGCCATATTTGGAAAAATGACACCATATATTTGATGACATTGAATTATGAACTTACTTTCCTCCCACAAATCACAACATTCTAGAACTTGTTAGTGACACAATCAAGGAGAGGTTGCTTGATGCTTTCATTTTAATGGACTAATGACTAAGGCCGCGTGCGGTGCGACAAAATAAGCTACCTTACAGCCGGTACCACCCGTTAATACTCATGCACAAAAAAGATAGGAGAACATTTCACTGAATTACGATCCAAAGAACGGTTAATACTCATGCACAAAAAAGATAGGAGAACATTTCACTGAATTACGATCCAAAGAACGAAATGACGATCTCAAATAACACATGAATACTTTTACAATTTTCTTAAAAATTTTGCATGACAAGAAATTGAAGGCAGGTTTCTCACGCTAACGAGGATCCCCGGGAAAATGCAACTAGTCTTCGTGAACAAATAAAACATGTTATGCAAAAATAGATTCTAATACAAAAAAAAGAAAAAAGAAACGATTGTATGAGCTGCTATGAATTGTTCACTTAAGAGCCGGTATGGAATTTTCATTTGGTCGTGAATTACGCTATTGCCACTTGTCCCTACCAAAAAATCGGGTGACTAGTTTCATGCTTCTTTATCTTTGATTTCAGTGATTGGGAAGATTTCAGTTTATCCAATTTGTGAACGGGTTTAAAATTATGAAGTTTTAGTTAGTGGTGGCACCTATCTACAATTTAAGTTTAATCAATTTGCAATGGGCAACCAATTTCTTATCGTTGACTGATGACATTGTGTGTCGTGTTGAGGATTTCGGAGGCAAAAACAAATAAAAGAAAAAAAGCGGATGTCGCATTGCAACTTCCATTGGTGCTTCCATTTGACAAGATGTTTAATTTTAAACATCAAAAGCATTGGATAAAGAAAAACAAGACTGACCTCCGGAGTAAAAAGTGAAGGAGTGCGGTGGTCTATCTCCATCAAAGGTTGCCAAGTTAAGCTTCTCATCTTGGGACAGTAGGCAATGGTCAACTCTTCTAATTCGGGGCATTCCAGCGGACGGTTCTTCCCCGAGAGAAAATTAGTCATATTGGGCAAGCATTCCAGCGTCATCCGTTTAAGATAAGGAAATGTAATCTTCTCCACCGCGCTTCCCTGCCCTTCTTCCTCTGCGATCACTCCTTCCATTTGACCACACTCCTTTATTTCCATCTGCAATAGATTGGCAAGACACCGAGCCATGGATGGAGTGAAAGCATGTCTCAAGTTGCTGCATTTATAAAGGGTGAGACAAACTATCCTATCGAAGTGCAGCGTCCCTTGAAGATGGTTGTTCCATAGTCGCCACAACTTTGGCAAATTGACCAAGTGTAGATATTGTAAGAAAGGCAGCAACCGAGTGCTTCGCACACCATCCAGCCCTTCAAGATTGAATACTTCTTCTAGCGACTCGCAATCGCGCACTTGCAGTCTTTGCACTCCATTTAAAACAGGTATCAATCTGGATGGAATAGCATTAGTAAATGATGGACATTTATCCACCACCAGTGATGCTAATTGCCAAGAGGGCTTGATGGGAATAAGTTCACTGTGCCATTTTTCAATTAGCTCGGAGAACTCAGATAGCCGCATCGACTTTTCTCCCGCAACCGTAGCCTATTAGAAAAAGCATCATTAAATGTAAACTTCTAGTTAGCATAACGCAACAAGACCATCTAATTGAACAAAATTTGATAACCGATGCATACCATTTCTTTAAACATATTTTGGATGGTGATATTGAGGTTTTCCTCCCAAAACCACGCTTCTGTTGATGCTTGTACTCTCTCCAACTTTGGCGTATTTATTAGTCCCTCAGAGAAGAACTTCATGCTGGGACATCCACTCACAATGACATCTTCCAAGAGTGGAAACATCAAAGTGCATTTACTTGAGCTGAAACATCTTAGCCCCGTCAACCCATCAAGCTCCATATACTTCAATTGATTGAAAACCACCGCAAGCCCCTCCTCACCTCCATCGTCACAAATGACTTCTGTCAACATTTTGCATTTACTTATCCTCAATTTCGTGAGTTCCACCAAATTTTCAGCTATTGTTGGTGTGAACATCCTTGATAACCCATCACAAAATGACACATCTAGAGTCTTGATATGTTGAAAAAATCTGGAAAATGGTGGTGTTACTTTTAGCTCGTGCCTTGGGCCTTCTTTGGCTTCCACAATGTCGCTCAGCTCTTCTATATCAGAATTACGTACAACCAGCTCTTGCAAGTTGGTTAAACTCCGAACAAGACGACATGTGGACATTGCAGATTCCTTCGATAAATGATGAAGCTTGAGAACTCTAACCTTGCCGAAGAATTCTCTGTCATGAGAATGCCCATGCCATAACTCCATCCGTCCATATAAATCCAATTTTAACTCTTGCACATTTGAGAATGCGCCCTGAGAAATTAGTCAAGTCAGAATCTAAAACCAGCTTAGTTAAAAGAGTGTTCGTGTATTGTGGGATAAGTCCTGCATTTTAAGATGTTGAGTCTCATGCAATTCGACGGAAGGAAATGCACCCCATGCAATAGACATTATCACCGATCTTTTTCATTTGACTTCTTGTACCCACGTTTGCACTCAAGTAAATCCCTACATTCCCGTTTGCACTCAATTGTAATCACAATCGCAATTTGCCGGCGAAGCAGCAAGAAATTAATTAATAAAAAAATATTGGGTCGTACCTTTTCTATCAAGAAGAGAGGTTGTTTATGAGGTGGCATCTCATTCTCAAGTTGCGAAGCAAGTATCTCCACTTTGCTACAGCCATCCACCTTCAAGATCTTCAATGCCGGCCAACGTAAAGCATGTGTTCCTGTGTAGATGCACTTCAACTCTGGTAGACGCTTAAGCTTGAGAGAGGCTAACTCAGGGAACGCATCCCTGGGATCTAGTCCGTCGTTCTTGATGAGTTCCACAAGGCCACCACATTCATCGATCTTCAACTCCTCAAGTTGCATTAGATCCCTAGCTACGGAGGCTGGAAACAGAGAGGTGAGGCTCTCGCATCTGAAAACGGTAACAGAACGGAGACACTGGAATTTGACTTGACAGTGAAGTTCCTTATCCCATACACGCTTTAGCTTTGATAATCCCCCTAACTCCAACTTTTTTAACGAGAAATGAGCAATGGGATGTCCATCTAGAGGACTCAACGGCTGCAGTTTGAAAACAACTTCAAGCGAATCACATGATTCTACCTCCAAACTTTCCAAGCTCTTGAGCCGTCCAAGAATGTAAGAAGGAACAATGTTCACTAGCTTGTTGCATTCATAAACACTGAGCAATTTTAGTCTGCAGAAAGACTCCGCAGCAACTTGATTGTCCCATATTATATCAATACTATCCATATACCAGATGTGTAATGTCTCCAAGCTAGGAAACTCAACCTGCGGTATCGCTCAAGAAATTAGTGATTATGTTAGTTTGAAAAGTTCATGAATACATATGGAAGAAGCGGTGGTCCTAACAATCTTGGTCTGTCCATTGTGGCCGTATCCTCATCTTGCAAAGGACATACCAAAGCTTTTCTGTTTATGTTTTGACATATTATTAGTCTCTCCATGTTTTTTAAGGACAGTTCAAAAGACAACATGAAATATTTGAAAACAAAAAGGACGATATTCCTCAAATTTGTTTGATTTGTCCATATTAGCAAATTTCATTTTTCATTTTACTAGAAGTAGTTTCAATGTTTCATTTTGGACAAGTTTAACTTCAAAATTAGTGTATTATTCCTCATACTTTGTTAGTTAGCCTGTTAGGTTTCTATTAATTTACTCAAATTAAACATGTGCGATATAAATAATATTACAATTTATCAAGTAATAATCTTTAATTTCTCCAAAATATACGTGAAATATGTTAAGGACATCATTACTTCCGGTTAACGTCAATATCAATCATTTTTATTCAATATCATATCACTCTAAAAAAAATTGAAAAGGTTAAAAAACAAAAATGAAGAAGGGATTGCTTGGGTCAAAACGAACAAAACTTATTTATATCATTTTACACTTGAAAGAACTCAACATACTTAATTGATTGAATTTTCCTTTTAAGATTTATTGCTTTGTTACCGTGTTGGATGATCCAATTGTTAGATAAAAATTGTAGGCGCGTGCAAGCCATGCGCCAAAGATTATGTGCAGGGTCAGCAGTGTGGGCGCGTGGGCGGCTGTAGCGAATTTTTTTTTTTCCCCACATTGCATATTTTTTGGTTCTGTCCTCCCTCACGCGAGAATATTCCTGTTTTGCAACTGGCTGACAATTTCGCGATATTTTTTTTTTTTTGCACGTAAATTTCCTGTTTTGCCTTAAATTAAATATGCGTATGAGGTCCGATCGGCGCATTCTTGGTACCGACGTGTTCCTATTGAAATGCTCTATGTTGTGGTACATTTTTGTACATGTTTGAAGCATTTAAAGGTATAAAAATACGTGTGAAAAATATGCATATAATTTGGGATATCAGTGCATTTTTAAGCTATATTTCCCTATGTTTTTTTAAAGTACAGAATATTGATTTCATGTAAATGACCATTCATGGTTCATAGATAGCATGTATAAGATGCTTGCATTTTCAATTCGAATATCAAGAGAGTAGCATGTTCTGTTTTTGTCACTCACTTCTCGCCATGAAAATGAAAAAAAGAAGAAGAGGAATGCTAGCCAAAGAAATCTAGTTGGAAAAAGCTTACAACACAAAGCATGGATTGGACAACAATACCGACATGGACTAAAGGGTTACTAGATTGTATAAGGTACACCGTTGACCGAGCACGGTGAGGGAAAGAAGAGAAGTAAAGAAAGCATGAAGTAAGCACTCTGTGAACGTCCCACGCCTCTTTACGGAAAGAAATTCTCAACCAGAACC